>NC_137969.1:81357007-81764566 GCF_963924665.1 Micromys minutus
CCCTCCCCTAGAGCACACTCAAATCTTCCAACAAGCCAAGCGTGACTACACCAGCCATCTCAGACACCCAGGGATTGGGGAAAGTGTTAGGAGGTAATGTAAACAATACATACTAATTGCTGTTGTGACATAAGTTGTAAATTAAGTCTGATAAGCCCAGTTCTGAGCTTTCCTTCCCCATCTTCAACCCTGAACAAGACAGGAGCCCCCATTGTCTCAGAATAAACCAACTTCCAATAAGCGCCTCTTGATATTTCCGCAACTAAACCCCTAGGTGCCTTGTGACATAGTAGCCCTTAACTATTCTAGGTCCTGAGGTTCCAGAGCATTCTGTCCTGAGGACGAAGAGGACCTGTGGTAAAGGGGTGAATTGGGTACAAACCTCCCTGAAGTTCTGGCTCCATCAAAGTGGCAGACTTTGAGAAGGTACCAGTCAGAACCAATCCTGCCTGTCATATGAGGCCAGGAAGAAAAGTAGAGTTGCCAAATCATTATCATGAGGTTTGTGGTTTCCTTGTGTGGGGAGGGCCCAGGAAGCCTCCTTGCCAAAGCACCGTGCATGAGCAGTGAACCTGCGTTAGTGAATAAATGAGTAAAAGCATGCACTTGTTAAAGATCTCAAATGCCTTTGCTTTTTGCAAGCCAGAGGACTGCTTGGTCTCAGTCATGGTAGCACAGGGCAGAGGGGATGGCACTGGTTCCAGGGAGCGGGGTGACACAGTATTAAGCCTGTAGAGCATCACTTTTGCCAAAAGTGGTCTTTAAAGCCAGCTGGGTTTAGCAGAATCCAGAGGCAGCTTGCACATGTTACTGGTGTTTGGTAAGAATGGGGTACAATGGGGCCAGGCCTCTTGCTCCTTTGCTTCTTTCAAGTAGTCTCTATCTACACCCACCCACCCCAGTGTCAGATCTCTGAGTCACCTTCCTATTCTTCTCAGAGAGGAGCTTTTTCCCCTCCAAATCACAGAACCAAGGCCACAAAGTGTATGCCAGAGACATGTCATCAAAGCCTGTGTCCATTTACTCAGCAAACTTGGTAGACTGCGTTTTTAACCCAAGCTGTTAGGAAGGCTGAGACAGAAAGCTAGTTCAGGGATAACCTAGGCAATGTAGTAAGCCTCTGTCTCAAAGCAAAATGAAACAAACAAACAAACAAACAAAAAAAAAAACCAGCAGAAAGAAGGATGCAATGCACTGACAGGCTGGGGTGGGTTTACTCTCCACCACCAGCAAAACAAAACAAAGCAAAATAACCAAGTGTGCTCAAGGGACCTCTGCAGCTTTGGTACTTCTCCAGGCTCTGAGACACCATAAATGCGAAAAGCGCACCCAGCCTCAAAGAGTACATGATCCAGAGGGGACATACCACAAGGTCATTCCAGGGTGGGATGCCCTGCAGGATGAAGACTCCTGCATTATGTCTGGGACCCTTTCACTGACAGTGAGCATGTAGAAACTCAGAGTCTAGTGATGGGTAGTGTAAATCCAGAGGCTAGGGTCTGCACCACAACAACCTGGTCACTTAGAGACTTCTGAGGACCTCAGAAGACCATCCTCAGTGACCTCAAAGACTCCCTACTATCTCCTTTTGCTGATAAGAATCACTCAGGTTTTCACAGGCACACCTGCAGCATGACCAAATACCTAGACCTACCTTCAATTTCCTTCCATTATTTTCATCAGTAGACATCTAAGATGCCAAATGCCTCTTAGATTGCAGGCTTGCACGCTTCCAGAGAGAGAACAAGTGCTGGGAGCAGGGCCATTTGCATGCTTTCATTAACAAGCTGTGGTGGACCAGGCTGCCAGCTCCCTGAATGCATGTCTTCTGAGATGATAGAGAATCAATTGGCTTGATGCACCTTCTGGATTCTCGCTATAGTCCTGGCTCAGGGCCCACGGAGGCCCTCAGACAGACATCAATAACCTTGCTGCTCATTGCCTTTATTGGCCTCGATGCTGGCCCCATTAGAATGCACCAATATTTATATACATTTTAACAGCACTACCAACAGCAGCATTCTAGCAGGGTAGCCAGCCCTGCCAGCACAGGAAGACGTCAGGCTGTGCTCCTCCACCTTCATGCTCTGCTTCATTTTCCCTAGAAGGGGGAAGGGCTTCTCTCTCCAATTCCTTCTCACCAACACCTGAAGCCTCAATTTTCATTGCTACCCAAAGGTCTAGCATTAATAAGAATGAGTATTAGTTGTTGGAGAACCAAAATAGAGAGGAAAGCAAGGTTACTTTCCATACCCGTATTGTTTCATGTGAATATCACAAATACAACAAGGTAAGTGATATTGCTGTTTAACAGATAAATAAATCAAGGCTCAGGGTGGTCACATGGCTATCACTATGGTTACTGGCAGTACAATAAAGTCTCTTAGTAATAACGAGGGTTTTAGCTAAGGTCTGGGCCCAAACTTTATAATCTTTTACATGATTATATTGCCTTGGGTCCTTACAAGTCAATACATGCAATAAATATTTATTGAACATCTACTTTGTGTGAGGTAGTCTTACAAGAGCTGAGGAAATTGAAATGATTAAGGCTAATAACTTATCTATTTGTAGTGTAGACATCATAATGCACCAAAATATTATAAAAATAAGAAACAGCTGATGTTAAAGATGTGCAGAGAGTAAACTACAGTGAAATTGAGTAGCTGGGTAGCTTCTGTTACATGGGGTGACCAGCATTCCTCTAAGTTATGGGTACAGAGAATCTACCTGTCACAGGAGCCCCAGGACACAGGCTTGTTGGCTTCCGGAAGGTGTGAGTGGGGGAGCTTTTGATTAGCTTAGCAGCCCACAGCAATAGAGAGGTGATAGGCAAGAGAATCCACAGCAGAAGAAAACAGACTGTATACTCCTGGCTTCTCTGCTCAGAGAAAAGCCAACTGAATTTAATTTTGTTTGTGATAAGAAGTCACTGGACTTGATCTGATATAATTAGTGAAAGTTCCCTCTGGCTTTGAGGGGGAAAGCACAGGAGAGACAGGTGGTCAATTAGAAGGCTACATCAGTTGTGGTAGCCAAGAAAGTGTGGGGGTCAAGCTAGGCATTTGGAAGTTGTGTAAATCAGACTGGCCAGTGGGCTGGATGTATGGAAGAGAATCAAGAGAGGCTTGAGCCCTGTTTGGAACTGAGCATTTCTGTGCACCACTGTGCTATTTGTCAACATGGGGAATGTCGCAAGATGAGATAATGAGAAAGCTGGTTGAGATAGTGTGTTAAAGATGTGTTCAGACCACTTAAAACTTAGGATTTTAATTAAATACTCATAGAGACTCCAATTAAACTCACTGGGCCACATACACACACAAAGAAGACATGAGAGTAGGAACTGAGCTTGTTGATGAAACTCCAGAGTGAAAGGAAAAGGGAGAGAAAAAATGTTGAAGTTACCAATGAACAAAATTCATTATATAAATGTATGAATCTGAGGCGGTAAAGATTAAGAATATATACGTTTTGAGAAACATATATATTGTGAGTTGGATATTGCCATGTGGACTCTGCTTAAGATGTCAGACAAATCTCATGTAAAGATAAGGGAAGGCATCCCTGGAAACACAAAGACATGCAGAAGTAGAGAAAGCAAGGGGGACACAGAGCAAGCAGAAGAACAGAGGCCAAAACTAAGAAGAGATCTTGGAGAACGGGGTGCCAGGACAGTAAGAGTCTAAGTAAAGGTTTCAATATAATAACAGCTAAAAATAAAAATTAACAATAAAAATTGAGTGGAGGGTGGTCACTGTGGTGGCAGGAAAACAAGCTCAGTTCTAAGCAGATCACAGGCCCTCACTTATTTAGCCCCACACTAGCCTATGGAGACATGCCACTCTCGCCGTTTGATAGCTGAAGCAACTAAGACAGAAAAATGGCCATTCACAGTCCAACCAGTCTTTCTGCCCCTTGTGCACATTGAGGAATAAGCAGTGTGTGCTTCCTTCCATGGCCTGTGAATCAACTTTGGAACCTCAAACAGGTACTGACTGAGTTCTCTGGAGGGCCTGTCCTTTTCAGCTCTGAATTTGGTTTATTAGTCCCTTTGTCGGTTTCAATGTTCAGATCAGGGGAAGTTGGCTAGCTTAGCTGACAGACAACAAGCAGCAGCCAGGAAGAGTAAACAGGTTTTTATTTTTCTCTCTTCTACAATAGAATCATCTTTCTCCTGTCTCATTCTTCCCTCAACTGCCAAATCCCTTCATGTGACATTCTGGCTGTCCACACCACCCTGACACTGTCTCACATACTTTCCCAAGAGTCACCGAGATCTCACCTCCTCTGACAGTGCTGAACACACTCATCTCTGTGATCCTTCACAAATTATTTCATATATAAGTAATTTTCATACTTAGTAAGGTTCAATATTGGCAAACTGGTTAAATTTCTATGATATACTTCAGTTTAAAACATTATTACAAGAGGAGACCTCAACAGTGAAGGGAGGAAAATGTACCCCTGGATGTTGAAGTAAAGTCTACTACAGGAAAAACTGCTATTAGGTATCATTGAACCTGGGTGTAGAGGCCTACAGAAGCAAGGAATATTGAAGAGGGCCAGACAAACCAAGGATGTGTGAGGATTCCCAGATCCAGTGAAGGACCAGACTTTCTGCTCTGGCAGTCCTTGGGACATAGTCTTCTGTAGTTACATAAGGCACTGGCTGGTCATCCAGAGAGAAAGGATGGACACTCTGGGAAATGGGTTCATTACAGTATCCCTTTGGCCTACCACTTGTCACATGCTTCCAAAAAGAAATTAATATATATTCAGATGACATATGCCCTAGCAATGATCAAGAGAATTCATGAATGGCCCAAGTTTTTATCATCCATCTTCTCATATGCTTGAGATCATAAATGCTTATACTTAAAGAATAGAACATTTACCATGGCTGGGAGAAGACACAGGGAAAGTCAGTCAGCTGCACAGCAGTAGACAGCGGAGACACTGCCCATTAGTGGGGGTTCAGAGAGGAAAGGCTCATACAGGGCAGAAGGAGACCAAGGGAGAGTGGTCAGAAGCAAACATGCCTGGAGAATGAGCCATCTCCAATGTGTGCAGAGATAGGGAGTCTTTTTTTTTTTAATCCCACATCACTGTGTGTACAAGAGAGGTCCTGATAAGTCATCCTTATTTTCTTGAAGACCTTTATCATTTCTTCTCATTCACTCACTCAACACCAATTTAGTTAAGCATCTACTAAGACTAGGTGCTGGTCTAGGCACTGGCAATATAGCACTGAACATCACAGTTGCAAGTGTCTGTTCTTGTGGAGCTGGAATTCAAGTGTGACAGTAGGGCATCAGAATGCACAAATGAGTAAACTGTGTAGGCTGCAAGGGGTGATGAGAGCTACATCTGTATAAGAGACAGGTTCCCCCCAATATTCCTCAGTACCACGTGACTGTGCATAATCTCCACTTGTCTTTAGTCCCTTGCCAGGGACCTTTGAGACCATAATAGCACAGTCCCAATTCTCTCTTCCTCCACTAGCACCTCTTTCCTCCAGCTGCCTTCCTCATTAGCTGCATTCCTGTGCTACTCATGTGTTCTGTACAGAGAAGGAACGTGGACACATGTGTGTGGCACAGTTAACCCTTCAGTTTGGCATAGACCATCCGCAACAAAAATCCTCCTCCGAGTGAATCTGTCCATCTGTTCTAGGACTTGGAACTCTAATTCCACATTCACATCCTGTCACGTGTGAGAAATGCTACCCTAGAGGACTAGAAATAACTCCAGGGATGACAGAAAAGAATTCACACTCCTGCTTTGATTTCCCTATCTCTCCCCTTAGGTATTCTAAGAACCAGATTCTGCTCCACCCCTCAAGCCTCCTCTCCTGATGAACACTGCTCTTTGTGAAACATTGGTGACTCTTTAAAGAATTGTCATATAAAAGGACTAAAAGCACCTTAATTTTATCTAATTCCTACCACACATATATGCACACACACACACACACACACACACACACAGAGAGAGAGAGAGAGAGAGAGAGAGAGAGAGAGAGAGAAGTCATAAAAGGTAAAGCAATGTCTATTCCATGTGACTAGTACGAGATGTATATAGAAACATGTTTACACAGCAAAATCATGACCCACCCTGCAATGTGTTTAGACTGCTTTTATATTATAATATAAAACATGTTATAGGTATATCATAAAATCCTACAGGACAAGTGATTGTGGAGAGATCTGATCTAAAGGAGATGATTAATAGGCAAAAGGGGGCATCACACAAACATACACATGTACAGCTTTTATTCTCTTGTATATGTGTGCATATGAGAAAACCACCTATTTAGTCTCTCAGAAATTATCTCAGATATAATTAATTTTCATACTTAATTAAGTTCAATTTTGCACTTGGTACTGACAAAGACCTTGGGTTCCCAAGACATATTTCATAAGCATTGCTACTAAAAGTGGAAATTACAATAAAGGGGGAACATACCGTGAGTTACCAGTAAACCTTGGACTAGAGTCTTATAGAAGATATTGAAGAGAACCAGGAGGCCAAGACTGGGTCAGGACACTCAGATAGACAGACAGACAGTCAGACAGACAAACAGACAGATGGATGGATAGGTGGATGGCTGAATGAATACATGAATGATGGATAGATGAATAGAGACATATATGTGTATGTGAGTGTGTATGTACATGTGTATGTCTGTGTGTACATATGTGTGTATGTATGTGAGTGTGTGTATTTGCTGTCATGCTTATATTACTTCAACTGCTGCACGTTGCTCTAAGAATAATAGCACAGTGCCTCTAAATTTATAAATATATATAAAATATCAAATCCATTGTTATCAAATATCTGGCTAAATAATGCTTTTAAATTCAGTGCATGCCAAAATGACATAAACAAAGCTTAAAATCCAGTCTCTGTGTGTGCTAGAGTTCTGACTTCCTTTTCTCACTCGTATATTACTGTGCTGTCTCCCCATGACCTCTTTTCAAACATTGCCTCTCTGTCAGTGCTTCACTAACATATTTGAAATTAAATTTTTCCTCTGTTTCACAATGAGCCACAATACAGTATTCTAAAACCATCTCTACTGAGTTGGTCGTCAGATTCTTGAGCATTCATACCCAACACAAACTGCCCCACCTCCAAACCCCAACCATGCTCATTGCTCTTTATCTCAACAGTAACTGTACCATCATTGGAAGCACAAATCAAAAGCCCAAGCATTCCTGCTGGCTAGTCTTGTTCTTGCCTTCATGGTCAATTTACCCAAAGTCCCAACAAACTCACCTCTTAAATACCTCTTGGATCTATTGATTTAGCTTTTGTCTCCAGTGTCACTTCTTGTGCGACCCTTATCTTACTTAATTCTATAAGAACTTCTAGGTTACCTATACATTCTCCCCTAATCGGATCTCTGTATTGAAACCAGAGGGATTTTGAAATACAAATCTAGCATCATCAGGCCATGTTTAGGTTGCCTTGCTGTTTCTTGTCTTTAAGAATAAATACCAAATCCCTCACATTATAATCTTAATTGTAACTCCCAAAATTCAGATGATGAAATCCCACCCTGTACCTATCCAGCATCTAAAAATACAACCATTCTTGATATTTACTTTTACAGAGGTAATTAAAGTTAAAATGGGGCATGTTTGTTGCCGTGATTCTAGTCCAACATAACTGATGTTAGTGTAAAAAATAGATCAGGATGTGGGCAGAGCAAAGACAATGTGAGGAGAAGGAACTACCCACAGATCAAGTAGAGAGGCCTACACAAGCCAACCCATCAGCAGTTAGTTCTTAGACTTCCAGTCTCTAGAATTATAGGAAATTTAGTTTCTACTGTTTGTGCCTTCTGGCCTGTGGTTCTTTTTTATGGCAACCTAAGAAACCAGAGTCCTCCAGAGTCTTCTAGAACTGGTCTGGTGGTTTTTAAAATATGTCCACAAATGTTCTGATAACCGTTTCTTTAAAAAAAAATCAAAAAAACCTCCTCCCACTGAATATGATGAGCTTTTATATGCATTCTTCTAAAACAGGGGGAGGGATGCAGAAAAAGTGACAATTTGTGATTGTTGGGATTCTGTAAACCCCACCCCTCAATTGCCTGGCAGTAGCCAGGTAAGCTCCACCCCAGTGACCTGACACTATAAAAGGGGCTGCTTGCCCCATCCTCTCTCTCTTGGTCTCTCTTGCTCTTGCAGCCTTGCTCTCCCATTCCTATACCTCCGCTTCCCTTTCCCTTCCCCCTCTCTCCCACATGCTCATGACCGGCCTCTACTCCTCTACTTCCCCCCCCCTCTCTCTCTGCCTCTACCACCCCCTTAACTCTCCCATGACCTGAATAAACTCTATTCCGTACTATACTGTTGTGTGGCTGGTCCCTCAGGGAAGGGATTCCCAACATGGACCCCCCCAGAGTCATCTCCCTTACCCCCAGGCCTCGCCACACCTCCATGGGCCATATGCCCCCCACTGTCTTCATCCTTCCCCTAACATTAGTGCCGTGACTCAGATCGTTATCCTTTTACAACATTGGTGCCCTGTGACTCTTCCTTTCAGTGACTTTTCCTTTCATTGGTGCCCCATCATCTTTTCCTTACAGTGATCTCCAAGATCAAGATAGAAGCAAAAAGCCTGGTAGCCTCTATGCTTGGGCCTTGTTCTTGGGTGAAAGCCAGCTGCCACTTCATGAGAAGTGCTTAGACACTCCCCAGCAAGACCTGTCTGAGGAAGGCCAAGACCTCCTGCCCACAGACAAAGATGTGAGCAGGCCCACAGAGCCAGTGAACCTTCAGATTACCGCGGCACTTGTCAATATCTTAACTACAACTTGGAGACCCTGACTTGGAAGATTTCAGCTTATTGCTTCCCAGTTCTGACCAACACAAATGGGAGACGATCTGAACTTACTTCAGGACCCTAAGCTCTGGAACATTTTGTTCTTCGGTAATAGACATATAACAAAGTTAACTCTTTGTGTTCTTCTCCCCGGCCCTCACATTCTGAGCTCTGTCTCAATTGTTTTCTGGCTGTAATTAAAAATGTATGTGCCCTCAAACACTTTTTCCTTGTTTTCACACCAATATTTTTTCTTATTTGAGTCCTGCTTGTCCTTCCAATCATGTCTCCATCATTATTTTCTCAGGAAAGTCTTTCCTGGTCCCAAATATAGTGATGTATTCTCATTAAATAATGTTCTCTTCCTCAGAACACTTTCTCCAGTTGGTTACTATCTGTTCATTATAGAAATTATTAGAAGGATGACTGACTTGCCCATTAGACTAAAGGTCCCTGAATTCAGGAATGGTGCTGTTTGGCTCACTAAAGTGTGACTGTTCCTAAATTAGCTAAGACATGGTTGTTGTTTTGTGGATGGGTGGATACATGGATGGGAAGATGGGAAGGTGGGGGTTGAATGATGGAAGGATGGGTGGATGTTAACCACTATCTACAGAGAAACAACCCCATAGCTCACTATTGTTTCCTGGTTGGGATCTCTTCTGTGAATTTACAAATACTGCTACCATCTGTACCTAATCATGAATAAATTATGTTCTAAAAATCCATATACGGTTAGCTTGCATTTAATGTCATTAAAAATATTTTGCCTGTACGTGTGTGGTGTGTGTGTGTGTGTGTGTGTGTGTGTGTGTGTGAAATCCCATTATGCCACTGTTTATGAGTCAGGAGAGGAAAAGAATTCTCCCACTCACCTAGAGCAGATTAAAGGGAAAAGACCCATTGGTAGATAGGAAAAGGCTATGGGATTGTTAATCCTCTTATTTGAAGATGGAACACATGTTCACAGAGGTTTGATATAGGATAGGTTCGGCAAGACAAGATCCTCTAGTCTAGAGATACAGCAGTTGGGCAAATGTAACATCCCAAATACAAGAGCCTTAATTGATGAGTCTCAAAACAAAGCAAAAACAAAAACAGAACAAAACAAAAAATCAGCAGCTAGAAACGGTGGGCAGGGCATGGCTCATCCTTCCTTGTACTGACAGCGCAGTGAGCTCAGTGCCTGTGTAAACTAGTGAGAGAGGCTCTCATCCTTTTTAAAAATACATAACATAATTTGAAATAAACAAATGCTTTTAAAATAAAACCTTAATTAAGTCCCCCAATCTAGTGGCACTCAGGCTGAGTTGCCCTAGTTGAAGTCTGTAGTCTTTGTGAGTGTGGTTTATGAATTACGTGTCTTAAAAGGAAGAAAAGAGGCAAGTAGAGCTGTTTACCCAGAGCCTCTTTATCTCTGGCTGTTTTGTATGTATATGTATGTACATATATCTGTAATTTCTCCCAAGGACCAGGAAATCCAGGCCATGGAAGAGCCTTTATTCATTATTTAATCAAGGAAAGAGCTTTAGCTCAAGCAGGAGCAGGAGAGGAGGGGGAGGAGGTGAAGGGGAGAGCAGCCAGGCCAGAGTGAAAGAACCTGCGTAAAGAACAATTTTATAAACAGACTCTCGAGATAAAAACCTGAACAAAGAGCAGTAGACAGCTCCTTTCCAATCCTTTCCCCCTTTCTTTCTTGAAGCTCATGACAGACGAAGTTCCCTTCCTGCATAATAGCCACTCATTTCCTCTGGAGAAGCATCATCGTTCTGAACACACAATGTGTCACTGCTGGCTTCCTCCCGGTTGCCCCTTCCTCTGGTCCAGACAGAGAATGAGAAACTCCACCCCAGATCCATCCAGCCAAATTGGGCTTTCATCTCAACCCAACCTAGTTTTCATTCTCCACTACAGCTGACTCCATTCAAACATTTCCAGGCTAAGGAATCTGCTCCTCACTGGAGATGGCTGTCTATGAACTAGTTAATTTTCATGATTGGTATTTACACTTAGAACAAACCAGTCCAGCTAACTACTAGAACCAATTTAGGCCAAGGAACTCCTATAATCTGGCTCACATGCCCACTGTGTGCTAGTACCATCTTTTAAGTCTTGCAATAACCTAGGAGGTAGATTACTACCATATTTAATTTGCAAGCATGGGACCCAGGGTTCAGAGAAATACCTACATGTCCTTGGACGGAGCTCTGGCTTTGGGTGTCAGCTCTGCAATTCAATGTTGAGCTCTCTGACTCTAATCCACTGTCTTTGCTTTCCCCAGAATCAAATATCTTCATGAGAACATGTCTCTCTTGTATCTTTCCTCTCAGTAGGACTGGGCTTTTCTTTAACAATTTGTAACTCAACTAATTTCTGCATAACTCTTGGCAAAACAGAGAAGTGACCATGTGGGTTTACAGATGCAGCTTATACCCTGATTTAGGAAAAGAGAGCAAACAAGCAAACAGGTCACTGGTCAGGCAGCAGGCAGCCAGATGTGGTGGCAGATGTCTTTAGTTGTAGCACTAGGGAAGCAGAGGCAGAGGCATCAGCAGAGGCAGCAGCAGGGGCTAGCCTGGTCTACAAAGTAAGTTTCACACCAGTCAGAGATATACAGTGAGACTCTGTCTTTTAAAAGGGTACAAATAGTCAGAGCATGTTATAGAAGACATAGGGAGAGGTCATGGAGAAAGGTTTTGCTCTTCAATATTGGGGGGCAGGGAGACTGAATTAAGATAGGGACTTTGAAAGTAGATTTAAAGGAACAGGGGACTCCATCGCTGGGGTGGGGGCAGTAAGTACAAAGGTGCTAAAAGCCGTGGTGTGTCTATGAAAGAGTGGCGGAGGCTGGCATAGTCGTCATAAGCAGAAGGATTGGCAGAGAGCAGATTGGTGAGGCAGGAGTGGAGAGACACAAACAGCCAGTTGTGAATCGTTAGATCAGCCAGGAAGGGTGGCTAAGCACCAAGATGAAGATTTCCTTTTGTAACAACTGAGACGCAAGGTTTTGGTGGGAGTTATTAGCACAAGAAGATCAGATCCTTTTGTTTGCTATGTTAAGAATATCCTGGAGCAGCAGGGGTATGAAGCACACTGCAGTTCAATGGTAGAGCACTTGTCTAACAAAAGCAAATACCAAAGCCCTACTTGTGATCCTCAACGTGGCATGAAAACAGAGAACTTCCCTTTAATTCGGGAAGGTCACCTGGGAAGCTCCAGCCATGAGAGAGTAGAAACACAGGGTGCAATGAAAAATTTTAGAGATGTTTAGAAGGTGGATCTACCAGGGTTTCCTAATAACTTGAGTGTATGGAAACAGAGAAAAGAGGGAGAGAGAGAGGAAGAGGAAGAGGGGTGGATGTGAATGACTCCAAAGTTTTGGTCTGAGTGATGGAAAGATAGAGAATGGTGGAGGAGAAAGGCTTAAGTGATAGTAAGGAGGGGGAGGGGGCATCCCTAGAGGAGAACCATCGAGGAAAGAAAACAGGATCTGATTGCCTAGCAAGACCTCAGCCTGCCTCCACCTCTGTGGCTTTGAATTTTAATTGACATCATGGGTGAGCATTTTATTTATGTGCTCATGGTGTTTTGATTTTTTAGCCATTTTAGGTTGCATATGAGCAAGCCTGCAGTGCCCAGACAAGGCAGGGAAGGAATGAGTTTGTATGCACAAGAAGGAAACTAAATACATCCAATAGAATCTAGGCAGGTAAAGAAGGGTGACCAGGAGCTGATGAAGGGGAGTCTTAGCTAATAGTGAGTGGGGCATGCATTTTGGTAAAATAGAAGAATTGTTGGGGTGGGCATAAACAGAAGGCGGGATCTGAGTGGACAGAAGGTGGTGGGTGTCCAGAGACTAAAAGGCTTAAAATAGAGATTTGATGGGATGTAAAAATCAGTAGTTGAATGTTCAAAGAAATTAGAATGGCTGAGAATTGCTTCTAGAATCACCTTCAGCAGATACCTCCTTCTTGGTTCCTTTTTTTTTTTTTCCAGCTTCTGTGTGTTTCTAAGACTCCGTTTCTGCCAATCTGCTGTTCATTATCCTTAGCTGATATAAATTTAGCTTGTGTCCTATATCCTACCTGGGTTTGTCTGCTACCTCATAAAAGATGGATTAACCACACAAGACTCGTCATTAGGGGCATTATTAGTGTGGAAAGCAATAGGGAGAGAGCAGGAGGAAGCTGACTCAGCTCTCATACAACTATACAAGCTTATCCCACCCTAGGCAAAGGAGAATGGATGATTATGCAGTCTGAGGAAGGTTCAAAAGTTCTGCAAGTCTATTGAGGAGTCCTGTAGTGGAAGGTATTTGTCAGAGGATTCTCCTTCCCAGAAATAGTCTGCCTTTCCTGCCCGACACAGTTGTTTCTAAGCTGGGGGTAGCCTGTGGGAAGTATGAGATGGAGCTTCCCCGGGGTCCTGAGCCCAGCAAAGGGAGAGCCTTGGTCCATTCTGCTGTCCATCCACAGGAAGCATACTCTCATAAATACCATACTGCTCCAGCGCAGGAGCGTGCTTACAAGTGAAGCTACCACTCTTAGCTCGTTACCGTCATCTAGCCTTTTGCTGGGATCTGATTGCTGAGAACTTCTCTAGAGAAGCCCGAGATGTTTCCCTCGCACACAGCGGCCTCCATACTGACTTACGCTCTGGAAAGTTTATGTGCCTTTGATGGGGGAACTATGTGCAGGCTGCCTGTAATGCGAGTGTGCCCCACCACTGTGGAATTGGGCATAAATCCTGGATTTGCACAGCTGGGCTTGGAGATTAAGGCAAGGTGTGGGAGACCCCAACTGTCTCCGAGGCAGCATCTGATACGGCAGGGATTCTATTTGCTGCGCCTGTGTGCACACTAGCAGACTGCAGGAAGACTGAAGGGCTGTTTTCCCTCTTTTTTTAATTCTTTGTGTCCTGCCAGATTCTTGGACCCACTATTTTCTCTTCTGACACCTGGAAATGCAGCCCTCACAAAACTGTACTTTAAGGTTCTGTCCTCTCCCCTTGGCCTGATTTCTGAGGCCCAGCAGCCAGAGAAGCACCCTCCTTCACCGCCCAGGCAGTTCGCCACTTCCTCACACAATGCACCTTTGATTCCTCGTTCCCTCTGGAACCCCGTGCACTCCACATTTCCAGACCCTGCCTGGTCAGTAATTCCTGCAGCAGCTTCGCTCTGCCCTTTAATGCCTGCTGCCAAAACACGGCTTACGCTCTGGTTGTGCGTCTCCTGAGCTAACACAGTGGACTGCTTCCTGCCGTTACCAGTCCTCTTTGAGTCCTTTTTCTCACTGTTCTATGTTCCTACCTCTCTGACTCAGGAGCTCAGGGCTCCTCCGTCCACATCCAGTTGGGTCTCACTGTTCTATGTGACCTATCCATTTTCTCCTGTCACCCTGGCCTTAAATAATCATAACCCCCATATTTTCTAGTCACATCTAATTCTATGTAACCCATCCTTAAATCTTTCTGTGTTCATTTTCAATCCACACTTTCAAACATTTTCATTTATCCTTCAATGTTTAAGTCTAAGTTCTATGTCAGAAATGAACACGGGTAAAATGAGCCTCATCTATTGAAGAGATTAATAAAGTAATCCAAGGTGCACAAGGGCTGACTAACCATCATGTTCATAAAGACTTCATACATAATTCTGCATGCAATGACTTTAACTGGAACAAATGAACTTTCATGACAGTCACCAGGTCTTTGCCTTTTGTTGCGGCGGACATTCATTTTACACCTCTGTCACTTGCTACAATGATTGAATGGTTTTATTAAATGTTATCTACTGAATTCTAAACTGTGCATGTGTTTTAAAAATGTAGTTCCGGAAGTTTAGGAGGCGAGTCAGCAGTAACACTATTTGCTTCTCTTGTTTAAGTTCCCAGCATTCCCAGAGAGCTCACAGCCATCTGTAACTCCAGTATCAAGGGATACAAGATCTTCTGTTTCCTTTTCTAGAGTTAAGCACATGCATAGTGCACAAAACACATGGGCCAAATAGTCAGGCCAATTAGAAGTAAAGTAGAGGAGGGAGGGGAGTAGAGGGGAGGGTATAACATTTGAGATGTAAATTCAGAGTATATCCAATAAAATTGAAAAAAAATCATAAGTCCTAGAATGACTTTCTCCAACAAAAACAAAACAAAGGCACTTTCAAGTCAGGGCACTTGAAAACTGAAGAAGAGTCACTATTTAATGAGCCTGAATTCAACCCTAAGAAGTGGATTAGGACTGAGTCATAGTAAAGCTGAGGATGGTCACTGTGGATAGACTTCTCAAGGTTCCTAATGATTGGCAAATCTAGAACCTGTGTCTGTCATGACACCCTATCTTAACCAAGTTAGAAACGCTTTCAGTGAGTGGGTTCAGCTTTGCTGTAAATGTGGCTTTCAACACCAGAATCTTGTAGAAATGCTGAGCAGCAGAACCTTGGCCTCACTAGGCCTACTGAGTCACAATTTACATTTCAGTGGAATCCCCAGGTAATTTGTAGGTCCATAAAATTTTTTAAAGGTTTACATTGGTATGAATTTCTTTTTATTCCCAACTTTACTATTTTTTAAATAGAGATACATGTACAGATTTTTAAAAGCATTTTGGCATAAAACTATATGAATATATTTTTGTCAGTACTTGATATTTTTTAAAGGTTTGATAGTATGCATTGAAATCTTACTAGTTACAATGAGCATAAAGTACATGTAAAACAAAGCATAACATGGAAACAGTCAAAGTCTTCTTGGTGTATAAATATTAAACATAATGATTTTTACCATAAAATTTTTTTAAAAGCCTAATTCAGAGAGAGCCACAGCCACACCTCCACCTCCAACTGAGAAGCTACAGACCTGGAAAAATGGCTAGCAATTTGTAGTCACCTGTAGAGGGCGCTCTCTATAACACTACAGACCTGAACTAGTTTTAGTTACTGACAAACCCATTAAGCAGTCCTGTGCCTTAGTTATTTTTGTCTTCTAAATATTGACTAAGTGAGGTATTTATTGTGCAGGTATTCTTTACAAAAGAAGGTTTTCTAAGGATTAATCCAGTGCATGCTTTGTAGTTTGGGTACCATCCTTGGGTGCTAAGAGGCCACAGGCAATACAGGTGCGGAGTATACACTTGGTGAAAAGGAACCCAGTGAATCCAGGTAAATGCAGAATTACACTCCTGATCTCTGCCCCACCCGCCTCCACAAGCTCCCAGTGCCCCAAGCTTTTCTTAGACTGACATGCTGCCTCTGGGTTCTCACCTGTCAGTATTCTCTCTAATATAAAAAATGAATGTTAGAAACACTGGTTTCTGATCTGTGAGCAACTACCAAGCTCCAGACTTCTGAGTAGGAAGATAGGCCGATTGTAGATAAGCAGTTTAGGTTGTGCCTTGGTAAATTAGGGCAGGGAAATTAAACTGGAGAGAGGGAAAGATTTGGGATTCTCCTGCTGAAATGAGGCAGAGTTAGACATGCACTTCAGAGGTCCTACTTCCAGAAAGCACTGTATGTGTATGTGAGGGTGTGTGCATGTTCACACACACACACACACACACACACACGCACACAATGCACCCACACACACACACACACACACACACACACACACACACGCACACAATGCACACACACACACACACACACACACGCACACACAATGCACACACACACACACACACACGCACACACCTGCACCCTCACACACACACTGTAATTCAAGAATATTTGAGGTTTGGTATGGTTGCACCTGCTCAATAGACACAGAAAACATCTGGAGTCATTAAGTGTTCTTTCTGTATTCCAGAGCTGTTCTGGATCAGTACCAAATGAGGAGGTGGATTTCCTCTTCCTGCTCAGGAGAAAATGTTCACAAAATACCTAAAACCCTCTGGCTCTGACTTCATTTAAAAAGCACCATAATTCCCAAATTTCCAGTCTGCTAGCACAGACAGCACCCTGCTCCAATATGGCAATCCAAAATATCCATCCGTAATTCTTAGCATCTGCTCTGTATGGAGCACCATATTTTGACATTCCAAGAAAAGTGTTTAAAGTTATGTTTTTTTTTTTTTTTTTTTTTTTTTTTTTTTTTTTTTGGAAGAAAAAAGAACGGGGGGGGGGGGGGAGAATGGAGAGGAAGAAGACCAAAATAAATACCTTTTAAGGATAATTTTTCCTCTTGAAAGAGTAATAATACATAAACTTTAAAAATATTTATGTTGGCAGATTCTTGTGTTAGTTCATTGAGCGTTGACATATTTTTAGTAGAGGCCTGTTGGCAACTGCAATTGGAAACAATTAGTAACACATTCATTACGTATCAATTTACTGTAAAGGTTAATCAGCACTTTGTGGAATAGAAGATCTCCACCAAGCCTTCTGTAATCCATGATGTTTCTTTACACTCTTTTCAAACCTTAGTAGCCATATATGTGTAATATCTTGCACAGTGCTTAGTTCAGAAGCATTATTCAATTAAAAGATTGCTCACTAAGTGAATGAATCAGTTTGTTTTTATGAATATTTTCTGAATAATTGTCTCTAAATTGTTTGAATTTTATAATCCCTGCATTTATAGCTAGGGTAGGATGTAGACTTAGTTTATGACTGGCTATTCCTATCATCTACATGAAGCTATACATATTGATCTGTCATCAGAGAAGTCTTCTAGAACTATAAATCAATAAACCGGCCAATAGAAAGATGAAAAAAGACATAAAGTGAAGAATACAAATATACATAACTAGTCATATGGAAAAATGCAAATTAAAACTTTCAAAAGACACTGTGTTTAGTCTCCCAGGTGGACAACAACTAGGAACACAGCTGTATGTGGCCTCTTAGCACCCAAGGATGGTTCCCAAATACAAAGAATCATTCTTACTGGAAGACTGTGGGTTATAACATCAAGCTGAAAAGCTAATGACACCAGAGAATATCTTGGTAAGCGAACAAGCCAAACCCAGAAAATCAAATATGACATTATCCCTCACACATAAAAATAAAAATGGACAAGAGAGAGAGAGAGAGAGAGAGAGAGAGAGAGAGGGGGGGGGGGAGAGAAATGACCCATAATCCAAAGAGTGGTTCACTGGGATTAGGAAGGGTAGGAAGGGTACCAGGCTGTGAGCACGGATGTGGAAAGATTGGAGATAGGTGGGTGGAAGTTATCAATGCACACTGTGGGCCTTGTGTGTAGAAGGGCCAGTGAATCCCATTAATTTGTACAACTAATACATTAAGGAAGGGGGACAGAAAGGGAGAAAGTCTGAGGCCAAACCCCAACCCTTTCACTGGCTAACGTATGTTCCAGGACAAGATTCTTAACCTGAAAGTACCGTGTAATGGATAACAGCAATATCTATCTCATTACGCGATTTTAACACAGATAAAGAAAGCACCCACAATTGGGCTCAGCAGGAAGCAGCCCTTTGATAATGTAAGACACACAAACTCTGTTATTTTTGCTCTATTATAAATTAATACTGTCCACTTCAGAAGGTGTTCCAATACCTTCTGCTGCAAGTAACAATGTGTCCATCACACAAGCCTCGGGTGGTTTCTGAGTACCTAACCCTCAGGAACATGTTTCTTTGTTAAATTTTCAGACATCTTCCAGTATGGGGATCAAGAGAAGTATCTGGAAATCATTTACTTAACTAAAGACTGGCCAACTATAGTATAACTGACTACATACTATGTAACATTTAAAATAACAATACAAATGTCTTGATTCTGTTATATACTAGCTTCTAATATGCTTTAATAAAAACAGCCTGTATCTGTACAACTTATAGTTATGTTTGAACAAAATCATATGAATATATGTATGTATGGATGGATAGATGTTGTGGTTAATATATCTCATCAACTCAATAGCATCTATAATCACCTAGGAGGTAAGACTGGTCATATCTATGAGGAATTATCTAAATCGGGTGAGCCTCTGGGCATGCTGGAGGAGTTATTTACACCAGATTGATTGAGGCAGGAAGAGCCCCTTTACTTGTGGGTGGTACCATTGCTCTGATCCAGGTCCTACACAGAGTGAAATAGAGGTGTGCTGAGAACCTCTACTTCCCTCTACTTCTGTAGGGTAGATACAATGTGACCAACTGCCTGGAGCTTTTACAGCTTCCTCATCCCGACAGGCTGTATACCCTAGAACTGTGAGCTGAAATAAAGTCTTTCTTTCTCAAGTTGCTTTTTCCAGATATTTTGTTGAATCAATGAGAAAAGTAGTCAATACAATGTATATACACCAAATAAGTCTAAAGTTTCTCTCTATGTGTAGACCTACAAACAAGTTGCAAGTCAGTATCTAGGGTAGCAACCAAATAGGATTTGAGATGATTTATATCCTTCTTTAAGATAATTCATCCTTCTAGTTCCATAATTAAAGTGTAGTGAAGAGGAAATAGGAAATTGGTAGACAGTAAGCTTCTGTTTGAAATAATGAGAATGTTCTAGAGATGGGTCGACACTAATGATGGCCACACAGCAATGAGCGTCCTACTAGGTACATTAAACTATACACTTAGGGAAAAATGGTAAACGTTGCTGTATGTACTTTATCATCATAAAAATTAAGGTAAAAAATAGCTTCATGCTATAACATATTACAAAAAACTAGAAGGTATTAGTCTATGACACAGACTAACAGACTCCTTTACAGAAATCAAGGTGGGTAAGGGAGGCTCAGTAGACTGAGAATATGGTTGGAGAAAAGAAAGAAGAGTATTGTGGGGAGAAGAAAACTGCAGGGTAATGTCCAGCAGTGGCCACTGATGGGACACAGCCTTGGTGTGTTAGGACAGAGAAAGGGGCATTCCGTTCATTCCTGGCTTTCTCCTTCCCCAGCCAGAGATTCCCTAGAAACGTCTTCACAAATAAGGAGAAGCTGGGGTATGAAAGAAATGGGTCCCAAATAGAAGCATTACATAATGTCTTATCTTTCTGTGGCTTCTCTTTCAGAGAGCCTCTGAGCACCTGGAGGAAGCTTGATTTCCTTGGCAGAGTATGCCTTTCAAGTAGAGTAAAATCTATTTTCATAAGTTGAGGCTGTTTACATGCAAACCTGTCATTCAAATCATGTGTGCCTTCACAGATGTCTACAGAGGCCTATTGACAGTTTCTGTTATTCTAGTTAGGTTCCTATGCATATTTCTGGGTAACAGAGCCAAAGAAGAAGATAGGGGATGTTTTCTATCCTACATAAGAAAAAAAACACAAATAGGACAATGGGGGTGTGCCTTGAGCAAAAGTATAGTGTCTCCTTCAGCTGGAACAAGGAAGGGAAGTCTCAGAATTTGGCCATGCCAAGCCAAGTACATCCTTGAGTCAGGTCAGGTTCACTCTGTATTACAGGCATGACAAAATCTTTATCTCATGAAGGAAACTTCTCCCCACTCCTCATCACCCTAATGCTAACTTCACTCAAGAAACAAGGAAGATTTGACACAAAGGACAAACTGGTTTTAGTAAAGCTGGACAGACATAGAACCGTCTTAAATTTAGCCACTGAAAATCTTTTATTTTTGAGATAAAATTTAATAACAATATTTCTCCCTTTTCTCCCTACACACATACACACACACACACACACACACACACATACACACACATCCTGCTGTCTTTCAAATGTACAGCTTTTTTTCCAATAATCGTTATTCTACACATATATGTACATAGATATACATGTCTAAATATAACCTGTTCAGTCCATGTCATATTACCTTTACATATATTTTTGTCTCCTAGAAATATCAGAAGCTACACATATAATGTCTCACCAACATGACTGCCCAAACATGAGTTGAAAAAAGATGACACTAATGAATAGCCTTATGTAATGTTACTGGACATCAACCCTACACTAACAACTAAAAGCAACTGAGAAAAGCTGGGAGTAGTAAGGTGGTTTTCTCCAGAGCACACCAATTAGCTGTCTAGCACCAAATGATCAGTCCTGAAAACATGCACTACAAATCTTAGGTTGCTTATAATGGTAGATCTAATTGAATATAAAAATATTCTCTATAATAAGCATTGATCTCAATTCTACAGAGACGAAGATATGGATTGTCAACCTTTGGGGGAAAAAAAAGATTAAGCCAATGGCATGGGAAGAAACAGAGAGACAGGGGAGGGGAGAGGTCGTGTTTGTCTGAAGTCATTAAACTGATCTTAGACAAATGTCATATTACAATGTGGTCATACCAAATGAAATGGCTGTTTTGTATTTTGACTCCCACCCCTGTTATGGAGGATTGAACCTAGAGCTTTATGCCTGCTGGTCAAGCACTCTAACACTAAGTTCCATCCCAACCCTAATTCAATGAGTCTTGATTCCTGTAAGAGTCTTATCAATGCTATTTCATAATCAGAATCAAAAGCCAAGGGGCGGAATCAGGATATTAACAAATATGGGTTGACTGAACAATATTACTCGAAGAGTATGAATTATCTAAATCTAGTTAAATTATATATCTATGAATATCTAGATATTCCATAGCTTATGACTGTGTTACTCGGAAAAAAAATTTTAAGAGATGCTTTCTGAGAATTGTCAAAGCCTAGCCTAACTTAGCATAAAATGTAAGAGACACATTTATAAAGCCAGAAAGACTCAAGAGGGTAGAAAATACAAGACCTGGATTATAGAATCAGCATTCAAAATTATCACTCTGCCCAGCCAATGTTGGTAACATCATAGTTTAAAATCAATTATATAAAATGTAACAGTATAAAATTTGATTTTTTAAAAATCCATTTTATAAGGTGAATCTATCAGCAATTCAGATAAAGAAGTCACTGGGACTTAATCAACTATAAACACAGTGCAGTAACAAAAATCAGAATGGCAAATGTCAACCCTGGGTACAATGGGACACATAAAACAGGGTAGGGTTTATGAATAAAATACAGAATTGCGCTGAACTTGGAATGCTATGTTTAGTATCAGACACTAAGAAGGTCATTAGCAGACCAAGATTATCCAAAGACAAGATGTGTGTGAGACATCTTAAAGGTGTGTGGTTAGGACACCTCTTCCTCCTCATCCTCTCCTGCTCTCTCACAACCTCTGTGTCCTGGGGGATGTCCACCCTGGTTTGGCTTGCATAGAAAAGACCAACTCCTGTTGAAAATACTTCCTAACCCTGAGTAGAAATCTCATTCTCAATCTCCATTCTTGGTTCTTATACCCTGGCATAAATACACACACACACACACACACACACACACACACACACACACACACACACACATTCCAAACAGGTCCCATTATGCAAACCATTGGCCCAGAACTTGATATGTAGACTAGGTTGGCTTGAACTCACACAGATGCTCCTCCTTTTGTCTGCTGGGGGGCGTAGAGGAGGACTGAGATTAAAAATGTATCCCACCTAGCTCACAAGTCAATTTTAATCTCTGTTTTACATAAACAACCCTTTCAAGAAATTGAGGACATAAGCAGTTAATTATCTCTGCCACCCACTTCCGGCAAAATAAGTAATAAGAAATAAATACTTATCAAATTTAACAAGGATGTTTGTAAAGATGAAGCCTCAAGATCCTCTTGAACTTCCTGTCTTTTTGGGTTACAGGCTGTCTGTTTTGGAGACTCAGGCCTGGCTCCTGGTCTTTTCTCTACATAGTTGAGAGGCAAACACCATGGGAAGCTTGTGTGGCTTGATCTTGGCATAGCACCCGACCATTCATTTGAGGCCTGAAGATGCCTTTTGAAAAATGAAGCAATGACTCCCAAGTGGGATTTTTTTTCCCATAATTTATAGTACTTCTGCTTCCCATAATATACTTAGACTATTCTTTTATTTGCACTAACTTCAAAACTGAATGTGTTCTTGACAATACACCTTAGGAGCACCATCAACTTGCCTGTCTACAGTCTATAAAAGAAGCTGAAATTACCAGCTCACTTTGCTGTTCTTGTACTTCCAAACCATTGTAAGTGTCTTGCATTTTCCTAACACCCTCTGAATGCTACATTGATTTCTGGCCTCTATCTAATGACCCTGTAGGTTTCATAAAGGCTTCCCCTGGCAAATACTACCTGTTTTGGTATTGTTTACCTGGGTGCTTGAAATGTGTCTGACACTTGGAGACACATGGAAAAGCTCAAGTCAAACTACAAGCAGTAATGACCTTCCTATATTAATTTATAAAGACACAGTGAGCTACTCAACACCCGAAATTTTACTACCCAAAACTTATTCCCATGACTTGTCTTCCAGGATAACAGTATTGGAGCCCACCCCCACTCTCTGTGATACAGGTCTGCATGAGTCCAAGAGATATTGATGTGGGTCCTGATATTTTCACAGCTCTTTTTGAAAACCAAGCTTGTTCATAGTAAATAGAATGCTGCTTGTATAAGCAATTAATCAAGAATTACATGGACTGTTTATTGGGAGGCCAGTAATAAGCTGTCTCCTGGGTCCCTCAGCAAGCTCCTTCTCTCAATAAATAATTATTTAAGTTAAAATTACTTAGAAAATTAAGTCATTTCTTTTGTGATATCTCTGAGACTTCAAGTAATTGCTTGTGTTCACTTTAGTTTGGTGTTTTGTAAAGGGAGAAATAGGGTTACATAGTGAATTAACAGTGCAATTAACTACAAATTTAGCACTTCAAAACCACATTTTTAATGACTAAGAGCAGGTACAAAAAGACCGGAGTATGTTTTCTCTTTTCTTTAAGAAACAAAACAAAAAAACCCACCTAAATATTACTTTCCATCTTGTTTATTGGAACAAGTCTGGGCAAGAAGTGGCACAAAGCTTATTATTTTCCTCGTACAGAGAGGCTCGCAGTACCCAAAAGCCCAAATCAGGCAGAGCTCTGGCCACAATGCCTTAGGCTCCCAGTGACAATTACCTTAGCCTCAGCATAGACATCTCCTTACGTTCTCTTTGCCTCCCACATGTATGTCCTGGGGTAGCCTTTCCTGAGTACCATCCCTGGGCAGAGGAAGCAGAAGAATAATTCCCCAACCCAACCCCTTTCTTTATAATTTCATTACCTCTCATGAGGTAATGAAAACAAGGTGAAGGTAAACTAGAACCTTAATTAACTTTTTTTCCCCACTACTGTTGTTGTGTTCTTAATTTTTAAGAGTCATATGCAAATTAGATTTTTTTTTAAAGCAAGAAAGATCCTGAATTAATTTCGCTGAACATCTTGCAAGGGTATATTATGGTGGTTCATGTTTTCCCACATACTTTGGGGTTCATCGTTCATGTAAGCAAATGGAAGTGTCTATCATCTGTTCAATACTGGCCAAAAAGGTCTTCCAAGTGTATTGCTCACATGATCCTCATAACAACTCCATGCTGTTAGTGTGGCAAGTGTTAGCTCACTGAGAGAAAAGAGAGGCCCCTTTCCTATTTCAGGCTCTTTTGTGACTCTGAACCCATAGTAAGACACCTCCTTCTCTACAAATACACAGACAGAAAGACAGATAGATGAACACACACAGACACACACACACACACACACACACACACACATACACACACCATAAAATTTCAAAATTTGGAGCTAGGGAGGTATGTTAGAGAATAAAAGCACTTGCCCCACAAACCTGACAGCTGCCCTCAGTCCACAGGATTCTGTCAAAGCTAAATGGTATGGCATGCATCTGGAATCCCAGCACTCCTACAGTGGGATGGGAGGTGGAGACTCTTCTTTAAGCTTTTGAGTCAGCTATCCTGGCGTGACGCAGCAGAAACAAGAAACATTGCTTCAATAAAATAGGACATAAAGATGGCTTCTGAAAGTTCTGAAATCATACACACATGCACACACACACACACACACACACACACACACACACACACACACACACTAAAACAATACATACAAAAGCAGATATCTAAAGTGTATTGAAAATCTAAGGCCCACTCTTCACTTTTGCTTCAAACATGAATTGTAAAAGTCCTTAAGACCCTAGAAAAATCCCCCGCTTACTAATTAGTTAAATTCCTAAAGATAGTTGCTTCCTACAAGTTCTAGAGAAAACATTTCTTTTTTTCTGTAGAAAGAAATAATTTTGCCAGCAAAGGTTGAAATTGAAAGGCTTGGCTCTTCAAAGCAGGCACATTGCTCAGTCCATTCTCTTAGTATGTGGTAATCGGAGTCTTGCTTGCTCCTTGACATCTTTTTTTTTTCCTACTAGCCATTGTGCCAGGCCTAAGACATCAGTTTTTTTCTTGCTCACACCAATTCCTATGACCTCTGTCCAGTTTTCGTCTCATCCTTGCAACCATGGAGACACACGTAGATTAAGGCTGTGTGGTAGAGCTTCAAAGTCATAGCAAGAATTTTGTGGATCACTGCAAGGACAATGAGAATCTCTAGGTCTTCATGGGGGAAAATCAACAGTAAAGAACTTACTTTTATAATACTTCAATTATTTTAAAAATGGATAGCTCTAGGCTGGGAAGATGCTCCGGGGAGATATAGAGTTTGCCCTGAAAACATGAGTATTTGCATCTGGATCCATGTACTACAGAAATCATATAGGAACTAAACACAGAGCGTGGGTCTGTAATCCCAGTAGTGAGAGAGGGGGGCAGAAATGGGGGAAGCCCTAAAAGCTGGAGACACAACAACTAACAAGAGACTCTGCCTCAAAAATAGAAGAATGTGGAGACCATTAACATCTGAGCTTGTCTTCTGCCCTCTACACATGCACACGCCCAGACTCACATGTATGTGCACGCACGCACACACACACACACACACACACACACACACACACACACACACACACGAGTTTTTAAGTGAATAAATTACACAACACTACGGTGAATTGACTTGAGAATTATAAGATTTGAAGCAGATGATCATAAAGGAAACTTCTGTAACTCTCTACAGTTAAAGGGATCGCCAGGCTTATCGTGAGGACAGAGGAGACAGAAAGACATGGATGCTGTAGGTACATGAAGCACAATGCGAAGGCTTTGTTGAATGAGCGGAACATGTGGAGGAGCACAGGCTGAGATGACCTGGGATCCTGAGGTCTGTGCCTTCATTGCTGTTTGCTTTTCTAGTAATTGCTGCACTCATTTTCCTAAAGCTTGATTCTTTTCTGTTTGGTTTCCTCCAAAAACCTTCACTGTCACCCATTCCCTATTAAGACACAGTCACTTTACCTGGAAGCTGACCCCTATATTGCCATAGGCATGTATGGCTGGTATCATCTGTTCTGTTCTCCTTTGAAAGTAGCACGTGTGACCTTGATCAAATCACTTAACTTCCTCTCCTTACCTTCATGTCTTACATCCTGCAGAAGATTCTGAAAAGACTCAAATGTTCAGAATGAGAGAGAGAGAGGTATGGCTCTGCCCTTAAGGACAGATTCCTACTCTTGGGCAGCAGTTTCCCTCACTCAGTAAGCTCTGCTGCTTTGTTGCCAATAGACAAGTGAACCATTGACTTGGAGAGATGCCAAATGAGACAAAATGCAGCTGACAGCCATCCATTCCAGACAACTGAAGCCTTAGTTCATTTTGAAAGAACTTTATAGAAGGAAATTCTACTTGTATCTTTATTGTTCGAGTTATTGGCGATCAATCACACACACACACACACACACACACACACACACACACACACACATACTATTAGTCTGACACTATAAGCCAACCTAAAGGAGAAATGAAAACTTACCTAGAACTGAGATGCTAAAACAAATGTCCCAGTGCACACAAAGAGAGTTTCAGTGGCAGAATGCATGGCCAACAAGTAGTATGAATGTCAAAAGATTCCTCTGACAGGAATGCTGCCATCTACTACATTCTCAGAACAATTCTGGACAATGGACAGAGGAATAAAACCAATGTGCTCATGGGACTAAAGTCGGGATACAGGCAGAAGCATATCCAATACATTGACCATACACTCTATCACAGTGAGAAAGTGCCACATAGGAAATACAAAGCCAAGGCTGTGTGCCAAGGAAGGCTAGGGACTGCAATTTGATATAAAGTATATTTTATAAACACTGAGATAAAGACTATAGCTTTACAGTTGTCTCCTCTATTTGTGGGAGACATGTTTCAATACCTTCAGTGGATGCAGTAAACCACAGAGACTAACAAACCCTTGTTTTTCTCTCATGTGAGTCCAGCTATAATGATGTTTAATTCATAAAATAAACACAGTTAGATATTAATAGCAATAACTAATAGCAAGATTATCAATTATAAAAGTATACTGTCATAAAACTACCAGCACCACTACTTTTACATCTGGGTGCCATTAGTAAATAAGTAATGGTTTTCTGAGCATTGTGGTTCTATGACAGATGATCTGGTGATCAAGGGAGATGGATGGGTAAGTAGCATATACACTAAAGACACATTAAACAAAGCTATGACTCACGTAGCACGAAAGAATGGAATTCTGCAAGACTGATGATATCACTTAGGATGACATAAGCCTGTTAGTCTTTTTGAACTACAATTGACCATGGGTAACTTGAGTTCTGGAAACAAAACTGTGGATAAGGAAGGGACTATAATACTAAAAAGGTGATATTTATCAAAACTTGACTGGGGTGAAAGATGATGAATTGGCTAGTTCAGGTGAGTGTTTCAGTGCTATGCACAACCAGATGTAAGTCCCAGCCATGTGTTGGCCAAGGTTGACCAAGAAACAAGAAGGAAGAGAGTATGTCTACAGCAGACAGAGAGAGACAGAGAAGACAGCATGGTGGGAAGGGGCATCAACAAACAGAGTAATGGTGGAGTTGGGAGGTTTAGAATACAGGAGTGATCTCACTTCTGTCCTAAAAGTCAACCTCTGGCTGATGTAGAGACAACTCCTGAAAAGGTCAGGGGAGATGCAAAGGTGGAACAAAAGCTACTGTAGAGACCCTGGCAGGTGACAGTGGACAAGGCCAAGGGAGCAATCGAGTGCCAGAGGGCTACTGAGAAGACTTGAATTCTGGATAAACTTTGCAGAGATAAAAAGCAAGATTCATAGGTAAGTTTGTGAGGAATCCATGGACAAATGAGGGCAGTCACGGCATCAGAGACAGCACATGAAAAGGGATCTTTATGCATTCTGTTAGAAACACTGAGTAGACCTATTTGGGAGATAGAATATAAAGAGGTCAAGTCTGAGCTTATTGAATTTATGATGACTATTCAGCATGCAGGAGAAAATGCCATGTGACAGATGTGTGTGTGAATCCGGAGTTCAAGAGAAAAGGGGGAGCTGGAGCTGTAAATTCTGGTCAGAATTCTAAAGACTTGCCTCTGTGATAACAGCAAAGTAACAACTCTCCTGCTTCGCAGGTTTGATGTGCCAGGTCCTGCTCACAGCCATTCGACAGAGCAGCCACCAGCAGTCCCAGATGAACACTCTTAGGTGAAACAAACAACCAAGCTTACACAGCTGGAGAGAACCCGCTGCTGTTGCAGTGGGGGGCACTAGAATTTGAGAATGCCGCTGTCAAATCTTTGTTGTAGATAAACTTCACTGAAGCCAGCACAGCAGCCAGGGCAGGAGGATGGCGTGAGGTCCCTGAGGTGGCCATTGCAGTCAGCCAAGGGTCTCAGCAAGACACTGTTGAGTGAATTCAGACTGTCAGCAGAATCAGGAAAAGGAAACACAAGACCCAAGAGTTACCAGGTAGAACAAGGCTTGGGGACCATGGAATTGGGGACCTTGGAGTGCCTTCTGGTCAAGGAGCTAACTTAAGGACCCAGTCAACGGATGCTGGCATTGCAAGGTAGGAAGCTGGAGAAGAAATGAGAGAGGATAACAAGCAGGAAGCTGGGATGGATGGAGGAAGACCTGTTTTGTGATATTTGGGAAACCAACTTTGCTTGTAGGTAAGCATGCCCTTAAGACCCTAACCGGGTAAGCCCTGGTGACCCCATAGCTCTGTAAGGACAGGGTCTTGGTCTAAAGTGTGCAAGGCCCTGGCAGCCATCTCTGCAGAGCAGGTACTTACCACAATAAACCACACTCTCCTCTTATCCATTTTTGCACCATTTACTGTGTATATCTTTTTTTTTTTTTTTCTGATGCAAGCACCTTGAACACTTGGGTTGAATGTGCTGAATAAACCCACTCAGGATTTCTATGGAATTTCTTTTTTTCCTGACTTATAACAAGTAAGAGCATGCTCACTTCTCCACTGCTTGCTTCTCCCCACCACTCCCATTGTCTGCTCTGACTGGAATAATGGGTAATTGTGTTTGAACATGCATTACACTAAAGCACTTTCTTCTGCCCTGCTTCCGTCATTCTCAACCCCAGACCCTAATCTAACTTTCTCATCATTAGGCAGACAAACCAGCTGCAGCCCTGAAAACAGGCAGGCGAAGGCAAGAGGCTGAGGGGAAACACAGAACGCAGGCATTTCTGTCAGAAACAAAAGAATTCCTCTCTGATCAAGTGATCCAGCGCGAGCTAAGAAAGAGAGCGCTCCAAGGCTGACGAAAAATAAAATTGCCGGTTAGGTCCTATTCTCATCGGTTTTTCTTTCACACTTCCCATTAGCTCACTGAAAGGAAGATGAATTAAGAGTTAAATGCACCAAAATAACTTAAGCAGTCTTTAAAGCTCAAATGTGCCGTTTCCCACAAACTGTCTTTCTGCTTCACCTATGTCTTTCCCTCACATAGTCCCGCTCTCTTCTTCAACCCTACCCCTTGTTCTCTCTGTTGCTTTCTAGTCTTTTTCCTCATCTAGAGCACTGTCTGTCCTACACTTTCTTCTCCAAAGACGGTCCTTCTACCCCCAAAGCTGACCAGCCTTCAAAGACTCGCCCTCTCCCAGCATCCTCTACTCGGTCCCAGGTGCTCTCCTACAACCTTCTATTTCCCTGCATGCCCACACTTTCCCGACTGTCTGGCCCCAGAAGCTAAATTTCTAGTGAAGAAAAAACCCATGCGGCCTGATGAAGGCAGACGATATAAACGAGGCAATTGCTTCAATACACAATTAAAATAAGCTAAATGAAGCAGCAAAACAAGACAGATTCATGGTTTGGAGCTCTAAGGGTGAACCCTCTGCAGAAGACGGACCTCCTCCCCACCTCCACTCCAGCTGGCACTGTGCCCCAGAAGCATATTGATTAACCGATCAATTCTCAGATTCCAGAGAGATGGGCTAATGATAAATGGTCACCCCCCCATCCTCATCCCCAGTGACTGCCAGATCCAGCCAATGCATACTGAACCGTACCCCGTTTTGAAAAGCCTTCCTCGGATTGTATTTTTCGTTCCTTTCCCCACTTTGGTTTTCAGCTACAGGGAACTCCTAAGTAGAAAATCAATAGGCGCTTTAATTACTGGCCCCCAATTCATCAGGGCCTCAACTGTAATTACTCTGCCTGAGCCAAGAGCCTCAGGACCCAATACACCGAGACAGCTAGGCACCGGGCAATGTGCAGGATGTTGTGACTCTGGCTCAGGCTTGGGGAAGCCTTCTGAGACCACCAGCCCACCTTCCTGTTACCCGCTCCATGATCTCTGTTCCATGATCAGAAGTTGGAGAAAACAGTCCCCAAATGCTGCGGGCAGAACTGATCAGGGAATTGGATGGGCACAAAGCCATTCCTTCAGCTCCCTCACTCCCTAGCTCTTGGTTCAGGAACCTTGCACATCACAGATTCAGGTCTGGAGACTGGGCACCTTCAGCACCCTCATGGATGCAGACATTAAACTGGATTCTGCATTTAACACAATCCCTACGCTAAGCCTAAGAAGCACTGCTTTAAAATGTTTTTTGTCCTTTGCTTCACTAGGACTCCTAGGAAGTAGAAACCATGGTCCACCCCAATTCCATGGCCAGCCATTACCTACACCACCCAGAAAGGTTTCTTGAGGGTCTTGTTCTCACCTTGGGTATGAGGGGACTCCTTGATACTAAGCTGTACTTTCTCTGTGGCATCACTAATTCCCCACTTCTGCGGTTTCTTTTTTAGTAAACGGAGGGACTGAAGATCAGTCATTGATGCTGGGCCCTTGGCTCTTCTATCCTCTAAGACAAAACTCAGTCATCTGCCCAGACACAGGTTCCCAGTCCCAACCCCCACTACTGCTGAAGTCTTCATTTCTGCCCTCTTCAGCTTTTAGGACCCTCAAAGAATAGGTCTCTTGGAAATCTTCTGGGTTCTGCTCAAGCTAAATTGGTCCAATGACAGGATATCAGGCTATTATAATAATGCCTTGGGTGGGGTTCCCTTAAAATAATGCTGGTGGGATTTGTCTCCAGCAGGTCAGGATTCATCTTGAGGTTGGTTCAAAATAAAGGACTTCATTGTGATGGGTGGCACCATAACCTATGTGTGTTAGAGACTCATTCCTCCTTCACAGGAGAGGCAAAGCCAGCTCGATTTTTCTGCCTGAAGCCTAAGCTGAATGTTTCTGGTTAGGGAGAACTAGGCTGTATCTGCTCCACTTTCATCACACAGCTGAGCCAGAGCTCCTTGTCTGAGCACGGAGCTATTGACTCAGCTGATCAATGTTCGAGTTGCTGGCAGCCAGAACCATGAAAAATGACTCTGTTGCCCATAGCCCGCCCCTCCAGACATTAGCCTTGGCTCATGCAAATGAAGAGAGTCTCCATTATGAATAGTTTCTAAGCTTCTCTTTGTCCTTCTGCCTCCTAAACAGAGGCACTACTGTCCAAATCCTTCCTCCTCTGTTCCCAAGTGTGAATTCTGACGTCTCAGCTGCCACATCTACAGAGAAGAGTGCTCAGAATTCTCCCCACCCATATTCCACACCTGAGTTTTTGATTTGAATAACTTGTTTGGAATTTATTCAGGATGGTGCTGTCATTATGACCCATTCTTATAGACAGTGCCCTTGGTTGCCACAGCTTGAAGATTCCATAGAGAGTGTTATAGACACTGCCTAAAGAACATTTTTAAGCCACTCCATCCTTTCTTTGGTACCTACCACCACCTTGATCCAGATTCTGCTTGTGACAGCTACTGTAGGACACCGTCCCTTTATTGTCCTGTCCCAGTCTTTCCCTTCTGCAAATAGGTCTCAACTCAAGCTATACAAAAGAATCACTTAGGGAGGGAGCTTTTTATAAAATGTCAATGACAAGACCAGTGTTTAGAACCAGCTAAACCAGAATAGCTGGATGCGAAGCCTACACCTCCATCATTTTACAGACCACTCAGGTGTTGCCACATTGTCAGCCTAGGACCACTATTCAAGTCAAGGTTTGTCCATTTGTTGTGTGCAACCACTTCTGTCCTCCGACAGTCCCCTGCCCAGGGCAGCCACCTCGTCTCTAGTCTCTCATGCTGAGTCCAAACAACACTGTCTATGGAAGTTTCTGGATCCTCCAAATTCTGATAGCTCTTCCTCACACATATCTCAAGATACATGCTCTGTTCTTCATTGTGGCATGAGGGTACATGGTCTTGTCACATCCACTCTGTCTAAACATCACCTCCTTGAAATATTAAGCTATTCTCAGAGCATCAATCTTGGAGTTGGAGGACCTATGCTTTTATTCTGGCATCTCACGAATTAAACCTTGGCTATGAGATACTGAGTGGGTTATTTTTTTTAAAAATCTCAATTTCCTGTTCTGTAGAATAGAAATCATGATTACTATCTCTTTCATAAAAATACTAATAATTATTATTATAGTCTGAGGATGGCTTAGACAAATTAAATACTGAGTGCTGGAGAAAGAAAGAAATATGTTTGTGGTTTTTAATCACAAACTTTTTTCTCTACTAGAAAATGATCAATTAATAGAAAACGAAATGTGCTAAAGGGTCATAGATCCCGTACCCACTACGGTAGTCATGTATACTGCTATCTGCTTTCCTAAATACCTCAGCCACTAATTGTTATAAGCAATACATCAGGCTGGACTCATGGGTTACACTTACACCTATTACAAACACACAACCACATAAACATGTGCACACAGAAAATGGCACATGTAAGTAACTAGTGGACACCCACACCATCAGGAAAGGCATGCTTTACAGAAGCAAACTCATAACCAGCACCTTACTTAAAGACTTAAGACAAGAGAAAGCATGGCTTACATCTGTCTCTAGCTGACAGCAAAGCTGTGTGTTACATGTGTCCCCATTCTCGGCTGGTTGCAGCGTGTTTCTTCTGCTACAATAGCAAGTAAGTCGACTAAGTATACATTGCAAGAGAGGGCCGTAAGCCTGCATCAGGGAAGCCAGAGCTCTAGAAAACCAGCATTATGGGTCAAACAAAATGTCACGTGTAGCAAAATGTCCCCACCAAGCAGCTCCCTCCACAGCCACGCTGACCTAGTTTGGTTCCATAATGCCTGCTGCTGCCTTTGTTCTTATTTAAATACTTGTTTATGTTTATAGATGAATAATATTTCCATGCAAGTAAATTAAGGGTCCCTTCAACTGACTCCCAGCATTCACACCATGAGGAATGCTAGGAGCCAGTCTCAATAAAGTCAGAGGAAAGAGACAAGGACTATGATAAAGCAGAGGATCAGGAAACCTGGACTAGGGCATGAGGTGGCCAACATTATAGTCAAACAAAAGCAAGAGATGAACAGACAGAAGCTACAATGTGTCTCTTGGGCAGAGCTTCAAAACAGGGCAGGCTAAGGAGAAGCAGGATAAAGTTATAGACTCTCATGCTCTCCTTCAGAATCTATTAAAGCTCATACTAAATCCTAAATAAACTGATGAGTTGAGACATTGATAGTATGAGGGCTAAACCCAGGATACTGTGAAAGAGGAAAGGTCTCAGAGAGCTGCCTCATGGCCATTGCATCTAAACAACCTAAGGGCTATTACATAATTTTTCTGAGAGTCAATACGTTCATGACCAAGGTGGAGACGTCGAGAGCTAAGGTCTATTGCCTCTGTTCAGTGCCTCTTCAAGGTGGATGGCAACATCCAAAACATGGTCTCTAATATACAACTGGACCTCCATCTTACAGGCTGGACAAGGGAGATGCTCCTCTGAACTCTCTGGAGGAAGACGTCCATTTTCTCCTTTCCTTGCCTATGGCATGTCCGATTACTAGCGGTCATGAAGTCCCTTATGCAGCTTGACTTCCCTAGTTATTTCTGCACTCCCTCTTCTCCTCCCTTTACCATGTCCCTCTTTTCTCTGGCTTCCATCACAGAGGCTTGGCTGAGGGAAAAACCCTAATCCAAAAGAGAGGTTATAGAGTAAATACGGCCCTCCTGTCTAGTCCACAAAGCCCCAGAAAGCTTGGCTATACCCAGCTGGGCTCACCTTGACTGCATTTGAGAATGACAACTCAGACTGGTCTAAGAATCCCAGGCTATTAGTTAGCATAGGGTCTTCAGCACCCATTCCATGAAGCACATCCTTTGGATGGTAATCAGGACAGGGAGGCACTCTGTAGTGAGTAGAGTCTCAACCATAACGTCTAAGCATGCAGCTCGCAGGTACCAGCTGTGAGGATGTAGGCATTTCTTAGTCTCCCTTAGGTTCCCATCAACACAAGGCAAGCGATATAAGGATGCAGTGTGTTAGCCAACGTGAAACGCTTAGTGAAGGAACATTGCAAAGAACAATCATTCACTGTGCTTTGACGCTTGCTTGTTTGCCAACCCAACATCTGCTCATAACTATCGGCTTGCAATGAGGATGGATAAAATGAGCATCCCTGACTAAGATGGCCTTTTGTGAGCTGGACCAAGTTCTCTATAATCTCCCTATTGTGTTTTCTTTGTTTGTTTTATAACTGCTTTCCCAATGGCCTTCTTCCAGGCTTGATCATACTCCTTGCGAAACCTACAATAGCCAAGTGTATTTTCCTCCTGCATGTTCTCTTTTCCACCACAGTCTTACAGCCCCAGTGTCTCACTGACAAGTGATGTCCTTAATGCTTAGCCAGGACTATCCCACTGGGTAGCACATTTCTGCCATGGAGGGATATTCAGACTGTTTCTGGCAGTTTCTCACTCAAGACTTTGCCCGTTACTGTCAACTGTGACCTCCGATTGTCCACAATGTTTATAGTTTAAAAAAAAAACCTAAATGTGACTGTTTAGGTTCATGGAGGTAGCTGGGATTTGGTGAAGTCATAAAGGTAGGGCCTAGCCAGGTGGGAGTCATTTCCATTCTTGTAAACAGTAGGAGCATAAAGAGTAAAGATCATACCCCACTCACTCTCCACATGTGATGACAGTATGAGAAATCCACATATCCTAGCTACTGGTCTCAGGGATGTCCCTGGTACTTGGGGATCTCCCTTTGAGACCTAGCCTCTCAATCCAGCCTTTTCCTCAGTGGACTGAGTCTTGCTGAGACTATGTCCCAGTGAACAGGTCCTAACCACCCCCTTCTCATTCCTCAGACTGAGACTGGACAAGGGCAGGCCTAGGTTTAGAATCCTTGCTGGCTTGATGTTTTTTTCATGGTCTGTATCATACAGAGCTCTGTGCTTCCTCAGCCTATGGCTGGCTCCTGAGCATCCTTCGGAGCTCACAGAACACATCCTAAGTAAGGTGTCTCAGCAACTGAAGCTTATGATCCAAGCACTCAGAAATCTGGCAGGAGGGATGTTGCCAGTTCAAGGTCAGACTGGGCTAACTAATAAAACTGTTTCAAAAGCCATATTCTCAGAGAAGTCTTTCCAGACTCTTCTTTCTAATACATGTCACAGTCTCTCAAACTAGGAGTTTCCACATTTCTTTTAGCATTTGAAATAACATGCTTTGTCCCTCCCAAACTCCTTCCTTCTCCCTCTCTTGGGGGCCAAGATCAGAGCACAATAAATGTTCAAGAAGCAGTTCCAGGCTTCTCAAAAGTTTATCACTGTCTGCCCCAAAAATTTTAAACTAGATAGGTATGTCCACACTCCACCAGGCTAGTTCCCAGCTAGCATTAGCCGTAATCCTGATTTAGAGAGCTCCTTGGCTATCTGGCTCCATTGGCCCCTGAGCTGAGCAGCTCCTGGCCCCCAGTTTTGACTGCCCCTCAGTACTTCGTCCCCAAAGGGGTTCCCTTTTATTTTAGCATAACTCAGGTCTGTCACTGATGTAAAGAGAGAAAATAAAACGCCCCCCCTTTTCTTCCCCAATACTTCCCTCACACAGCCAAACTCAACTGGGGCAAAGTACATCACACTACAAGAGGTGACCTCCTCCTGCCCTTCCTCTATAGGCCACGGCCCACTATATCAGTGCTGTGTGCCCACACTCCCCGACCACTCTGCCAGCCCAGCAGATGTGCTTTTCCTCTCTTGCAATCACAGGGCAGCAGTGAGCCTGGTACCAGGATTTATTTTTAAACTCAATCATGAGCTGCCCAGCTGTAACCAGCTTTCTGACTCAGGAATATTCCTCACTTGACACACAAACCACTCTCTCCACCAGGTATTCTCAGTTTACCTATATACACATAGCCATCTGACCCTTCTGCCTCTGCTGGTCTGGTTTTGTCCCCTGTGAGGGCACTCTCTTTGCCACCTCTGCCCCTGCCAGGACTTAAGGGCTTCAATTTCTGGTCATTCCCCTGCCCCCTGTCCCTTGCCTGGTTTGAATTGTGAATAATTCATGTGTTTCCATGATCCTGCCACTTTGTTTTCCTCCCTCATGAATCAAATTCCCGAGACACAGTTTATTTTCTCACCATCTCTTTGTCTGAGTTGCTGACAGGGACAGGGTTTATTCCTGTAGGTCACGAATGGGTGCCAACACCTATGCCTGCTTATGAGACAGTTACCATCTCCCTGCCCTGCTCTTTCATGTGCTCATTTTTTCTAGTCCGCCACAGTAGATGTATGTTTGTATAATATTACATGGTTGGCTGGCCAGATAGATAAATAAATGAGTGGTTAGATGCATAAATCGGTAGACAGCACTTCCCCACAAAGCTCTCTCAGTCACCCTTCTTATTTAAAGTTGTTGGGAAGAAAGTTGCACGTGATTTTGAATGTGTTTCTCCCACCACTCTGCAACTTCCTTCTGAAAGAGCTTCATCGTGGGACTCTCACAACAGCACAGGCTTTATGTAGAGTCAACATGGATGCCACCTCTAGTCACATAGTCTCCAAATAGTTATTGCAGATTTAGTATGCTCCAGGCTAAGGTAAGGACCCTGGGGATAAAAAGGTGAGCCAAAGAGACATGAGCCCTATTCTATCAATATAATTGTGTATATCAAATGAGGGTTCTCATGCATTTATGATTGGCATATGTGTTTCTAAACTGTTATAACACATAAATTTGACATGCATATGAAATTTGATATTTTTTAGTATTCTGATACAAAGTGACAAACTGACATTAGATATATAAATTATACATGTGTCTAAGCTGACAAATATTAAATCCTTGAAAGTGAGGAATTTCATACTGGCAAATTCAAGAAGGCTGGTGGTAATGGTAGTGGAGGGGCTTACAGAGAAGAGAGGTACCTGGGGATGATACGGAGTCTTAATGGTATCTTATTACTTGACCTAAAGTATAGTTATAGAGAGCCTAATGTATTATTATTATTCATTTAATGTTTGTGCTACATTTATGTACCATATGTTACGATGTAAAAATTTCAGGTTATAATAGGGCTGCTATGAAAAAAAATTTAGGTTATAAAGAAAAACTTAGAAGGTTCTATGACCATGTGTAGCATGGGGAGCCAGGGATGGCTTCCTGTATAAAGAGGCATGTGAGCCGAGACCTGCACATGCTGATGAATTAGGCAAAGAAAGTAAATGATGGAGAGAGGACATGGAGGAAGGGGAAGACCACAAGGAAAGAACATATGACCAAACAGAAGCTGGGGAGTATCCAGGATGGTGAGCCCAATACTGTTGCAACCCATTGTTGAATTGGTAGGGGTAAAGCTTGAAAGGCTAGGTGGACCTCTTTAGGGGTTTTGTTTGTGTTTTAAGGTCTATGGGAAATGCTTAAATGGTTTGAGCAGAAGAGGGACAAGTTTAGATGACCACACTGCTGTGGACTTACTAAAAGTATAGAAAATGGATCATGACAAGGAAACCCCTCCCCCCTGCTTTCAAAACATGAGGACACAAAAAAAGATGGCATACTCAAAACCAAAGCAAGTCTTCACTGGTCATCAAATGTGTTGGCACCTTGATTCTTCAGCCTCCAGATTAGAATATCCTGCCAGCACCTTCTAGCTATACAAATGACTCTGTCAACAGCATATAAAGCTACCAAAATGTGGCTCTTCTTAGCCTCAAGTCCCCTTGGTAACACAACACACCTAAATGGAACATTAGGGATCTAGAGAAATATGATTTCCACTACCCTACAGTTTATACTGCAAATAAGCATTTGCAATGTCTATTACAACCACAGCCTACAAAAGTTCAGTGGTGCCTGTTTCTTCATTGATAACAATAATGAAAACTAATCATTCTAAAAAGAAAATAATGAAGGACTAAAACTTGAAAGAAGTAAGAAGAAAAAGGAGGATATGGAGAAGAAGGAGAAAGAAGACAATGTCTCCTATACCCAGTCAGGTGCCTGTGCTAGATATGCTCGTAGAGCCTTGTAAGTTTTTCTTCATAACCTCAAAATTTTATATAGTAACATGTGATACATAAATATAGCCTAACATTAAGTGTAACCCATAATAATAGAGAATAATGAAGCCAGTTTGAATAGCATACTAGCAAGTTAGAGATGGAGAGAAAAGTGCAGATGGGAGAGGCACTGAAAAGGTAAATGAAAGAAAGCTTGGCAATAGGTATGTTGCCTCATTAGGTGACATTTGCTGGATGAGCTAATAGATGTTTGTCTCTGTAGGGAATTCAGAACCTAGGAAAGTGCCTGTACCCAAGTTCCCCTTACCTCTGAAATCATAGTCTTAACTTAGGTTTTCAAGGATATGTCATGAAAGTGAAACTAGATTCACAAAAGAAAGCTGGGGAATAAAATACATTTTAAAAACACACAATGAGGATGAGGAATTCATAGTATTCCAGAGCCACCCTGAGGATTCCAACACTTCCTTCATGAAATGAGCAAATAAATGAAGCAGAAAATGGATTATTTAAATGATAATAAGCATGATCAAAGAAAAACACATAAAGCTATTAGTGCTGTTGGAGTATGTTAAAACACACATCATCAAGAATATCTCAGAGATTTCCCAAACAAGAATAAAAGACCAAAATAACACCTATCTACCAGTAGTCTTTACTAAAATTACACACACAGACACACACACACTCACTCACACACACACACACACACACACACACACACGTAATGATGTAAGCCAGAGAATAAAAGAGAGAGTGGCTGTATATTGAAAGGCTCTTTGGAAATAAAATAATAGCCAAATTGTCGCTTTTGCTAAATGTTGACTGTCAACTTAGTAGGGTCTAAAATAATATAAGCCAAATCCTTGGGCAAGTCTGTGAGGATTAGCTAGGTTGGGCTAATTGAGATGTGAAGCCTCATCCTAAATATGGGCTATCCCATAAGAGGGAGTACTGAACTAAATAAAGGAGGAAACCAAGCTGAGTAACAACATTCATCTCTCTCTGCTTCCCAACTTTAGATGCCCTGTGACCAGCTGCCTCATGCTGGTCACTACCACACCATCCCATCATGGCAGACCACACAAATGTACTGGCTATTCCTCTGATGCTGTGATAAAACACCATGACCAAGGCAGCTTACAGAAGAAAGGGTTTATGTCGGCTTACAGTACCAGAGGGGTGAGAGTTCATCACGGTGGAGAAGCATAGCAGCCAGCAGCAGGCATGTCTTCCAGAGAGGGAAGCTGAACACGCATATCCTTAACCATAAGCATGGAGCAGGGAGAGAGTAAACTGGGCATAAGTGGGGCTTTTTAATCTCAAAGCCCACCCCCAGTGATATACTTCCTCCATCAAAGCCAAACCGGCTAAACCTCTCCAAATAGCTTCACCAACTAGAGACCAAGAATTCAAATATCTGAGATTATGGGGGACACTTTCACTCAAATAACTATGGCAAGTAATACAGTGATTAATCTTTTTTTAGGTTAAATATTTGAATGGAGAGATCCTTCACAGTCTTTGCCTAAATCCTAATATAAAAGAAAATCTGATCCAAATACCCTCATCTACTAATTTTCAGATGACCAAATAAGAGTCAGAGCATATTCTTGACAGGAGTGTGTGCCTGTGTGAATTTACAGGCTGGCATCTTTACTAAGGCAAAAGACTCTGTAACCCACAACTGATACACCATCCAGATGACAGAGAACACCCGGTATGCTGAAATAGAATGAGTAACAAGTTGGCAGTCTAGATTCCTTTTCAAAATCTCTTCTTTTGTTCTTTATGTTTGAAAGAAATGCTTGTGCATGCAACTGTTTAAATGCAACAAACACACACCTGCACATATATAATTAAAGAAGGCATTTCACTTAACATTTGATAATTAAAAATTGATTCAAATCTCCCCTGCCCCATGAAAACAGCAGAGCCGGCTGGACATTTATCTCTGGCCATGTAAAAGGTGAAATTAGACAGCCATAACTTTCACATCCTTTCTTCTTGCGGAGAAGGAGAAAATAAATTAAAGGATGACAGAAGCCACTTAAGTACAGTCAAGTCCTGTTCAGGTTTAGAAAAATCACATCCAGATGATTGACACGAGAAGCTTCTCCAGACAAGATTCTGAGGTAGCAATGAGTCTAGCTTCTTGGGAGACCGGCTATGGTTCAGAAGCCTTGCCCAGAACCTCAGAGCCTATGTGCTGACACCCATACGTATCACCCTATGTGCTGTGGTTGCTCCAATGTGGCTTCGTCACCCTGTATCCCACCCCAGGATCAGAGCCCAGAAGATAAGCAAGGAAGACTATCAAGATTTCTTATTTGCTGTGAAATGATCCTTTCCTGGCATTGATCTCATCTTTGTCTACAAAATGGGGGAATTAAATGGTATACTTCCCAATATTTTATGGGTTCTAGAATCTTCGTCATCAACTTGATTGGATTTGAAATCTTTTTTTTTTTTTTTTTTTTTTTTTTTTTTTTCATTTGGGAGCAAATTTGGGACATTTGGGAGCAACACACTTTGGGTGTGTTGATTTTCAGAGAGGTTTAGCTAAGGAAAAAAAACTCACCCTAAATGTGATGAGCACCAACCCATGGGCTAGGATCCTAGAATAAATAAGATGGAAGATGTGAATGGAGAACACGTATTACAAAATAACTGCTGGGGAAGTCATGGCAGCTCATCGCACCTCATGCACCATTAGGGGACATGAAGAGATGAACACTGGTGTTGATCTCCCTTTCTCCTTTATTTAAGTCCAGAGTTCCAAGCCATGGGATGGTATTTCATACAACCAGTGACTTTCTCCATGCCAAAAGACCTCATCTTGGTAATTTCTCACAGGCATGCCCAAGAGATCAAGTTGGCAGTCAATATTAACCAGCACACAAAGATACAACATTTTAGAGGTTAAAGACAGTGACAAAAGCCAGACAAATCAGGCCAGAAGGAAAACTTAACAAGTCAATGCTACAAAGCCAACGGAAGATAGTGGGTTATGGATAATAATAATAATTGACCCATGATGCAAAGAGTTGGTCAAACACACACACACACACACACACACACACACACACACACGGTGGGAGAGTCTTGACATTTGGGAGCATGAAGGTCCTGGGAACTTTGGTGATCAGAGTGCTTTAAATGAACAGCTATAGATTCGTTAAGGAGTGAAGGCAGCATGGAGTAGAATTAGGATCAGCTGCATTTACAATTCAGTTCGGCTGTAGAGAGAGATGAGAGGAGGTAGAGATGAGAAGCCGACTTCACTTTCTCAGAGAAGGACGTTTCAGTGTGCATCCCGATCCTTCTTAGGAAGGCAAAATAATGAGAGAGGAATGGGAATGACTACAAAGGCCAATTCTTTGGAGACCGTGGAAAAGCAGGTCCATGGCATTTTTAAATGAACAGGTTGGACCAAAGGCTGGGCATAAAGAATAGTCTGTAAGGTAGGTATGGGAAGGTCTTCCTATAAAGTGCAAGGGAGAGGAGATTTAAAAGAATGGGCAGGCTGCCCCTGCAAACGGAGACATAAAATCATGTGAGTGAGAGTTGGAGAGATTGCCAGGGAGTTTCCAGTGCTCACTAGGGAGTTATGCTCTTTGCTGTGAAACCAGGGAGCAAGACACCGAGTCTCTTCATGGGGTTTACTTGTTTGGATAGAAGAGGGTAGATGGAGAGCCAGCCGTTGGGTTCAAACAGGCAGGAGTGTTGCAGGGTGGACACAGGGAAAAAGTCCAGGACCGTTTTGAAGTTATTGATTGATGACCAATGGTATTACCAGTTTCTGGTAAAGCGAATTACTGGCGAGCAATAGATGCTTGAGACAGGCAAAGCCAAGAGCTGGAGAAGTAAAGCCAAAAATGAAAAAAAAAAAAAAAAAAAAAAAAAAAAAAAAAAAAAAAAAAAAAAGTGAGCCTCCGGCAGGAGAGCTTAGACTCAGCACTGCAAAGGGCAGAGAGGGTCACAGTCAAGGTTAGGGGTAAGGCCATGGGGCCATGACATGCAATCCTATGCGGACCCCACTCTCAGCTTTCCTGACCTTTTCTGTCCTTCTGGGAACCCAAGAGATGGTTTTCTAACAGACATGATTTAAGGGACTATACAGCAGACCTGTCACCAAAAATGTCCCCTCAGAGGCCGATATCTGGTTTTTGACATTTGCTATTAAGGCTTCTTTCTTTTCTTGCCTGCTGCTTCCCATAAGTGCTACCACCTAACCTATTAATTCTTTATCAATCATTTATGTATGGGTGTGATTTAGTGCTCAGAGCCTTTCAAGTAAGACAGCGGCTGGCTCAGATTTTAATAGGCTACAGGGTAGGACATTTTGAGGAAGGAACTGAATATTCGATCTTGTGAAGCGTGTTACTGGAGAAAGAAGGAACATCTTCTGACCACCTACTAGGCTAAGGCCTGTTCATGAGTGTTGCATCAGTAATTATTTTTTGCAATGCTACTCTTTTCTATTATTTATAGCAGTCAGTAAGGGCTAGAAAGAAATACCTGCCATTGACTCAAGTCCAGTATTATTGAGAGGGAAAACCAGGGTCTAGATCAGAGCTATGGAGCTAGGCAGAGGAGGCAACACTGGAGGAGAAGCATTCCCAGATAAGCACAGTGGAAGCCATGGAGGAAACCACTCTAATAGCCCTCCAACTTCCTCCCCGGAAAGCTCTTGTGTTGTAGGTGTGCCTGGCTTTGTGCTCTGCTCAAGAGATCCCTCCTGGGTGATGCTTGTGTCTCACTGTGTGTATTTTTTAAATAATAATTTAAATTTTTATTAGGTGTTCAACCACAGGGTAAACACCAGCATTTGAGTTACTGACATTCAGATCAATAGTGGAACCTTTGTCGAGAGTAGGGCCGCTGGCATGGGAGTCTCCAGCTTTATCATCTTTCTCAAAGAGAAGGGGTTGAGTAAACAGAATGGACAATTTTCTTCAATAACTCATAGTTAAAAGAAACAGGATGGGCATTCAAGGCTTCTGCTGTGAGAGCCCCTTTCCCCTCCCCCCCACTCATGCTCACTAAATAATCTTGTCTTTAACTTATGTGATACCAATCACAGTGTTGCCATTTTCTGAGGACACTGGAGAAATCAGCATGGAAGGCTGAAAACTGGCCTCTTGTTAACGTGTGAAGAGCCTTCCAGCAAAGGGAGGGGCCTGAGCTCTGCAGCCTCCCCACCCCTACTCTCCCACACACAACAGCACCAAGTCCACAGTCTCTGGATTAGAGACAATGCAGAAAAGATGTGGCTAATATAAAAGAACGCCTCAATTGAGGGTAGAATTTGGTTAAGCTGTGCCTTTTGTTCTCTTATGAAAGAGGTGACAAGCTTTGCAAGAATAGCGTAGTTTCCAATTTCACAGCTAACGTTCTTCAAGCTGTTGCCATTTTCCTTCACAACTATTGTGAGAGTAAAGATGAATTCTAGTCTCCTTCAACAACATAATCTCCCTTCATCCCCATGACCACACAACCATGACCCAGTACTGCTACTCAAACTGCAACACCTTAGTCATCACCCTCACCCCGCAATGCTGCAAACACTGAACAGGAATAGTCCACACACCACCTCCTCTGCAGGAGCTAAGCAAGTGAGTCTTTCTCCCTCTCACCACCATCCTTCCTACACTGCCCTCCTACAACACACACAGTTGTTCCTCAGGTATTAACTCTTCACACAGTGAGGAAGTCACCTAGGTGTCCCTTTCTTTCTACTTAATCCAGACAAGATGCTCCTCAAGGACAAAGAACCAACTCATTAACTAGCCACTTGCCGAGTGACTGGCTCAGAGCCAGCCTTGAGCAACCACTGGCTGGAACAGACAATCCTGGATGAAGACTCAGTCACTGAGTCAGTCAGCCAGATTCTACTGTTCATGGATGACAGTTCAGGACATCGGGAATGCAACTATAAGATACATAAAGTCCAGGTCTTACACGGTGCATTCTACAGGGAGGAAATGGATAATAAAAAGGAGATCATAGAGGGATGTCCTGTGTTGACTGGTGATAAATGTGCTAAGGGAAAATAAAATGGAGGGGTGCATGGACATCTCTTATAGGAACAGGCTTCTCCTGGGGTGATACCTAAGGCTGACAACTTGCTGACCTCCTGGCCTCAGGTCTGATGCAAAGGAGGGGACTAGGTTTTTGTTGAGGTGGTACCATGAGGAGGTTGAATAGAAAGACCCTGTGCTACCCAGGCCATAGGAGATAGCCTCATTACAGAAATTCAGCACTAATCTGCCAAGGGGCTACCTTGGAAAATACCAAAAATAAAGAGGGCAAAGTCTCTAATGATGCCCATGGCCCTGTCCATAATGCATGGAGCTGCTGCAGAGCCTTAGGGAATCAGTTCTATCCTCTAGGCACAAACAAGTGAGTCTTTTGACCATTGTAATTTTGCTGGCTAGCTCAATCCCAGCACAAAAAGAGAGCTATACATAATTAAACAGTACAAGGTCAGGCAGCCATGATCTCCATTCTGCAACATATTACCTGGACCATCTGACAGTTCACTGAAACTCTAAAAAATAGAAGTAAGTAAATGGTCACATTATTGAACTTTGAAAACGTGTGTGTGTGTGTGTGTGTGTGTGTGTGTGTGTGTGTGTGTGTGTATGTGTGTGTGTATGTATGTCTGTGTGACATATGCCCATATCTATGTTCAAGCACCTATGCACTCACTTGGAAACCAGAAGATGATCCTGATCTATCACTCTCCACCTTATTCCCTTGAGACAAGTTTGGAGCAAAACTAGTTGCCAGCAAGCCCCAACTATCATCCTAGCTCTGCACCCCCCACAGTCCCGTGGTTACAGATAAGTGCAGCCATGCCTTGTTTTCGGTGCATGTGCTGCGGACAGGAACTCAGGTCCCTACCCTTATATAACAAGTGTTCTTACTAACTGAGCCATCTTCAGTGAAATTTTACCAGGACTACAAAAAGTAGGAAGCACAGCAGGAAAGGACTAGCAAATGTTTCCTTATTCCGCTGTCACAGTCAACCTCCTCATCTAGGTAGCCCCTCATCAGCTGCTACGATCCATATTTCCTCATCACCGAGTGCTCGAAACCAAGAATTCGAGGACCAGAGAGGTCATGTGACTATACTCAAAAGGCGTGGCTAGATAAAGGTAAGAACTATGCTCAAGATCCTAAAGTCTAGAATGCATAGTCTTTTATCCCCAAGTCTGCGTCCTGCTGCAGGAAAGTAGTTATTCCAAACCTGTGATGATCCTGTTCATAAATCTTCTCACCTTGACTTGTGATAAATCCCTTCCCAAAAGTTTCCACTCAGAACCTGATACAAAAACTAAATCCTAGCCTAAGGCCAGCCCTGTCCTCTAGCATGTCTACTTTGGGATGAGCGCGCTTTTGGCTCCATTTTCACCGTGTCTGACACGTGGTAGGAAACTTGGGACACTCTATCTACCTCTTGCCCCACCCCTGCTGTTCTCTCCACTCCTTCCTTGCTGCAGGGCAGGGACAGTGCTGAGCTGTCATTAAGCAGCTCTGCACCCCAGACAGCACTATCTGTTTTCCTCTTAGCCTTCTGGGGATCCTGGTTCTCACTGGTACTCGATTAATAGACTCAAAAGGAACAAATTAAGTAAAGTGGCATCTGTCATGCCCCCCCCATCCCTAAACTGCATCAATCACTTGCAAATACTCTGTGAGAACTTCAGCTTGCACAATGTCAGTTCAGAATTGGAAGAAACATCCCACACACAAAGGGCTAGTTACAAAAGTTTCCCAGATGATCCCCTGGTGGCTAAGCCACACTGTGAGAGAAGCTTTGTCTTTGGATAAGAACTGCATTCGTGTGAGGTTTCATGAAAGAGAGATTTCCTCATCCCATGGAGTTAGGTGGTGTTTTGTTAAAAAAAAAAAAAAAAAAATATATATATATATATATATATATATATATATATATAATCCTCAAAGGTCAAAAGTCACAATGACTGCTCAGAGCCCCAGAGAGAACGGTAAGACTGCTGTGGTCTTCCTTTCAATCAAGGACCAACTCTCCAGCCTTCAGTATCACTCAATGAACCAGGGGATGCTACCACATTCCCAAGTGAAGCAGAGACTGCATGGTAAATAAGAACTAAGGGCCTAGGTTCAAATACAAATTCTTCTCTTTGTGTTATCTTTTGGAAAATCAGAAACTGTGTGCCTTTGCTTTTCTCCTACAAAACAGGAAGAACAGTAACATCACACTCAAAGGCAATTGTGCAGACTAGTTTATGTTCACACAAGAATTACTGGAGCCTGGTGGTAATTCTTACTAACAATGACTGTGCTCCCAAACAGTGGGCAGAGACATCTGTGGATCTAGCTGGTGATTCTTGAACCCAGGGTACCATGAATATCTACCTCCCTCATGTTTATCTGTCACTCCCCAGGCATCCTGTCTTGTCACTGGCAGAGACCTACATAGACTGGTAACTGAACCTGACTCCAGAGTAAAGTGTGAAACTTCAAACATGAAGAAGGTCCTTCCCCTGGTGAGGAATCCCTTTAGCAACTTCTGACCGTAAGAACTAAGAGAGAACAGTGCAGTTCAGGACAGATGGGTCAAGTGCCATATCTTCTCAATAATCACAGAGTCCCAAGATGTCTCCATATTTCAGAGTCTAAGGGTGTCAAGTGGGCTTCTGTGGCCCCTCTGTCTAATGTGGTCACTAGAGGCCCACAGCCCTACTAGGAGAGCAAAGAACCAAGCAGAGAGTGAGCACCAAGATGTCACCTGTCCACTGACTCTGGAACCTCTAGCCACAAAGATTGATGTTGGGTATCCCAACAAGGCCTGGCAACACTAAAGGAAGTCACTGCACTCTTCCCAGGGTTTGATTTTCTTTTTTCATGGTCCCTAAGAAGAGCTGCTGCCTTCCAGTCTCACCACATGAAGCTGACAGAGCACAATTACAAAAAGGAGATGACAGGGATAGGGGGTGGGGACAACACATTCTTATTTTGCATTTTAATCACTCAGGCATTGTGCCTCTGACCATTTTTAATAAGTGATGGACTGATAGTGTTCTCCACCCTACCTCCTATTCAGCCTCCATCAGGCTCTACATCAACATCACCTGGCCCTTCTTCCAGAGTGGTCCACCCTGTCCCTCCCTCAGATGGAGGACAACCCAGGAAGAAATCCATACTCTAGGTATAATTTCCTGCCTTCTTCAAAGTCAAGTTCAAAAGAACATGAAGATTTTTCCCTCTCAGGGAAGTGGTTCTCCAGGAAGCTATAATGTTACCTCTAATCTCTCCAATGAGTCAGTTGGAACACCGACAGGTCCTCAAGATGAGAGTGATCTCTACTCTTTTGTTTGCCAGAGAAACTGCTGCATCAGGTGTCAGCCCAGGGTTTTCTGAACAGTAAGAAGGTTTTCTGGCTGGGGCTGAAGAAGAGGGATTGATGTTCTTTCAGAAGACCTGAATTCTAGCCAGACAGTGGTAGCACACATCTTTAGTTTCAGTACCTGGGAGGCAGATCTCTGAGTTCAAGGTCTACAGAGCAAGGGTCAACCAGGGCTACACAGAGAAACCCTGTCTTAATAAATTCAAAAGGTAAAATTTAATAGTGATAGCAATAGTAGTAGTAGTAGTAGTAGTAGTAGTAGTAGTAGTAGTAGTAGTAGTAGTAGTAGTAGTAGTAACAATAATAATAATAATACTGGAGTTCTGTTCCTTTCAGGTAACTGTAACTTCAGCCCCAGGGGATCTGACTCCCTCCTCTGGCTATCATAGGTACCTGCACCCATGCGAACACTCATATACATATACTTTCAAAAGTCAATAAATTTTATAAAGAAAGGAAGGATGGTTCAAAACTGCCTGGAGGCTTTTGCTCTTGAAGCCAGGTTGGAATCGCATGGTGCATCTCTAGCCTGAAGGGAGAAAATATGTCAAGGCAGTCTGAGCCCTTAATCCTCTTCCTTAAAATGTACCTTCTCTGCTGTAGGCATTCCCACCAGCTGAGAACTCCATGGGTTGAAACCTCTCACTGCCTGTGGGCTGTTATGCATCGCTGTGTGGAAATTGGCATCTTCCTGAACATAGTCAACAATTCAGAGAGGCAGTAACTATTTGCCACATCCCAAGTGAGAGGAAGTGGAGGCTCCGAGAAGTCAATTGGTTTCCCCCAGACAACTCAGAGATAGCTGTCGTGGCTGGGATGTATCTTCTGTCAGGCAGGGTTTCACAGGGTCGCCACATGCTCAACACACATGGCGAGAGAGGAAAGGCCAGAGGAGCCACACAAACCCCACGGACTGCTCAACTGGGCTTTGCAATTGTATCCCATCTGGAGCTATGAGGAGCAGAAACTGGCAGCTTCTAAAGCAGATGAAAAGCAAACCTTTCTCAAATTGTTTTATTGAAAGCCAGACTCCTGACTGTTTGAAGCTGCTTGATTTGGGCAATGCTTCTGCCTGTCCATGCCATTCTCTGCTGTTTTTAAACAGCCGTGCATGATACGGGGAATGTGCCTTTGTTGGGTGCCCATCTAAAGATGCTCAAGGGACCTCTGTCTTCCCTGCCCTCCTGGGAGTTCCAGAGCCCTAGCCGCTGGCTCTTGAAAGGGTGTGGGGTGTGCACCCTCAGCTGGAAGCAAGCAAAAGGCCCTGCGCTGATCTGCACCTAAAGTAGATACAGATAAAGTCTTTTGCTTTTATAGTGAGTTTCACCAGCATTAAACTTCATTTATATCTCTATAAATATATATGGCTTTGAGCGGGAGGCTTGATGACTGGCTTTATAAGTTCCATCTCTCTGTGGCACAACCTGGGTCACCGTGAGGGGAAAGCCCCTTTATCCATGGAGCTGGCCTCTACCATTTTCAACACATAGTCATTTGCAAGACCCTCATCTGCTATTCAGGACCCTGTCCCTCTGCCCAGCTGGGCATCCATATCTACCAGCTCAGGACAACCGTAATTCTCTGGCCCCAGGGCTGCCAGCTCTTCTGCTTGCCTGCACCTTCACCCCTGCTCACAGCTGGCCAGCTGTCAGGCGTGGTAAAGAGGGGATGGCCCTGTCAACTGACTCCCTCCCCACCTGTCCCTTGGCCAGTCACTGCTGTTGACCTTGGCATTGACACATCCACAGGGGACATCAGGAAGTACTTACCCAGGACCGGCAGGCAAACCCTAGCTTATTAAAGTGTGTGTTCTACAAAAATCCGTTTAGATAAATAGTCCATTCACACTGTCGGTGCTCAGCAGCTACGTGGCTTACATTACTCCATCAGGCAAGCAGCAGCTCCTCTCCTAATGCACTTGAGGAGATAAATTCAAGGTAATCTATATAAATCCAAGGCTTTGAAACTGCACACCGTCAAAAAAATTCAAACAATTACTAGAGCCCAGCCAGGAGGTGGCTGTTAGATGTTCTTCTTATGGAAAACATAATTATAAAGGAAGAGAAATGTTTCATAAATAAAACTCAGAATGGTAGAAGAACCTGGAGGGAGGGGAAAGGAGGAAGAAAGGCAAAGGCTTGAAATCTTCAGCAGAAGCGGGCTCAAACCCCAAGTGTCCCTTAAAGGTGCTAATTAATTTAAGTCTGGTACAATTTTTCCATAATTAATTGTCAAAAGGCATCTTTCATATATTTTTAAATATCAACCTGTTCACTTGTGTGTGAGTGTGTGTGTGTGTGTGTGTGTGTGTGTGTGTGTGTGTGTGTGTGTGTGTGTGTTCTAAAAGAGTAGAAAAAATAGTCCAAGACATACCCCTAAATTCAAGGTGATGTAAAACAAGGGCGGCCTAACCCATTAGCACTTGAGAAGGGTATAAAATCCAGGTCAACCCAGATAATTGTTTGCTTGTTAAGATGTCAAGTATCCAGGGCCTGTACCCAGTCTGCAGGTCACATTAAGTAGCAAATGATACCATCATTCTTAAGGAACAGGTTCCACATTAGCAGTGTCCTAGGCCCTGGGACTTGTTCCTTAATTCTCATGAGAGTAGCTGCAGTTTCAGAAGGCTGGTAGAGGTGAGGAAGTTTGTTAAGGAATCTCAGACTATAATATATTTCAGTAATTGCCCAAGGTCATCATAGGTCAAGTTGTAGTGAGCAGTAACTCAAGTTTCCAAGTCTGTGTTTCTTGATGCTTTGTGTGCTTATGTGGTTATTTGTGAATAAACCTATTTATGTCTGTATGCATGTGCATGTGCGCGCGCGCGCGTGTGTGTGTGTGTGTGTGTGTGTGTGTGTGTGTGTGTGTGTGAAGTCTAGGAGTTTTCTCCCCCTTCCTCTGGAGACAAAGTCTCTCTCACTGGCCCAAAGCTTGCTTATTTGGCTGGACTGACTATGTAGTGAGTGCCAGAGATCCATCCTCTTGTCTTACTCTGCAGGGCTGGGATGGTAAGCATGCCACCGTGTCCTGCTTTTTACACGGTGCTTTGGATTGAACTCAGGTTTTCGTTCTTGTTCAACAAATCTTTTAAAGAATGGGCCATCTCTCCAGTTCCTAAAAGGTATAGCCCAGGCTAGGGATGTAGCTCAAGTCTGTGATTCTCCAGCCTTTATCTTGTCAGCACTGGCTTACTGGTGTATGCCCCCACCAGCTTTGTCCTGTGGGTTCTCATGTGTTACTCAAAGTGAAAGAAAGCACAGGCAAGCCATAGTCTTGTGGGGAATGAGCTTAGTCCTTGGTTCAAGCCAGCCCTGTGCTCATTAGCCATGTGGCAATCTAACCTCTTTGAACTGCTCAGCTTCCCTTTCCTCATTCATGAATTCTCTGTCGTAATCATCATGAGGGTTCAAGTTTGGGATCTCCCCTTTTACTTTGGTTCCTTGATGTTCTGACTCCAGGATTTTTGCAAGGATTAAATAAGAGAATGATTTATGCAGCATCATCACCGTGAATCTCATGGAACAACTTCAGCCTGAGAGTAGATGAACTTAAAACTGTGAGAACCGTGAACACTCCATAAATCATGGCTGATATTACTAAAAAGGGGAACAAGCATAGAAGCTCTTATACTTTAGCTGAGCAAGTCATCTGAAGCCATAATGCCTCAATTTCCTCATCTGTAAAATGGGTGTAATAATATCTATCATCATATTTAGCCAACTAAATAATACAGAGTATTAAAAGAGTTTATTAATAGTAATAATAAAAACATATATCAAGGGCATTCTCCACACCAAGTACTTGGCTAACACACACAGTTAACACTCAATGTGTACTGGCTAATCTTATAACTAATCAATAGAAAGATACAAGCAGCTAGTGCCCAGAAGTGAAATTTTTAAGCTAAATTTGGATCATAAGCTAAATTCCAGCTTAGAGATGTGTTGTTCCCGTCAGGTACTAACCACCCTAGTTGTACTGTCCTTGAATCAATGTTTCAGGTGTCATTGTTTTCATCTCTTTCGTACTATCTAGCATGATAGAAGCACATGCCCATCTCCTGGATCTAGATAATAACCTTTTACTGAGCCATCCACAGCCAATTCATGGACACTTATTAAACCATTTCAAGTGAGCCCTTCCCAAAAGATAAAAGTTTCTGGGCAACCAGGGTAGCACTTCAGAATACTGTAATGAGTCTGTGGACTCCCTTGTATGGACCTCAGAAGTCCTTCTGCCATTATAAACTTTGTCTTAAACTACACAGCTCAAAGCTCAAGCAAGAAGAATGTGCCTCTTCCTGCCTCCTAGAACCTTCCTGGGATACAGCCAGGGCACCTCAAGAGATAAAGATTTAAGACTCCAGTTCACTCCAACTGTCTCTATTGTACATGCCAGTGAAACCTAAACATGGGAAACAGTCCCAAGTCATTCATATACACTAGCTCCATGTAGCCTTTCCAATTTGCTTCTAGGAACTACACGGTTAGGCTTATCCGAAAAGGAAATGATTTTAACTCAGAACAGTGCCCTACCCATTGTCTGGAGAGTAAGACAGAAGCAAATGAACCAAAACAACCTAAGTGTTTATGTTGTGTGTGTGTGTGTGTGTGTGTGTGTGTGTTTATATATGTTTATATGTTGTAAAAAGTAAGGAAATTCTAATGCCTGATGTAAAATAGATGAAATCTTAATATATCATACTTGGAGAAAGATAGTGGGGAGTCCAGAGAGATGTCTCAGTGAATAACAGTACTCTTAGCCTGATGAACTGAGTTTGATTCTTGGAACATACATAGAAAAGCTGTATTGGAAGACAAACCAACATTAGCAGTTCCATCACTCTTATGGAAAGAGAGGAGGTGGAGATGGGGGAATCGCTCAGAGGCTCACAGGCCAGCTCTGCTAGAGTATGCTGTATAACAGAAAGAAAAAGATCCTGCCTCAAAAATAAGGTGGGAGAACTGACTGCCATAGTTATCTTTGACTTTTATATGTGTACCATAGAATGTGTGACTCCTTACCCTCTCCATACTCACATGCTAGTAAGAAATATAATAATTTATATGTATGGAATACAAAAGGATAAAATTAGATGGTTCCATCTGTATGGTGTGCCTAGATCAGACTTGCAAAGTTGGCAGAGATTGGAGAAGGAGAAAATAGAAGTTATTATCAGAGTCTCAGCTTGGGGTGATGAAATGATGTGAACAAGCGTGCTGGTTAGGGTTAGACACCAAGGGAAAGCACTGTAGGCCACTAAATGAACTCACCCAAAAGACAAATAAATAAGTAAATAAATAAATGCAGATGGGGGGATAAAAAGATGCAAAGAGAAGAGAATGTGGCTATTAAGTTCCTTTAGTCTAGCTGCCAACTGATGTACACATTACTCCCTATGGTAAAGATGTGTCAATACAGGTCTAGCTAAAAATAACATTGAAGGCCAAGCTTGAATGAGCCCTGCAAGTGGTTGGAAATGGATTTGAGACAATTTTCTTACACCCCCTCTTGCCCTATTCTTAAGAAGATGCAATACTACTTAGGTGGCAAATCTCATCAGTGAAAATCAAGAGCAAGAAAAAGCAATGATGACTTCTGCCAAGTCATCCACTCCAATGCCTTTGGGGATATCATTCACCTTTTGAAATTTTGCACAAGCTTCTACCTAGATTTAGGGAATCTGCTCTTTGGCCATCTTTTAGTTCTTCACACTGGGTAGCTTAGCAACTTACACTACCCATTGTGGGATATCAGGTGTGAGAGATAACCCAGGACCCTTCCTGTAGAAGAACTGCCTTGAGGTAACCTTTGAGGAAGGTGAATTCAGAAGGCCAATATCCTGAAAGAAAGCACTGTAGAAAACATCTTTAAATAGAGGAATACAGTTGGCTTAGCTATCTACTGACCATGTAAATGGATCTATGATCCACACAGGCACATTTTGAGGATGCTTGTATGCTGATTGATCTAGCAGAAACTCTATTCTTAGTTGAAGACCTCAAGTTCAATTGGGTATTATGCCTCAACTCTAACCAGTTGTTCTTAGAGTAGATACAGGATAAAGAGAATTAGCAAGATGCCATGGTATTACATACACAGACACACACACACACACACACACACACACACACACACATCTGTACAAACAAAAATATTTAACAACATCACCAAAAACCTTCTGGTGACTCCATTGTTTCTTAATAATGAATAGGAAGCTGCATTTATTACTGAAACAAGAAGCCCAGAGATAGAAGCAAGTTGGGTGATGTGTCACTGGATAAAACTGGATAACTGTAGATACATGAGGCCAATATACTGTTTTTGGTTTTAAAGCCACTCTTAAATAATGAGGGTAAATGCACACACCCCACCCAGGTCTTTGTGAATAAAACTGGATTTCATGGTATAAGAACTTTCACTATGAAATATATTTCTTTTCTCTCTCTACTAAGCTCATGTGGGTACTCTTTCCTCTGCTCACCCTTGGGAGACCAGCCATAGTGACTCATAACCAGACACCTGAAACGTATTTCTAATAATGATTTCCACCTCATATTCCTAAGCAGTACCATCAAATGAACTTAGATTAGCTCAAAGGCAGGAACTTGCAGGGTCTTCTGGGGGAGACTATTTGGACTTAATTGTTGCCTTTCACACACATGATTGAATGACTACTTTCTACCACCATGACAATAAACTGAGATGCAAAACATATTCCTCCCTCACCTTTCTTGCCATCCATCTAGAATCAATAAACTTAGAACCTGAGATGTTTACATGGAAGTCCAAGATCTACATAACACATCCATCATGTAATGCAATCAGCATCTTTATTGCACAGTGCAGCTGTTTAAACTATGATAGTAGCATTGAACAAGCAAAGAGGTTGTGGAAGAAAATGATGGATTGAAAAGAAGCATGCAAGAACTTTTGTATATTTTATGTGGAGTAAGTCAAATGTTCATTTTGACACAGTGGTCAAAACTTTCTAATCCAAGTAGTTACCTTCTGTCCAATTTGTTACATGCAAATCATATCTCAATAATAAAAAGGAATGGTTACCCATTTAGGGATAAAAATATACCCATTTGAGGTATGGTGATACATGCTAACTTTATCCTTCCCTCCATCTTTTCCTAGCATGTCTTGTTTCTCTATGTCTCAGAAGCAGCCTAGCAGAATTCCTTTTATTCAGTGAGGGAAAGACAGATTTGAGTCTCCAGTAGCCTTCTGTCCAGAATCCTGGCAGGTATGAGAGAAGAGGCTCCTGGGAAAGACTTTGTGTGTATAGTGGGTTTGTGCCATTCCACACTCCTTTCCATGAGAGATGCCCAACTGTTTCCTGATCCTTGGTTGTCCTCTTCCACCCCCAACCACAGAGGACTCACTGCATAGGGCCCTAAGAATGTTCCCATGCCAGCAAAATGAACAAACATGCCAAACTCATACATCTGTGGCAATGAGCTCCAGGGAAAGAGCCTTTACCTAGCATTCTGAGGTAAGGGGAATATGAACACTGGATATACTGCTTCAGTTCATCCTGGAGGCTGGCAGCACAGGGACTTGTCACCATCAGCACAGAGAGCTCTTCACTTGGTTTCTGGACATCAGCAGGATGGTAAAATGTCTGGTTGATTCTCATTCTTCCCCCAGCGAGAGCCCACTGTTTCCCAGTGAATTCACTAACAAGCTTTGCTTGTACAAGTGCATCTGCCGGGTGGCAGAGTGGCAAGTTCTCACTTTCCCACACACGAGCACTTCTGCACTTACAGGTGAGGAGATTAGTACATCAGAAGTTCTGCTTCTGCTTTTGCTACTCCCTGACCCAGTACTTGTCTCTCCTGTTTAAAAATGGACCCAATAATGTTACTTTTTTTTTCAGAGAGCATTAATAAAATAATGTGACATCTGTAACAAATGGCATTTTAAAGAAAGTCTCCACTGCAAGGGCATGGCTTTTTAAGCATCCATGGACGTGTGATACAGAAATCCATCCGCTGATTGATACAAACTTGGTTGGAGGGTGAAGAAAAGGATGGAGTATGAATGCATCTGTGTTGGTTTCTGATTCTCTGAAGTTACATGTTTCAATCTTTTCCTACCATTACAACCTCTGACATCTCTCTTTACAATCTACTCTCTGACATTCATTTTAAAGTCACTAGGAGGGTTCTAGAGCTGATGCTAATAAGCGCAGGGTGTGGATGGTGAGAAGAAAGGTAGTACTGTTTCTTTCAGAACAATATAACCCACCTCGGAGGTTCCCATAATCCAAAGTAGAGAGACTTTACTCATCTTGGAGAAAAGCCCAGGATTTTGGATTGAAAACAGATCACAAAGCATCCCAGGAAGGAGGTCAGTGTCTAACTCCACCTACCCACCCCTCTCATACTCCATTAAAAAAGGATGAGCAGAACCTCATAGGATTAGAGGCCAACCAAGTTGAGGCTTTATCTTACAAGAAACTGCACATCCCTGTTGGGATACTGCTTCCGAGGAAGCTTTGGTTATTGGAAAAAGCCCCCAAAGCCACTTGTTGAGTAGTTTCATAGTAGGCTTAGGTACAACTGGGGTGCATAAGGACAGACAGATAGTATCTCTGAGAAAAAAAGCTAGACAGGTAGAAGAAACTTACTAGAAGTATTTAGAGAGAAAGATGGGGGATGGAGGAGAGGGAAGAGAGAAAGGCAGAGACAGAGAGGCAGAGAGAGAGAGATGGGTGAGAACAGAAAAAGCAGTAGAATATAGTAATGTCAATCTCCTGTCTGTGGATCCGCTGGAGTCTCTGACTGGGAGTTGGAGGAGAGACTTTCACTTTGGGGCCAGTCTATGTCTTCTCCTGACTCTCTAGACAAGTGGAGACAAACCCTTTCCTCTGAGCTGTTTCTCATTGACAAATACCCCCAGGAAATAAGGGGGAATAGACTTTTTTCTTTTTCCAGCCAAGGATAACAGAAAAGTGGATGGTATTCCCTGCCTGCTTGCAAATGTAGTATAATTCGAATCAGTCAGCCCTTGCCAGGCTGAGTTTTTTTTTTTTTTTATTTTTGAAGCATGAAATTAGAGACTGCAGCCCCAAATTTACCTCCAACCTGGGGCTAACCTGTTGCACCTTGCCCACCGTGAACTGACACCAGGGAAGGAAGCAGAAGGTCAGGTTAGGCTGTCACCACAGCAAGAATCCAGGTAATCCTGGGAGAAAATGGCATTATAAAATATCGACTCTCCAAGCTCCCTCCTGGAAGCACAACTTTTAACTCTACCTCTACTCCTGTCCCCCAGGCTTGCCCTGTAACACTTCCCACCACCTATAGCTGGTTATGAAAGAGTTAATTAAGGAAAATTCAGGACTCTTTTCCCCAAACCCTCCCTCTCAGCTACATATAAAAAGGACAGCCTCACACTGAGACTAGCACAATTACAAGCCTGCTAGCTCCGACCTCACCTGTCTTATGCAACAGTGCACACACATACATTTGCTCAGGCTCACTCCCAAGGCCAAGGTCCACATCCTCCTCTAATTCAGTAGACACAGTTTTGCGCCTTTCTCCTCTCATTTCTCCCTAAGCAGAACCTGGCTTTACAGGCAGCGGAAAGAAATGTAACGTTACAGCCAAATGGCTTGAGAACAGACATGAATCTAATCGCTCTCCGTGGTGCTGAAATCTCGCTAGCAAGGAAACAGGAGCGCAGTACTCCGGACTTACCCAGGTTGGGGGGTGGGTAACCGGAGAGCGAGAGCAGCTTCCTAGGCAGAGAATTCTTGTCTGTTCGGGCTGGAGCCAGCTGATGCGCTCACCTAGAGCGCCCACCTCTCTCCCTCTCTTCCCTTCCTCTTTTTTTCTGAGAAGCAGAGAGAAGGCTTCACGAAAGAAAAGGAACAGCCGCTGGTAGGTAGAACTACCAGTAGGAGAGAAGAAGCAACCAAAATAAGACCAAAAAGTCAGATGGCTTTACTCCACTCGAGGTAATTTCTTGAGTCAGGGAGGACCTCTTCTTTCCCTGTCTCTGAGGCTGTTCCGTCTCTGTCTCTGCGTGTTGAGCCAACAGCCTAAACACAGTAGGTTCCTGCCTCTGACGTGAACGAGATGAGGAAGCCTGGGACCGCTCTGCTGTCTCTCACAAGCTCTCTCTTTTCCCCTCTTACTGAAATTTCAGCAGCATATTTTTAAGCTGTTTTTCCCAGCCTTCTACAAGTAGCCCCCTAGTGGACAGAAAAGCAACGCGTCTTTGGTCCTCTTAAACAGCCTGAGTTCAGACACAGGAATCTCCCCGCACCCACAAACTCTTGGAGACTGTTTTTCTACAGAGCCAGACAGTCCTGGTCCTGATAGAGACAGAGACTTCCCTCTAGTGAGCACATAGGAAGACAGAGGGAGAATAAGGGCCTTTTGAGATCCTTGTCCTGTGGTTGCAGTAGGAAAGCATAATATGGTATTGGGCGGGGACAGAGGGTGCCTTTAGGATAAATGCTTTGGAACAAGTTCAGTTATGAGGCTCTCAAGCGGCTGAAAGCCCCCAAAACTCAACTGGCAGCCAAGTGAGAACTAGGTATACATACCCAGCACAATTCAAGAATGGGATTACGTACCTAAAGAGAAAGGCTGTGTAGGGAAGGAAGAAGACGTCAATGGATGCTCCACTCGACTCCATATGTGGGTTTTTTGAAAGCTCAGAAAAAAAAAACCAAACAGGAAGACATAACCCGATGTTATCTCAGACACAGAGACAGGACTAACCTTGTCGGTATCCATAGAGAAAGTTGGCAGAAAAGAGGCAAAGGAGGTCCCTGTTCAGACTTGCCAAAGCTAGCTTACACTCACTGTTAACTACCCATTCACTCCACCACCTGGACAGTGTCTTGGAACCCATGCCTACAAAGTCAGGCTTAGTTTTCGGCTGTCACTTGTGCATTATATATTTTGCTTCTCTGTGGCTCAATTCCACTGTGTGTAAAATGTGGGTAATGCTGCCCCCTCCCTACTGAATAGGAATGTTGAAAGATCAGAGTAATACAGAGCTCACAGAAAAGTCAAATTCAGTTTTATCCAAATGCTTTTCTTATATTTGATTTACCCGTGATATATAACAAGAGCTAACCTTATACAGCGTTTGTACCAAATACTACGAATTGCTGCTAATCCTTATAGGTAACATCTCATTTAACTCATACATTAATCCTGCAATGCACATGCTCCAATTGCATTGTTTAGACTGAAGAACCAAGGCAGAAAGGGATAAAATTACTTGTCCAAGAAAACAGAGCTATTGCAAATCAGGAGGCCGGACAATTGACCATGGACCCTGGAGCTTCTTTTTCTAGAACTAACTTTTATGCCACTTTAGAAGTAACAACATTTAAAGTAAATGCAAGATAATGACTGCAAGTGATCATTGCTGGTATTCTAAATAAAATGCATAGGTTGCTGTAATGAATTTGCATGTGGCTGAGTTTTAAATAAAATATTTACAACTATAAGTGCCAAATCAACTGTGGGGACTGCTATTGCTTTTGGAAATCCCCTAAGAAAATACATTCTCTTAGAGATTTGAGCAGTTTCACAGATACAAAAACCAGTTGTGAATCTCATGAAATTGGAAAGTACTGGGTATTAGTAACAATTCAGAGGACACATTATTTAATTTCTACACCTAAAGCAGATCTTTGCCTGGAGCCTAATACAGTACTAGGATGGAGCCAGCAATTTGGTGAGCTGAACTCCTGCAATGCCAGCTAATGAGAACCGAGTAAGATGTGAACATTTCCTTCAGAATTTCAGCCATGAATTCCTTACCTAATATAGCTTGCTTTAAGAAATATTTGGATTAAAAGGAATGAGGAAGAGCAAAGATGGGATTTGATGTTTTGCAAATCACAGTCTCTATTTTTATGGAGTTTGCAGTTTCTCAAAGTAGAGAGAAAGGACAGAGACCACTCAGCTCTGAGGCTGATGCAAGACACAGGCAGAGGCCATGTAATAAATGAAAACATGAGAACACAGGCAAGAAGATGAACTTGACCAGAGGGCTGCAGGCTTTCTACGGAGCAGAGCATCTGAGCTGAGACAGGAAGAATGGGAGGGTAAAAAAGTGAAGCTGAAGGCACGGCTAACTCAAGGGGAGGGTGAGCAGAGAGGGTTGTGGACTTTCCAGGGCAAGTGCTTCCTACCATTTACAAATGAGGAGGCTGGGGTAACACACATTAACTAACTTTCTAACAGTCACTGGGGCTGTAAGAGTAGACTCTCAAACCAACAGCATGTGTGTTTGACTCTAAAAATCATCCTAAGTGAGATGCAGTTTCTCTTTGCTCTAGAGTGCACATACAGCTCCATAAGGATTGTAGCACACACATAGTAACTGAGCAAGCTAAGCACCGAACCAGTGATCAATGATCACTGGAAGAGAAAGCCACAAGAAAACACTCATTAGTTCAGAACAGGAGCAATTGAAAGCAGAATGATTGTTTCTACTGCATGTAAAACTGCCAAATGCTTTACAAGGTGGAAATATTTTAGAACAGCACGGATATTGGAAACCTGGATTTGAATGGGGTAGGGATACAGAAAGGATAAGAGTTTCACAATAAGTTCTGTGGGAGCAGGAGGAGGGAGTCCTGCTATATGGGGAAAATGATGAGGTTTTCAACCAGAAAATGGTCTTTAATCTGGACCTTAGTGAATTGTGGTTCTGAAATGTATCTTCTGTTGCTCTCTACATTCCATGCATGGAAAACATGAGATCAGGGTTGTCTAAAAAAGTGGAACATTTAAGAAAAAGAGGGTAGATCATCTTAGATATAAAAATACCAAACTTTGAAGATGTACAGGCTGAGGAAGGGTGTAAATGAAATGAGACTGATGAGTTAGTCTGGGATTTGTCAGATTTGAAGAAAGTCCAGGCTTAGAGAGGTCTCAATGCTGGCTGGAGTATGTCTAGAGCTCTGGTTGTGCAACGGTTTTGGGTATATAGATTCAAACCCATTTGCTTATACACAATGACTGCTGAGTGGAGACCATCAGCAGAAAAAAGTGCTAAGAAGACTGCAGACAGGATCTCAGCTCTTAATCTCGGTCAACATTTATGTTTCTTTTATCCTTGTAGCTAAAGTGGTGGATACCCAGAGACTAGCAATGAAAGTGAATATTGTTGTTTCATATGAGTAGCCTAAGTATATTAAATTTAATATCAGGCTGAGCTCAATTACTGGTTCCTTATTGACTGGTCCTTCTTGCAGATGAGGCTCCACTGTTACACAGTTCCCTCTGGAATCTGGGACTCAATGGCCAGTATTCCAGCTGCCAACACCTCCTCTATATTGTAATTCTCTAACCATGCATCCAGAACAAATAGAGTATTACCCCTGGTGCCCAGCTACGTCCAGTCTCTGGAGTCATAGGATAGTCTATCATCATGGTTTACCTTCCTAAAGAAAAGCTATACTCCAGCTAACATTTCATAAAGTTCTAAGGTCCATGTTTTGGGAACTTAGGGGTAGACACAGAACTCAGAAGATATGAGTTTTTAATAAGAACAGGGAAAACTGAGGGTTCCACTTTGGAGCATGGTAAATATAGAATAGGCAATGAAAGCTCTTGGTTTCAAGGGTAACCAAGGCCAACCATAATTGTCTCTGCAGTGTAATGAGCTAGAAGTAAACAGCTTGTTGTAAACATAAGACAAAGGACACAAGAAAACTTGGCTCTTGGACAGTCTATGTGATTACCACCCAAGGTTACCATATGGAAGAAGTTGTCAAGAGCAAGCCTTCCTCTTTTCTATGTAATGTCTTTTTTATAATCTTGTGTTTACATGGCCATAGTGATATATGATTATAAATATTTGTCCTCTCCTGCGTACATAAATTCCTTGAAGGCCGAGACAATGTTTGACTTCAGGGAGTATTTGAAGTACAGTTGGATTTTGTGGGGCCAGAATACAGAGGATGTTATGGAAGAGGGAAAAATCACAGAAGGATAGAAATAGAGGGAGAGGGGAGTAGGAATTTCCTCTTTTATGTTTGTTGCTCCACAACATTTTCCCATAGGAAAAGTGAGGGATCCCGAATACCTCACACCATCTTAAAATAGATCTACCCATTGGGAAGAAAATCCTAACTAGGCCTGCACCTTCTTCCTTGATTATAGCAGACTACCTGTTCCCACATTCTGCAGGTAGAAGGCTGAGGGTGGCATTATATTGGTAGGGAGCTCAATGACCAAGAGATCAGCAGTTCCTCTAAGACAACAAAGCAGCCTGGTCCTACTTTGGGGCATGAGAGATGAAAGTGGTAATGTCTACAATCTCTGAATCTTTATGTAGTTTCATGCCACAGACCCTGGCCATTGGCATACATGGATAAGTGCTATCTCTGTAATGACTGTGAGTTCATGGCTTCTTCATAACCTTAGTACAGATAATCAAGAGTCACACATTTAGATCGTGTAGAAGAAGCTACCCTTAGACTCTCAGACCTTTAGCATGAGAAACTCTTCATTTTGCTCTTGTCTGATTGAAGAGAAGAGCTAAAAAGAAAGTTGCCAACATGGAGAGTTGTCCAATAATGGAGATGTCTAAACATAGTCCAACTCAAGAATAATGGCCACTTTTCAAAACATTGTAGGAACATTTAGGCATTGGGGAAAATGGCTCACTCACTTTCAACTCAAATGGAGTGAGTGGTTTGGACTAATCATTGTAAGCTGTATTTGGAAGGAAATATATCAGAATCTTGGAGGTAAAGAGATGAATTTGTAAAGCTTTTCATGAGGACAATGTGGCTTAAATGCTCACCCCTACAATGAGGCAGAGAAGGTCCTGCATACTAAGACTGCACTTGGGTTCTATCCCAGCCTGACTCAGCAGGACTTGGTGACCTCATTGCATGATGAGAATAATGTCTGGAGAGAACTCTGAAGGGACAGCTGCTGGCTAAGGAGACAGGAAGGCTGGAGCTACAGGCAGACAGTGGCTAGGGAAAGAAGTGTAGAAAATGTCTCAGAAATTTTTAAATCAGCAGTGAGTTGAAAGAACCTAAGAGAGTGAGTGAAGGCGTCACAGAACAGAGAAAGGACACTGTTGGACAGCTCCAAACACTGCCAACTCCAGAAAATGGTAGGATATGCTGTTGTGTTTAAGCAGCAGAAGAAAAAAAGCCTTGCCCAAAATTCTTCACTTAACTTTGATGCCATTGCAATAGACTGTAGGCCTATTACTTTGCCTGCAGAACACATCTAAAACGTGATTCAAGACTGAGCAATGCCCCAAACATAGCCAAACATTCAGAAAGAATTATTCTTTAAGAGTTTACCAAAAAGGAACCACATGAGCCTGGAGTTAACCATAATTATTTCCCTGGCTTTATAAAGTGATTACATTTACAATTGCTTGGAAGGAAGTAGAGCCAAGGACAAGAAGAAGGCTCCAGACAATACTGTCTGAGATGTTCTGCTCCTTTACTTAAGGTAACTTGTGGTAGTGTTTATCTGACTAACTACTTTATCCCTTTTGTCTTTTAGGACAGCATCCCTATATGTAGCTCAGGGTGTCCTCCAAATCATGGTTCTCTTGCTTCAGCTTCCCAAGTATTGGGATTATAGCTATATAGCACCACATCGAGCTACAGGTTAACTTTTAAACTTTTCAAGGTTCCTGGAAAACTCAAACACCATTTGGAATGAGGAGTGTCTAACAGCAACCTCAGAACTAGCTGTCATGTAAAACATGAGAATAAGGGCAGAACTGAGGAATGAACTAGGTTCAAGGCAAAAAGCTAATTGTTTTCTTTCTCATCCCAATGGGGAGAAGTACTGAGCCCCCAAACTTTCACTGGGATGTGGAAGGAACACTCTAGTGGAAAATAGGCAGCCACTGCTATGTCCATGCAGGAGAAGTAAAGAGGGAGTTGTCCTAGGGTCCATATTAGTTTCTGACTTTATTTGGTTTTTGGTTTCCAAATGAAAGGGCACTGTGCTCAGGATCTGCCAGTCTAGGGGGCTCCAAACCCCTTTGTAGAGTGCTTACCTACAGGAGGACAACAATCCCAGAGTGACCATTAATGTACAACAAACCTTTTCATCCAGGCTTCCAGCATGTCCAGCTTGGCGCACGTCCTCCCTCCTGGTTCATCTGGTTCCTCTGGGGGCAAAGCTGGCTCAGATGGTTCTGAGCAGAGTCTGTTCTGGGAACTGCAGTCCTGTGCCTGTGAGAGCAAGTATGCATCATCTCCCTGAATCACTAACCCTGCCCTTCCCCCTCACACCCCAAGCTTCTCTGTGTAGGGCCTGGCCAGCTGAAGTCTGCCTGGGGAGGGAGGACTTCTGGGTGATGGAATGCTAGCCAAGGAGGGATGCAGCTGAGCTCCAGGCTCCCCAGCCTGCCTGCCAGCTAGGAATTGTTATCAATACCCGAGAGAGAGCCAGGCTTCCTCCACTAAATTAGTGAGAGGAAAGCAGATGTCTGCCTTCAGTGCAGTAGAGGATTCGATTGGTGGCCTCCTCTTGCTGCAGACAAGGGCAATGGTGTGGACCCAGGATAGGGTGTCACTCCTGTTTCAGGACATCCTCACAGCTAGGTAGCCTGCCAGCAAATCTAGTTTTCACTTCCTGTGGCCTCAGAATGAGAAACAGAGGCCCAACTTTAGGGCCTAGCTTCCCATTAGCCACTATGAAAACTTTAAGTCCTTGCCCCACCTTTCTCCCAGATAGACTCTCGCCCAGGAGAGACACTAGACCCGCTCCCTTTTTGGCTCTTCTCCTTTTGCTTTGTAAGCTAAGCTACTCAATGGGTGCACAAAGATCTGTTGTGATTGATAGGCCCAGGTCCCTTTCAGCACTGAAATTGACACTTAGTTCCAATTCCCCACATAACATTATGTTACCAAAGGTAAACTGTTTGGTTACAGAGTACCACTTCCAAGCAAGGCAGAAAAGGATTAGGTACTTAATGAAGGGAATGGAGGAAACTAGCTAAGTCCCCTTTAAACATCACTTCTGCCTGGCTCTGCCACTGGCACAACCATGTGCTCTCCTAGGAAAAGAGACCAAGATCTTCCTCAGACACTGAATCTTTGGCAGACTGATCTTGAACTTTAGCCTCAGAAAGGAGAGCAGCACATTTCTATTACAATTGTGTGTAATTTGATGATAGCGCTAATTTCTGAGAAATGGGTAATTGGGCAATTTCATCATTGTGTGAATATTATGGAGTGTGCTTACACAAGATAAGACAGCTACAGGGTTGCTAGGCACTGGGAAAAGCATGGCTTCCTGCAATGGAAGCCTAGGGGTCAGATCCTTGCTTTGGGGGTCCTGGTTCTTGCCGGTATTAGGCAAGTTGTCAACCAAGAAACTCCAGATGGCTTTATACTCCAGAACGTATGCTCTGTAAGCCTATAAGGGGTTGTTTTCAGTTCCCTCATGTATTCAATACCAATCCCAATCGTCCCATCCTCCTCTTAGGACATCTGTGCAGATCCACCCACAGAGAGCATTAGATGGATCTTGCCCATGGTCTTACCTTAGGTAGTTTTTTACTCTTTAAATCAATGTCCTTTTCAAATTTAGTAGCTTCCTACTTGCCTCTTAACTATGACATTGGTTTTGGGGATCCTTGTCAGATTCTGTAAGAACACCTCTGTGAGAGGCAAAATAGTAGCGTAAGTCTGAGGTCAGTGGACCTGGATTTAAGCTTTCTGTGGAGCAAATGGTGAGCTATGCAGTTCTGCCCACTCATACCTCTCTCCACATCCCAATCCTTCATCAAGAAAGGCTTCTGATGCTGTCTGCCTGTCATGATATCACACTGGTCAACTGAGGCACTGGATGAGAGCTTGAGGGAGCATCAAAAACACAGAACTCAACAGATGTATGAACAGAGTATAAACATCTGCTTGCATAAGCCTGATATTCCAACCTCAATAAAGAAACTCCATTCCTCGGCCAGGTCTTTCTTAATGGTCAACAGTGCCACCAACTCCCCAAGACCTCCTCAAGCCATATTTTCCACCATTGCCCTTGGTATCAGTCAGCATTTTATAGCCCATCTCTCTGTTTATTCATTGTCCAATCTTCCACCACATTTCCTCTCTCAGAGGGCAGGGTCTTGGCCTGAGTCAGGCTGCCATAATCTGGAACAGCACCTGCTTCCCACAAACATGCTTCATAAATATTGCCACTTGAGAACATATTTTATATCCTAGTCATTTTTAGTTTCCTCATAGCATGTTTTATAGCAAGCAGCAAGGTTTTGAATTCGGCAGAACAGAATTTAAGCCTTCACTTTTTTACCTTAAGAAATGCACTCTGAGCTCCTGTGCTTTTTTTCTAGAAGATAGAAAAACTATAGCAAGAGGTTTTGGGGAAGGTAAATGGAGATGATGATGCCTACAAATGTCTGACACCGCAGTCAACTCATTATGTCCTTGTTGAGTGAGTAAATGAAGGAAAGACTGAAAAATTCATTCTCTCTCTCTCTCTCTCTCTCTCTCTCTCTCTCTCTCTCTCCCTTTCTCTCCCTCTCTCTCTCTTACACACACACACACACACACACACACACACACACACACACACACACAACTTTAAGGTCAGTCTTCTTACTTCTTCTGCCCTTCTTTCCTCTCCTGAAGGCAAACACGCTGGAAATCCTGCTAATCTTTCAGCCACAGGGCATCTGTCTCTCCGAATCCCTGCTGGCAACAGCAATCTGGATCAGTGTTAGAAGTTATTACCCTTTGAAGCAAGGGTCGGCCACTATTTTAGCTCAAGTGCCACAAATATGGAACAAATTTTGCCAGAGGCTTCAGAATGGCCAAAGAAACATTTTTTCAATTTTCACAACAGTATTGCCAACATCCACTGGCATGTTGACTCTACACTGGACTTTATATAAGAATGTTAATATTTACATCTCTTTTTATCTGTTTTCCTATCATTCTTTAGCAAAGACTTCTTTTCTCTTGTTTTTTGGCCCCTATCCTTCATTATTTTTATTTTATCATGATTTATTTTTAGCTCTGGTCCTCTTATTCCCTCAAAATACAAGCCCTTCATACTATTCTCAACTTCCTCCATTACCCTCTCCTCTTCTTCCCTCCAAGAGTAAGCAGGGTGGTCAAACTCAAAGCTGTAAATGTGCAGTGAGGTTGAAGATTTAATGTTACAAAACTCAAGCAGGAAAATTTGCCTTAGAAGATCCTTTTTCTTCCCATTGAGATATTGAAGAAGCAAAAGTACATGACTATCTATGCCATGGGGTTTCTACATTATTTTGGGAATATATTTATATTGTGTGCTTTTCTTGTAGCTGTGACAAAATGCCTGGCATAGGCAAGTTAGGGTAAGGTTGATTTATTACACCTTGAGTAGTCCATTATGGTAGTAGGAACACAAGGGGGCTGGTCATATTACACTGGGAGTCAGAGACAGATGGATGCTGGTGTTGAGCTTGATTTTGTCTTTTTATTCACTCTAGGACCCTGGGTCATGGAACAATGTCACCCACATTTAGGGTAGGCCTTCCATGCTCAGTGAAACCTTTCTGGAAATGCCTTTAGAGACCCATCCAAAGGTACACTTCCATGCTAGCAAGATGACAGTGAACCTCGACCATCACAAGATGCAAAGACTAGGTGGTTCCTGTGGGCTTCCAAAATAAGGGAAGGAAATTTCTGGGAGAAGGCTGGCTTTATCCTAGACTTCCCAAGTTACCCGAAGCACCTTTAAGATCACTATAAACCACACTCAGCAATCTTAGTCTAACTAGGTACTGCTACTGTCCCCAAAGCTAGTTGTTCTTGCCCTTAATATTCATTTATAGGCTCTTGAGTTCATGCTTCCTTTTCTGAAAAATGAGAACAAGAATCATCACTTGGATCTAAGCCCCTGAGAGTGTGTACTGGGGTTTCAGTAGCCTTACAAAGGATTAGCCAGAACATCCTGATTTTCCTGTTGTTCAGACTATACAATATTTTCTATCAACATGAGAATGTAGAATTAGAGGTGCAAACTCACTTGAGATAAATCTGTGTCTTCTTATAAGCAATAGCACTGTTGAAAGTTGTCAGCTCAGAGTTAGATTCTGACCCAGCAGGGTCCCTTCTTTATCAGCAGCCCAACATCACAACCCATTTGAATTGAGTCAGGGGTGGATCTCCAGGAAACACCTACTCCTAGGCTTTTGTGCAGCAACCTGAAGGCAAAAGCTGTGTCCTTTTGAGAACCTGATTTGGTCTTGAGTAGCTTTTAGAGAATGGGACCCATAGTGCAGTGTTCTTGACTATATGAGTTGCTTGGAGTAACCACAATAAACCTTCTGAAAAGAACAAAGTAAATGACCCTGAGTTTTACAAAATAATGTCTTTTAAGTGACACAGATATTAAGACTGGAGAAAAAAAGGATGAAGTATTAGGAGACTGTGCACACATATGTATGAGTACATTATTATGAGTCAGACATTGTGCTAAGCACTTCACATACCAGATTTCATTTATTTCAGTGCTTAAGAAGAAAAATCAAGGAAGAGAGTTTTCTAAGTAGCTGAGAGCATACATTTGTCCTGAACCAGAAAATGAAGATGAATGAAAAGCCCTGTAAAAAAGTAGGCAAAGCAATCCTTCATCGAGACCATTTTTAGTCTGGGCTGCTAGCCAGGGGTATCTAGAAGAAAAGAAATAATGAACTTGTAGAATATTGGAGCTAAAAAGTGCCCTGGAACACATGTAGTCTAGCCATTGTTAGCTTCATCTTACAGATGAGGCCCAAGAAATGAAGTGGTATATCCACCCATGACAGCTAGCATCCACTTCCTGACCACTTCTCCTTCAGGAAAATCTGTCTCCAATCATCCATCAACCTGATTTTTAAATCACCATGTTTTATGAACAAAAAAGTAAATTTTTACTAGTATTATATAGACATTTCTTATCCACCCATTAGCCTGTATACTGGGTAATCTCTACCGCCATTCATTGGTTGAACAGGTCTCACTGTTGGAGATAAAACTTACTGATCCAGGGCTTATGATGAAAGTATTCTCCTTAGCTTCTATGTGCATGTGCATGTGCTCTTGGGACCAACCAGATTCATACTGGAGTATGGCCCCAATGTCATCATTGAGATCTGGCATAGATCTAGAAAGACAGATATGGCTTGCCATTTGAATATGGTGGTACTCTCTAGGACTTTAGATTCTAAGAACTTCTTTACTGGTAGAGTTTCCCTGGCATCTGGCTCAAACAGACCAGTTAGAGATCAGTGATCTTACTTACCCAAAGTGACATAGCCACGAAAATGTCACCCTCTCCCCTGACTTCCTAAAGAAAAGAACGGGTACTATTCACACTCATTCGCTATTACAGAAGTGGAGGTAGAGCTCACTACATACCAAGCTTAGTGAGGCTCCCAGAAGCACCCCTATCTGGCATTCATAAGGAATTCAGGAATCACTTTACACCTCATTTGACCTTTATGAAGGACACAGCACAGCAATTCTTAATGTCATTCCCAGTGAGGTTGCAGAGGTTTGAAAGTAGCTAATAATTGATAAGAAATGATATTATGACCAAGTGTAGGCTTAATATGATAAATAACAATAACCAAGTATTAAATGATTTATTATAGTAATTATTATAGTAAATGCCACAAAACCTGAGGTTTTATATTTCTATGAATATCTTTCTATGTAAAATAGTTATGTTGATAAACATTTGTTTAGTATAAATATTCACCATCATTCTAAGTATATATATATATGTGTGTGTGTGTGTGTGTGTGTGTGTGTGTGTGTGTGTGTGTATACACAAATATATGGTAAATATATATTCTGTCCATTCATTTTTCACAAGAACCTTTTGAAATAGGTAGGTGTCCATTTTATAGATGAGAATACTGAAGGACAGGCAAGTTAAAATAAAGCTCAAAGCCATATTCAAATAGCAATGCCTTGTTTAGGGTTTTCATTCCTGAAATATGCCTGCAGCATTATATTCCTGTGCTGTCAAATATAGAACTTTTCTTCTCTTAACATTTTCCAACCAAACACACACTTTTTTTTTTCATTAAAAAAGGAACTAAGCCAAACCCTTGAAAGCGTGTCATGAAACTTTTGTCGTTTCCTTGGGTCACCACGGTTCTGTTGTTTAAAGCATAAGAAACAAGAAGAGTAAAAATTCAGCTGCCAGAAAGCTGTGTGTGTCAGGGAGGGTTGGGATGTGTCCCTTTGTTGTTGTCCTCCAGCCAGTCCCCTCTGAGCATCCAGTCCAGGGGACTAAGAGGAAAGCCTTGACAGAGAGTGCCTCTTGAGGCCCAGGAGAAAAGTGACAGGGTCCATGGCAGTATGAGCAAGAAGGGGGACTGCATTTCAACATTCAATGGGGCTTTGGTTGTAATCTAGAAGGGAATAAACGGAAACCTTTAAATCCTCCTAATGCCCTACCATCAAAAATCAAATGATCTCGTATCAAGGGCGATCAAGTCGTTAGTAAGATACAGACAAGGGAAAGGTAGGTGGTGCTGCAGAGTGAGAAATCTGGGTAGGGAAAGAATGTGTCAGTCAACAGGTGGGAGAGAAAGTAGGATCAACACAGGATTTGCAGGGAGGCCCAGGAGAGAAAATGGGATGTGTGAACAGAAGCCAGGCTGTGAATGGGGGAGGGGATAATGTTGCTTCATGAGAACAGTCTGGTTCTGTACCAACTTGATACAGCCAGCCAGCTCCAGCAGGGACCTTGCCATCGGGAGTGTAGACAGTACTGTATGGGGATCTGTACTGAGAACACCATCCTCAAGAGTGTTGAGGATGTACACTGTAGGGCCTCATATTCCATAGGCTGTAACATGAGTGGGGCTCCACCCCTAAGGAGGAGGTAGAAATAGAAACTGAACTTTAAAAGAAGTGGGGAGGAGGTAAAATTCTTCTCATTTCTATGTGTTCCCAGGTCACTAAGTCCAATAATAAGATCATGCGCCTCTCAATCATGCTCCACCTCAGGCATCTGCTCAGCTCATATGTTTGCAGAGTGGGAGAAATATGTGACCTGAATATCCTCCAAAATGATAGCAGCTTTTAAAGAGTCTTCTACACCAAAGAACTCTAATTCTAAATCTGTCACTTAACTGTTTTTGTTTTGTGAAAGAGCCCACAAGGCAAGAGTCAGCAGGCATCAGAGACAACTGGAGATAGTGCAGTGTGTGTAATACAGTGAGAATCCCAAGCCAAGAGTTTAGGGCTCAGAGGCTCTCAACTCAGTCAAGTGAGTTGAGAGCCTCTGAGCATCCCAGATCATAGTGATGGTGCTGCTGCTGCTGCTGGTGTGTATGTGTGTGTGTGTGTGTGTGTGTGTGTGTGTGTGTGTGTGTGTGAGAGAGAGAGAGAGGGGGGGGGAGGGACAGACAGACAGATAGACAGACAGACAGACAGACAAAAAGACAGACAGAGAGAGAGATAGAGAGACAGACAGACAGCTGTCCAACCATGTGTGCTTGTTTTGCTCTACTTCTATTCCCAGAAAATCATAAAGCCCCTGGAAGCAAGAGCAGTGTCTTCTCCATATTTCAAGCATAGGGCTTATTTTACTCAATAAATATTTGTAAAATTCAATTGGACACATTTAAAATGAGCTGTGGGGAACACATTATGCCAACACCCCTTCAGTCTCTGGAATGTGAAAAAAAACTCAAGAAATGGGTTAAAGCATGAGGAAGACCAGGAGAAGAAAAAATTCTTCTAATGCAAATGGGACCATCTACTTATCTTGTTCTTTACATTATCTTTACAAGGGTCTCACTGTCCCCAGTGAGGGACATGAGTTCTGTATAGTTCTCTGTATACTGTTAGAAATGCTGGCTTCTCTAAAAAAGTAGAATTTTCTATGATGCCTGCTCTGTTACTACATGAGGGCCAGATTTGTCAAGAGTCTTGTAAGTCACTCTGGGCTACAGAAAGGTAAAGGTGCTGTCACCAACAGAACCCTCAGCTTTGCTGCATCTGGACTTTCGTGGGCACTCAGAGCTGCCATGGCCAAAGCACAGCACTATGGCATTGGTACTGTCCCTACATAGCTTCCTAGAGCCGACACCACTGCACAAACTTGCAGGTCCTGTTGGCAGAGCTGTACCCAGGCTGGGCTCTCTCTATGTCTCTAAGTAGGCCCAGGAGGGACAGACAAGGAAAAAAATGTGAAGTCAGCATCTCTTTTGGCAAAACAGAGAATTCAGTCTGTCTATACAGTGCTGAGTCTGTGTCTTGGAGAAGTAAGGTGTATCATATGTGGCTCCTGTCTTCAGGAGGCATAAAGTTCTTGAGTAAATTTAATAAACAACATGACCCATGGAACACTAGAAAGTATGAGTGAGGGGCGCCTTTAGGCATGGGAGTGGCGGGCTCAAGTGGGCATTGTTAACGGTTGCCAGCCCACCGGTCAGCCTGCCTACTGCCATGTTCTGCTGGCATCTGCCCTTGTCACCCATCAGAAGCAAGAAGACCATGGTTCAATCTGCTTGATGCAGCTTCAAAAGCAGGATGTGGTGAGCTGTCCCTGAGTGAAGTCTCAGAGGAGCCAGGCAGCCACTGACTGGGAACCCTCGGCCTTCCTTGGCCTCCAGGGGGTTTCCTGCTTCCTAAGAGCAGCAATGGAAAAGCCTGCAACTAGGAAAAAGAAGAGCCAGGCCCCAAAGGAGGGGGCAGGTGTACAAAAGGCCACTGTCAAAGAAGAAAAAACATCAAAGGGGAAAAAAGCCAACCAAGAAGTCAAGAAAACCCACAAACCCCGAAAAGATGAAGCACATATCTTTGATGCCTCCGATGCCTCATTTAAAGATGACTTTGAGGGTGTCCCCATGTTTGTTCCTTTTCAGAGGAAGAAGCCCTACGAGTGCGGTGAATGTGGACAGATCTTTAAACACAAGACAGAACACATTCACCACCAGAGTTCACACTGGAGAGAAGCCCTTTAAGTGTGACCAGTGTGAGAAGACCTTCAGGCACAGCTCACATGTCACCAAAAATCAAGGAATTCACACCTGTGAGAAGCCCTTTAAATGTGGGGAGTGTGGAAAAGCCTTCAACTGTGGCTCCAACCTTCTGAAACACCAGAAAACGCACACTGGAAAGAAGCCTTATGGCTGTGAGGAGTGTGGAAAATCCTTCGCCTACAGTTCCTGCCTCATCCAGCATCGTAAGCGTCATCCGAGGAATAAGCACTGAGCAGGGCAGCCTGCAACTATGAATCCTTGTCAGACACCTGATGATGGTCCAGAGTTCTTATGCAGTGTGCTGTTGATGACTCACCTGGCCACCTGTCTCTTGTCATTGAAAGGAAAATCTACCCAACAGACGTAAGAGCCCACGGAGGCTTTCTGCCCTGCGAGTCTATACTTAGTGGTAACACGGTGCTCTCTGGGACTTCTTGAAGTTCCAACCATTTTTCAGACTACTTTATACTACTCAAGGCCATCTTTGGAACAGCTTTGGGTCACCAAGAACTTTAGAACTAAAGTGGCACCCCTGTTGGCAAGGACTACTGACTTCCTCTGCTGCCTCTGTCTGAGCCAACCATGTGCTTTTGTCTCTTCTGAAGGCTTCTGACTGCTAGGGGCAAGGAACCCTGAGGTGGATGACAGGCAGTACTCTGACCAACTCTGAGGACCAGTCCCCTTGGACAGTACCAAATCCTGCCCATCTCTGTGTAGATGACTTTAGTGATCCTAAAATTTCCTTCCTCTGGCTGAAATAACAGTCTTTGAGTTCAACCCCTAGGCCTAGAACTGAGCTGTACCATGTTCCCTTGTCCCAGCCACATCTTAGACAAGTAGCCTGGATTTATACAAAATCTCAGCAGTCCCTTGCAACCTGGCATAGTGGTAGATTTCTTAGACTAGGTCTTGTAGCTCCAGGGTGCCATTAGCAGCTTCTATCCACTATACCTTCAAAGTCAACTGTGGCCCCACCCTACAGCAGCCTGCCTACCATTTAAGTCAATTCCTCTTCCTGCTGGTCAACAGGACAAGACCACGTGATTGTGTCTACCCTCTGTTTCAAGTGCTCTGTAAGGTCTGTGTTCTAAAGACAGCAAGTGACTGCTTACCCATAGGGCTGCTAGAACACATCTCTCCAATAAGAAGCTCAAAGAACTCAAGAGACTCAGTGTCTACCTCTACCACCAAGTACAGCAGAGACTCACTGGGTTGCCCTCCAGGGAAGCTGTCATCACAGAATCCATTGGCAACAGGAAAGCTGAAAGTGGGTGAGCTCAGGGAGGCCTTCTGGATGCCATGTGATGACTACAGGTCACTTTCCCTTGTTCCTGGTTACATCACAGCATTCATGAGCAACCATTAGTTTTGGCTCATCTGCTTACGAATCACTGCACCAGCTCTCTAGTGAGAGGCATTATGAACAGCCACCTAGGAACAAACAAAATGTTCAGAACCTTCTTGAGATGTGTCCTGGGGCAACTATGAACACTACAGCAGCGTACTGGGATTCAAATTACAGGAACATACTCAACTGCAGCCAGAGATGCCTTAGGAGTCCAAGGCAGCTCCATTTATCAGCACCTCAGCTGTCATGTCCAGTGGGACTTGACTTGCAGAAAGAGTTCTGACCAGCACAGCTGCTGCTGAGCCTCACTTAGAGCAGAGAGCGCTGCCAGGACCTGACAACAAGCAAGTGAGTGAGCGCTCTGAGCTTTACTAATATCCATCCCTTCAGCTTCCTTCCAGCCAAGAGAACAGGCCAAAGTCACCTCAAAGAGAGTCAGAAGAAGCCCTGAGCTGGGTCCAGGACTCTTCAGTTTGGGGAGACCAGTGAGTTAGACTTGATTAGATGCCTCCTTCTATTCCTGGAAGTCTGTAGCTCCAGAGTATGTGTGGGCTATTTCCTCCTGACCTTGGATCATCATCAAGATGCAACGGTTTCCTGAGCCAGTGATTTGGGACATCAAGATGCCCTGAAAAGGAAGCAGAACTGGGGCTCTAGGAAGAAAGGTTATGTATCTTGACTCAAGGGACAGATACTCTGTGGCTTCTAAGGAAGACTCAGAGGGATGAGGTCACCTCTGGTGTGGACCCAGATACAGTTAGACAAGAAGACTGGCCTACGTGCCACATTTACCTTTAAGCCAAGAGATGGTGCCCACTTTCAGCCTTCCCTTTCCAGTGCCTAGTGCCTGTGGAGTTGTGTGTTTGCTTTCTTCTGGTTCCTTTTCTAGGAAGATAAGTGGATTGACCTCCTGATTCATATCCCCTAAGACTGATGCTTTCATGTGGCAGCTCCCAGCCAACACCCAGGTGAGGTTGTTTCCCTGCATCTGGGCCTACAGTCATTTGGCTTTGGACTTGCAGAGGGTTCCTGGCACCTATGTCCTGGTAGCACCCAGTTGGCCTGTTCACGTCTCACCTTGGCCACATCATGATCCGGCGGAACCTCATTTTTCTTGTATCTTGCTGGTGCAGACACCTGTGTGTCCTAATGCCCCACCTGTACACAGCAGTGGTGCACTCTCCTTAAAAGCTGCAGCCATGGTCTGTTGTGTTGTAGCAGACACTGTCCCCCGTCTGGTGTTTCTGTGATGTTTGTTAATGCCTATGTCCATGTAATACCCTTGTTTCTGTGATATTTGTTAATGCTTACATCCACCAATACCATTGGTGCTGTGTCAGTGTCTTAAACACTGGACCAGACATTCTGCTTTGTTATACACTTGGTGGCTCCCTTCATATGTGACTCCTCTGCTCCATGGATAATGGCACTGATGCTCCACGTTGCCTTCCAGTTGCTGCCATGCTTCTGTGAGCAGATACTGTTGGTGCTGCTACTGGACATCTATTTTCTCATAAAAGTAAATACGTTTTTTAAAAAAAAAAAAGAATGAGTGAGTGAATGAATAAATGAATGAATGGGAACATAAACCAAGCCCTGTAGTCGTGGTTGTTTGTTTGACACACTTTAATCTACATCACTTTATGTTCTCGACAATACTAAGAGTGAGATCTTTTATTCACCCCGTTCCCATTGGACAAACAGCCTCCCACAACATTGTCACTCGAAAGCAGAGTGGGGTATTGTTTGTTACAATTGTTGAGCTCCTATTTCAACACATCCTTATCTCTCAGTGTCTTTAGTTTGCATCAGAACACATTCCTGGTTCTGCACATTCTATGAATTTAGATAAATGTATAACGTGTTCACCATTCCAGTACTCGCATTACATAGCTTCATTGTACAGAAATTATATCTATTCATCATTTCCAAATTAAAATTGCCTCAACAAAAGATAAAAAAAAAACCAGGGAGAATGCTGGTGCAAAACACATCTCTCACCTCAAAGGGCATAAGACATAGTGTGCTCTGAGCTCAATATGAGTGACTATAACAAGAAATATGGACTTGCACTATCCCAAATAATATATTTAAATAGGAAGGTTTCATATTTCATAAAGTTTTATCATTCCAAAACAAAATAAAATCACATGTCAAGGCATTTTCTAAATATACATGGTGAGAAATATCGGGTAGGTTCATTACAATGAAGGGGAAAATCTCTGCTGTAAGCTTCACACACTATCTGATGACATACTTAGCTTTGGGATTAGTAAGACAGTAGTTTGCTCAGGTAACATATTCCAAAGATTTTATCTGATGGTTCCAAGGATCTTATGTTGATACAGAAGTTTGATGCTAAATGGCTATTAAGAAAGATAAATAGCCCAAGATAATTTGGGGTCTTGACCTATATAGCATTCTAACTTCTCCCAACCACAAGATTCTAATAAGTCCATTAACTTTATAATGTTGTTCATATAGGTAAGGCTTTTTGTTGTTGTGTCTGTGAACTTTAGGTTACAAGTGGTATATTCACCTTTTACTTTTTATGCTTTCCTTTTCAGTGATTTCTCAGTAAGCTACAGAGAGTTTACTCCAATGCCTATGGAAAATTAAAAAAAATCATCAGGACCATTCTCACTAAGGGTACAATACTACTTAAATAATGGGTTGAATTATACTCTCCCCCCAAAGATACGTTCAAATCCAACCCTACTTATGTGTTACAATGACCTTCTCTGCAGATGCAATCTAGTTATAACGAAGTTGTACAGGATTAGATGGTCTCTAATTTGATGGCACATGTCCTTTCTTGAAAGAAGAGGAGAATTTGGACATAGAAAGAATCAAGGAGCATGACAAATGATGATAAAGGCAGAAATGGCTGGAGTTCACCACAGGCCACGGCTCTCCATACCCAAATTCTGCCCAGAGAGACCTGGTCTCCAAGGAGTTTGACATAGGCTTACAGGAGGACAAGCCACAGTCAGAGACAGCAAGACCAGCTAACACCAGAGATAAGCAGATGGTGAGAGGCAGGTACAGAACATAAACAATAGAAATCAAGGCTATTTGACATCATCATAGCCCAGTTCTCCCACCACAACAAGCCATGGATACCCCAGCACACCAGAAAAGCAAGATTCTGACTTAAAATCACATCTCCTGATGATGATAGAGAACATCAATAAGGACATAAATAACTCCATTAAAGAAATACAGAACACAGGTAAATAGGTAGAAGCCTCTAAAAAGGAAACACCAAAATCCCTTAAAGAATTACAGCAAAACACAAACAAACAGGAAAATGAATTGAACAAAATCATCCAGGATCTAAAATTGAAAATAGAAACAATAAAGAAATGACAAAGGGAGAAAAATATAAAGGAGAGTAGCATATAAAAGCAGACCTGTCAGAATTACATGAGACGTCTCAACAGACTATGAAAGCTAGAATATACTGGGCAGGTGTCATAAAGACCCTAAGAGAACATAAATGCCATCCCAAGTTACTATACCCAGCAAAACTCTCAATTACCATAGATGGAAAATCCACGATATTCTGTGGGAAAAAAACAAATTTAAACAATATCTTTCCACAAATCAAGCCATAAAAAAGATTATAGAGGAAAAACTCCAACACAGGAGGGAAACTACAACCTAGCAAAAGAAAGAAAGTAATCTTCTTTAAAGACACCTAAAGGAAGATGGTCACCACATAAACATAATTCCACCTCTAATAACAAAAATAACAGGACGCAACAATCACAATTCCTTAATATTTCTTAACATCAATGGACTCAATCAAACTGGATACATAAGCAGGGTCCAGAAATTGCTGTATTCAGGAAAGCCAAATCACTGACAAAGACAGACACCACCTCAGACTAAAAGGCTGGAAAACAATTTTCCAAGCAAATGGTCTTAAAAAAAAAAAAAAAAAAAAAAAAAAAAAAAAAAAAAAAAGCTGGAGTAGCCATTCTAGAATCGAACAAAATTGACTTTCAACCAAAAGTTATTTTAAAAAAAAATAAGAAAGGACACTTCATACTGTACCAAGATGAACACCCAATCCTGAACATCTATGCTCTAAATGCAAGGGCACATACATTCATAAAAGAAATGTTACTAAAACTCAGCACACATAGCACCTCACACAATAATAGTGGGAGATTTCAACATTCCACTCTCATCAAAGAACAGATCATGGAAACAGAAACTAAACAAAGACACAGTGAAACTAACAGAAGTTATGAACCAAATGGATTTAACAGATATTTATAGAACATTTTATCTTAAAACAAAATAATGGTACTAGCTCCCAAATTGACCATATAATCAACCACAAAACAGGCTTCAACAGAAACAAGAAGACTGAAATAATTCATGTATCCTATCAGATCACCGCAGACTAAGGCTGGTCTTCAACAACAACAAAAACAACTGAAAGCTCACATGGAAGCTGAACAATGCTCTACTCAATGATAACTTGGTCAGAGAAAAAATATATTAAAAATTTTTTTAAATTAATGAAAATGAAGGCACAATATATCCAAACTTATGGGACACAATGAAAGCAGTGCTAAGAGGAAAACACATAGCTCTGAGTGCCTCCAAAAGGAAACTGGAGAGAGCATACATTAGTAGCTTAACAGCACACCTGAAAGCTCTAGAACAAAAAGAAGCAAATACACCCAATAGGAGTAGACAGCAAGAAATAATCAAACTCAGGACTGAAAACAATCAAGTAGAAACAAAACAAACTATACAAAGAGTCAACAAAACTAGCAGCTGGTTCTTTGAGAAAATCAACAAGATAGATAAACCTTTAGCCTGACTAACTAGAAGGTACAGAGAGTATATCCAAATTAATAGAATTAGAAATGAAAGGGGAAACATGACAACAGAAACTGAGGAAATTCAAAATAATCATCAGATTCTACTACAAAAGTCTGTACTCAACAAAACTGGAAAGTCTGGATCAAATGGACAATTTTCTAGACAGACACCAGGTACCAAAGTTAAATCAGGAGCAGATAAATCACCTAAACAGTCCCATAACCCCTAAGAAATAGAAGCAGTCATCAATAGTCTCCCAACCGAAACATTCCCAGGACCAGATGGATTCAGTCCAGAATTCTATCAGACCTTCAAAGAAGACCTAATACTTTTTAAACTATTCCACAAAATATAAACAAAAGAAACACTACCCAATTTTTTCTTTGAAGCAACAATAACCCTTATACCTAAATCACACAAAGACAAAAAAAAGAGAACTTTAAACAAATTTCCCTTATGAATATCAATGCAAAAATACTCAACAAAATTCTTGCAAACTGAATTCAAGAACACATCAAAATGATCATCCACCATGATCTAGTAGGCTTCATCCCAGAGATCCAGCAATGGTTCAATATACAGTAATTTGTCAACAAAATCTACCACATAAACAAACTCAAAAAACCCACATTATCATTTCATTAGATGCTGAAAAAGCATTTGACAAGATTCAACACCCCTTCATGTTAAAAGTCTTGGAAAGATCAGGAATCCAAGGCTCATACCTAAACATTATAAAAGCAATATACAGCAAATCAGTAGCCAACATAAAACTAAATGGAGAGATACTTGGAGCAATTCAACTAAAATCAGGGGCTAGAAAAGGCTTCCCACTCTCTCCCTAACTATTCAATATAGTACTTGAAGTTCTATCTAGAGCAATTAGACAAGAAAAGGAGGTCAGGGGGATGCAAACTGAAAAGAAAGAAGATAAAAGATCCGTATTTTCAGATGATATGCTAGCATAGTTAAGTGACCCCAAAAATTTGACCAGAAAATTCCTACAGCTGATAAACAACTTCAGGACAGTGGCTAGATATAAAATTACCTCAAACAAATCAGTAGCCTTCTTCTACTCAAATGATAAACAGGCCAAGAAAAAAAATTAGGGAAATGATACAATTCACATTAGTCACAAATAATAAAAGATCTTAGGGTGAGTCTAACCAAATAAGTGAAAGATCTGTCCATCAAGAACTCCAAGTTTCTGAAGAAAAAAAATCAAAGAAGACCTCAGAAGATGGAAAGATCATCCATGCTCGTGGATTGGCAGAGTTAATAAAATAAAAGTGGCTATCTTGCCAAAAGCCATCTACAGATTCAGTTCAATCTCCATCAAAATTTTAGCTCAATTTTTCATAGAGTTAGAAAGTACAATTCTCAAATTCATTTGGAAGATCAAAACACCCAGAATATCAAAAAGTATTCTTAACAATAAAAGAAATTCTAGGGAATCACCATCACCTGACCTCAAGCTGTACTATGGAGTAATAGTGATAAAAACTGCATGGTATTGGTACAGTGACAGAGAGGTAGATTGATGGAATAAAATTGAAGACCCCAAAATAAACCCATACACTTATGGTCATTTGATCTTTGACAAAAAAAGCTAAAACTATCCAGTAGAAAAAAAGACAGCATTTTAAATAAATGGTACTGGTTCAACTGGCGGTCATCATGTAGAAGAATGAAAACTGATCAATTCTTATCTCCCTATACAAAGCTCAAGTCCAAGTGAATCAAGGACCTCCACATAAAACCAGATACACTGGATCTAATAGAAGAGAAAGTGGGGAAAGCCATAAATACATGGGCAAAGGGGAAATTTTTCTGAACAGAACACCAATGACTTTTGCTCTAAGATTAACAATATGGGACCTCATAAAATTGCAAAGCTTCTGTAAGGTGAAAGACATTGTAAATAGTACAAAATGACAAGCAACAGGTTGGGGAAAGGTTTTTACCAATCTTACATCTGATAGAGGGTTATTTCCAATATATACAAAGAACTCAAGAAGTTAGATTCTAGAGAACCAAATAACCCTGTTAAAAAATAGGGAATAGAGCTTAAAAGAGAATTCTCAACTGAGAATTGATTGCCAAGAAGCACCTAAAGTAATGTTCAACATTCTTAGTCATCAGGGAAATGCAAGTCAAAACAACCCTGAGATTCCATCTCATACCTATCAAAATGGTTAAGATAAAAAATTCAGGGACACGGACAAAACACTCGGGCCCTTTGCCACCTGGAATAGCAGAGATCCGGGGACACAAGCCTAGAGATACTGTGTTGTGAGTAACCAAAGCACAGAGAGGACTAGGTGAAGCATGCGGAAAACATGCCCTCCGGTCTTTGGTGGAACCAGATCTCTGGCATAGGGGCTTGGGATCTGCCCAGAAAGCCTGTGGGTGTGGAACAAATGCTCGGGCCCTTTGCCACCTGGAACAGCAGAGATCCAGGAACACAGGCTTGGTAATACTGCACTCTGGGTAACCAAAGTGCAGAGAGGGCTAAACTGAGCACTTGGAAAACAGGCCCCTTCATTCCATGGTGGGGCCAGACCTCTGGCATAGGGACTTGGGATCTGCCCAGAAAGCCCAGGCTCAAAGTCTAGACACACAGGCCCACAGTAAGGCACATGCACTTGTCAGTGGGAGCTGGGGTTTGCCCAGGGAAGGCAGTGCTTGAAGTTCAACTCTACAGACCCTCTTACACCAGGACCAGAGGGGAGCCTGACACATAGGCCCAGGGAGAGCACATCGGGAGTCCTCAGAGAGCAGAAAGCACTGTGCGATCTGGAAAAGGGTCCATTGTGACATAGAGAAAGAGCCAGGTACCTGTCAGTCATACTCAGGACCTGTGGGCACAAGGATGAGCTACTAGAACAGTCTCAAAAGAGCTCCCACATCTGAGCTCACAAAGAGAGCTGAATGACTGCTACCAGAACTCACGGCTTACCCACAAAAAGCTAAACACTCTAAAGCAGTTTTCTTCCTGAACCCACGGGCTCCCAGGTCTACGGGAGAGACAGGTGCCAGTCACTGACAACAAGACCACAGACAACAAGATGGCAAGAGGAAAACAAAAGGACATAAGAAATGGAAACCAAGACAACTCAGCAACAACATCAGAACCTAGCTCTTCAACCACGGCAAGCAGTGTATTGCCAAATACTCCAGAAAAAAAGACTCAGACCTGAAATCATACCTCAAGATGATGATGAAGATCTTTGAGAAGAGCATGAATAACTAACTCCCTTAAACAAGTATGGGAAGACAACCATAAACAAATAGAAGTTTTTAAAGAGGGAATGCAAAAAACACTCAAAGAACTGAAAGAACTACAGGAAAACAGAACCAAAGAGATGTAGAAATTGAAAATGGATAGAAACAATAAAGAAAACACAGAAAGAGACAACCCTGGTGATGGGAAGCCTAAAAAAGAAATCAGGAGTCACAGATGCAAGCATCTCCAACAGACTACAAGAGATGAAAGAGAGAATCTTGGGGGCAGAAGACAATATTGAAAACATAGACAAAACATTTAGAAAAGATGCAAAAACCAATAAGCTTCTAACCCAAAATGTCCAGGAGATCCAGGACACAATGAGAAGACCAAACCTAAGAATAATAGGAATAGAAGAGGGTGAAGAATATCAACTAAGAGGCACAATAAATATCTTCAAAAAAATTGTAGAAGAAAACTTCCCAACCCTTAAGAGTGAGATGACCATGAGCATAAAAGAAGCCTACAGAACTCCAAATAGAGTGGACCAGAAAAGAAATTCTTCCCGACACATAATAGTCAAAACCCGAAGTGTCTAAAACAAAGAATACTAAAAGCAGTAAGTGAAAAATGTCATGTAACATATAAAGGCAGACCAATCAGAATTACACCCGACTTCTCAAGAGAGATGATGAAAGCTAGAAGATGCTGGACAGACATCATACAGACCCTAAGAGAACACAAATGTCAGCCCAGGTTACTATAACCAGCAAAACTCTCAATCACCATAGATGGAGAGACCAAGATATTCTAGGACAAAACTAAATTTACACAATATCTGACCACAAATCCAGAAAAATAAAGAAAAATATATAGAAAATCCAACACAAGGAGGGAAACTACATACTAGAGAAAACAAGAAAATAACTAAGCAAGAAAACCAAAAAAAGAAAGACACACAGACATAATTCTACCTCTGAAAGCAAAAATAGCAAGAAATAGCAACCACTATTTCTTAATATCTGTTAACATAAATGGACTCAATTGCCCACTAAAGAGACATAGGCTATCAGACTGGATACATAATTAGAATCCAGCATTTTGCTGCATACAGGAAATTGATCTCAGAGACAAAGACAGACACTATCTCAGAGTAAAAGGCTGACTAAAAACTTCCAAGCAAACTGCTCCAAGAAACAAGCTGGAGTATTCTTGGAGCATTCTAATATCTAATTCCATTCTAATATCGAATAAAGTAGATTTTTCAACCAACAGTTATCAAAAAAGTTAAGGAAGGAAACTTTTTACTCATTACAGGGAAAATTTATCAGGAGAAATTCTCAATACTTAACATATATGCTACGAATACAAAAGCACTCATATTCATAAAAGAAACCTACTAAAGCTCAAAACATACATTGCACCACATACAATAATAGTGGAAGACTTTTACACTTCACTCTCATCAATGGACAGATCATGGAGGTAGAAACTGAACAAAGACGCAGTAAAACTAGCAGAGGTTATGAACAAATTGGAATTAATAAACATCTACAGAACATTTTAACCTAAAACAAAAATTACACCTTTTTCATAGTACCTCATGGCACCTTTTCCAAAACTGACCATATTGTCGGTCACAAAACAAGCCTGAATAGACATAAGAAGATTGAAATATTCCCATGTATTAGATCAAATCACCATGGAATAAGGCTGGTCTTTAATGACCAACAAAGACAACAAAAAGCCCTTATACACATGGAAGCTAAACAATGTTCTACTAAACGATAGCATGATCAAAGAAGAAATAAAGAAATAAATAAAGAATTTTCTAGAATTTAATGAAAATGAAAGCACAACATTCCCAAACTTATGGAATGTAATTCAAGCAGTACTAAAAGGAAAACTCATAGCTCTAGGTGCCTCCAAAAAGAAACTGGAGAGAACAAACACTAGCAACTTGACAGCACAGTTGAAAGCTCTAGAACAAAAGGAAGCAGATACAACAAAGAGGAGTAGAAGGCAAGAAATAATCAAACTTAGGGCAGAAATAGACCAAATAGAAACTAAAAGAACCATTGAAAGAAACAACAAAACCAAGAGCTGGTTCTTTGAGAAAATTAACAAGATTGATACACCCTTAGCCAAACAAACTATAAGGAAAAGAGAGAGTATCCAAATTAACAAAATCAGAAATGAAAGTGGAGACTTAACAACTGAAAATGAGGAAATTCAAAAAAAAAAATCAGATCCTACTACAAAATCCTATATTCAGCAAAACTAGAAAATCTGGAGGAAATGGATTAATTCCTAGACAGATATCAGATAACCAAAGTTAAACCAGGACCAGGTAAACCATCTAAATAATCCCATAACACCTAAAAAAAAATAGAAGCAGTCATCAAAAGCCTCCCAACCAAAAAAAGCCCAGTACCAGACAGGCTCAGTGCAGAATTTTATCAGACATTTATTGACAACCTAATACCAATACTCTCCAAACTATTCTGCAAAATAGAATCAGATGAAACACTACCCAACTCATTTTTTGAAGCCGCAATAACCCTCATTTCTAAACAACACAAAGACCCTACAAGGAAAGAGAACTTCAGACTAATCTCCCTTATCAACATTGATGCAAAAATACTCAAAAAAATTCTTGCAAACTGAATCCAAGACCACATCAAAAGGATCGTTCACCATGATCAAGTAGGCATCATCCCTGGGATCCAGGGATGGTTTAATATACGGAAATCCATCAACGTAATCTATCATATAAACAAATTCAAAGAAAAAAGCCACATGTTCATCTCACTAGATGCTGAGAAAGCATTTAACAAAATTCAACATCCTTCATGTTAAAAGTCTTGGAAAGAGCAGGAATCCAAGGCCCATACCTAAGCATAGTAAAAGCAATATACAGCAAATCAATAGCCAACATCAAACTTAATGGTGAGAAACTTGAAGCAATCCCACTAAAATCAGGGACTAGACAAGGCTGCCCACTCTCCGCTTACCTATTCAACATAGTACTGGAAGTCCTGGCCAGAGCAATTAGACAGCAAAAGAAAATCAAAGGGATACAAGTCAGAAAGGAACAAGTAAAAATATCAGTATTTGCAGATGACATGATAGTATACATAAGTGACCCCCAAAATTTTACCAGAGAACTTTTATAGCTGATAAACAACTTCAGCAAACTGGCTGGATATAAAATTAACTCAAATAAATCAGTAGCCTTCTTCTACTCAAAGTACAAACATGTGGAGAAAGAAATTAGAGAAAAGATACTCTTCACAACAGTCACAAACAATATCAAATGCCTTGGTGTGACTCTAACTAAGCAAGTGAAGGACCTGTATGACAAGAACTTCAAATCTCTGAAGAAGAAAATTGAAGATCTCAGAAGATAAAAAGATCTCCCATGCTCATGGATTAGAAGGATCAACATTGTAAAAATGTCCATCTTACCAAAAGCAATCTACAGATTCAATGCAATCCCCATCAAAATTCCAACTCAATTCTTCATAGACAAAGAGCAATTTGCAAATTTATCTGGAATAACAAAAAACCCAGAATATTGAAATCTATCCTTGACAACAAGGAAACATCTGTGAGAATTACCATCCCTGACCTCAAGCTATATTACAGGGCAATTTTGTTAAAAACTACATGGTACTGGTACAGAGATAGGCACATTGATCAATGGAACAGAATAGAAGATCCAGAAATGAACCCTTACACATATTGTCACTTGATTTTTGACAAAGGAGCTGTAAATATTCAATGGAAAAAGGACAGCCTATTCAACAAATGGTGTTGGTCCAACTGGCACTCAGCAGGCAGAAGAATGAAAATAGACTCTTTTTTAATCTCCTTGTACAAAGCTCAAGTGCAAGTGGATCAAAGATTGCCACATTTAACCAGGTACACTGAAACTATTAGAAGAGAAAGTAGGGAAAACCTTAGAACACATAGATACAGGGGAAAATTTCATGAACAGAACACCAATGGCTTGTGCTCTAAGATCAAAAATTGAGAAATGGGACTTAATGAGATTACAAAGTTTTTGTAAGGGTAAGGACACTGTCAAGAAAACAAAATGGCAGCCAACAGATTGGGAAAAGATCTTTACCAACCCCACATCTGATAGAGGTCTAATATCCAATGGTTATAAAGAACTCAAGAAGTTAGACTACAGACAATCAAACAATCCTTTTTAAAAATGGGGTACAGAGCTAAACAAAAAAAAATCTCAATTGAGGAATATTGAATGCCAGAGAATCATCTAAGGAAGTGCTCAACATCTCTAGTCATCAGGGAGATGCAAATCAAAACAACCCTGAGATTCTACCTCACACCAGTCAGAATAGTTAAGGTCAAAAACTCAGATGACAGCAGATGCTGGTGAGGATATGAGAAAGAGAAACACTCCTCCACTGTTGGTGGGGTTGTAAACTGGTACAACCACTCTGGCAATCATTCTGGCAGTTCCTCAGAAAATTGGACATAGTCCTACCTGAAGACCTAGTTATTCCACTTCTGGGCATATACCCCAGAAATGCTCCAACTTGCAATAAGGGCACATGTACAGCAATGTTCATAGCAGCCCTATTTATAATAGCCAGAAGCTAAAAATAACCCAGATGTCCTTCAGTAGATAAATAGATACAAAAATTTTGTTATATTTGCACAATGGAGTACTACTTAGCTATTAGAAACGACTTTATGAAATTCCTAAGAAAATGAATGCATCTAGAGAATATCATCCTGAGTGAGGTAACCCAGTCAGAGTAGAATAGACATAATCTGCAGTCACTGGTAATTGGATACTAACCCCAGAAAGCTCTGAATACCCCAGAATCAAGTCGCAGGCCATATGAAGCTCAAGAATAAAAAACGCCAAAACATAAAAGCCTCAGTCCTTCTTAGGAAAAAAAAATAAGTGTATAGAACTCTCTCAGATTGTGGTACACATGGACCTTAAATCATTAATAATCCAAGAGCTAAGATTATAGCCTTGTGGCAATTTTGACATTCAAAGAACATTATTCTTAATCTATACACACCAAGGAAACTGAGTGTTTCCATGTTATGTTCTGTCCTACATGCACTTCATGCTTATGATAACTAGTGGGATTTCAATTCATACAATCAAACCTCTAAAAAAAATTAACTCCTGACAAAAATATATACATATGAATATGTCAAAATGCCTTTAAAAATCTGTACATGTACCCCCTTTTAAAAAATAAAGTTATAAAAGAGAGGGAAAAAATTCAGATGACAGTTGATGCTGGTGATGTTGTGGAGATAGAGGAACACTCCTTCATTGTTGTTGGGGTTGTCAGCTGGTACATACACTCTGGAAATCAGTCTAGCAGTTCCTCAGAAAATTGGACATAATACTACCTGAGGACCCAGCTACACCACTCCTGGGCATATACCCAAAAAATGCTTCAACATGTAACAAGGACACATGTTCCACTATGTTCATAGCATCCATACTTATAATAGCCAGAAATTGGAAAACAACCCATATGTCCCCCAACAGAGCAATAGGTACATTGTGTAAATGTGGTACATATTAAAAACAATGACTTCATGAAATTCACAGGCAAATGGATGGAACTAGAAAATATCATCCTGAGTGAGGCAATACAGTCACAAAAGGACACGTGGTCTGTATTCACTAATAAGTGAATATTAGGCAAAGAGCTTAGAATACCCATGCTACAACTTGTGGACCATCTGAAGCTCAGTAGGAAGGAAGACCAAAGAGTGTATTCTTCAGTCCTACTTAGGAGGGAGAACAAAATAATCAAGGGAAGTAGAAGGTAGAACAGACTTAGGAGGAAGAAAAGAGGAGAGAGAGAGAGAGAGAGAGAGAGAGAGAGAGAGAGAGAGAGAGAGACTAGGGACTATCACCATTAACTGAAGAACTCCTTATCAAAGGGTTTTAACCTATGCATTCACAGAAATGCCAGCAAGTTTTCTCTGTTCTAACATTATGTAAAGAAACAACAGAGGGTTGGGTCAGATAACTGATTTTCAAAATGCAGAAATAAAGAGCCTTCATAAAAAAATCAAATCAAACAAACAAAGGCCCCCCCCCCATAAGACTTAAAAAACAAAACCTTGGTTGTACTTCTGTGTCTATCAGCTACTCCTGGGCATGCGATCTTGCCCAGAGTGTGGTAGAAGTACTCAGCCACACTCCATTGGGGGGAGATTATTTTTGTTTTGAGTGAGGGAAGGAGGAAGAATAGGAAGGAGGTAAGGGGAGAAGGAGAAAGAACTACCACATGACTGTCGTATGAACTTGTCGGGTAAAGAATTAGGAAAAATATAAGAAGAGTTGGCAGGTGGGAGAACAGGATCAAAATACATTGTATGAAAAAAAACCAAAAACCCAAATCTCCCACATCAAAAAGCTCTACAGGTGTGGGGGCTGCAGGATACAATTTCCACATGAAAAAATAAAATATATTAACAATAATAACAACAACCTTCACAATTAGCAAGGAACATTACAAAAGCAATTCTCTGTAGTTTTTGGAGAAAGCAAAGCTAAAGGAAGTGATTCTGTGTCTATTGTATCTGTCAGCGAAACTAAGTCAGACATTAGCTGTGAACTGAAGAATAGCAACTGAAAGAAGTAGTCATGGACAATGGACAGGATTAAGAGGCTATAGAGGAAAATGTATAATCTTGTTAACCAGATAAAACAAAAGATAGAACCTTCCCAAGTGATCTTTAGCATTATTACAGTAAATAGCATGCTTGACTTCTGGGGTCAGGAGAATAACGGACCCAATACCAGATCTTCTACTGTCATTCTGTTGGCCCTTCAGCAGTTAAAAAAATGAACATTTACTTTCCAGTTTCCTCATTAGCTCATAGTACAGTGCTTGGTTAGCATTCATTAGGACCTCCACCATTGGAAAGGAAAGGAAAGCAAACAGAAGGGATGGAATAAGAGAAGCAAGGTAAGAGAGTGTGACAATAAGATTCTATAATATCTCAAATGCTTTCCCTTGAGCTAGATTATTAAAACCTGACACCTGGTATAAGAGTAACTAATAAACATTAATTTAATTAAAAAGAACAGACAGAAATAGAGGGATATGCTCACAAGACAAAGAAACTCCTAGCAGTCCTAACCAGAAGAACCTAAGAAGATAATATCCTCCCCTACAGGGCTCAGAGGCAGCATGGCTCTGCAAACCTTGAGTTTTACGCTCTAGCCACTAGACCTACGACAATACATAGACTGAACAAGAATGTATATACTCCCCAACTTCTCCTTCATGATCCTTGTTTACCTCAGGCACACACACGCACATGCACATACAAACAACTAAAATAATGTTGACGTTGAACAAGAGTGACAAGAGAAAATCGGGTGCGGAAGGCAGGGGCCGCTGGAAGAACAGCTGTTTATTTGCTCCAAACCAAGACTGCCATAGAGGGTCTCCTGGGCCATTCATTTCTCCTTGGCTGGAAAACCCCACAGCAAAGCTAGGTCCGACAGTCTGGAAAGGTAGTGTGACTTCCGGGAGCTGTTAGGGACCTCCCGGCTTCCGCTCCCATTTTAAATTGGCAGCCGAGGTCCCTCAGTACTCCCCTGTGAGTCTCTCTGTGCCACTTCGTAAAACTAGAGAGAAAAGAAGTAAGAAATTCTTAGAGCACAAAAACCTCTACAGGCAGAGCCCGGCTGCCTGCACACTTGATGGAACCCAGAGGTTTGCTTTCATGGCCCTTGTGGAATTTATTTATATCACTCTTCCTCTCAAAGTATAATGGGCACACATAAGTACTGGCCCATTTTCTAATTATCTAAGCCACAGCAAGAACACGAGAAAGGCTGTGTCCAACTCAAGCTCCTCTAGGATGAAGGGGCCTCCCTCCCCTGTCACTCCTCTGAATGCCATGCTTCAGGGAACCTAGTAATGCTGCCAGTTGGCAAGTTTGCCGAGCTGGATGGAGAGGAAGCAGTGAATCCACACAAGAAGGAATTGTGCAGGCCCAGGGAATCTGCTTGTTTATGTCCGTAGGATCAAGAGACCAGGATTTTGTCAAGAAACCCATACTGGTAAAATGGCAAAGGAGGAAAGAAACTGACTTAAGCCCAACATCTTCATCTTGTCATCCAGAGAAGTGACTTTAGAAGGCTGTGACTCCTTGTGAAATGTAACTCAAACCTAGTTTTCAAAACTCCACATCTAGTGCTCTTTTAAGGACTGTAATAAGAGAAAGGAAGACAATGGGTAGTCCATGAGCACCCAGGAGCTAGTATATTCCAAAGTATTACCCTGAGAGGGCTAGAGAGTAATCCCCTTTGATTTTTATTACATCACTGCCAAGTTGTCAACTCAAATGTGTCTCCATTGTTGGTATTCCTGCTTGCCTAATGTATTAGCTTTTGTTATTGTGGCAAATACTCTGAGAGAAACAGCTTGAAAACAAATTTTAGTTGGGCCCATGGATAGTTTTCAAGGTTTCAGACCATGGTTCTGGATCCATTGTGTCTATAAAACATCACAGTGACAGGGCATGGAAAAGCAAGGCTGCTCACTTCATGTAGCCAAGAAACAAAGAAAAAGAAACAGTAGGAGCCAAGGCTTACAGTTGCAATTGAAAGCATGCCCCAGACCATATTCCTCTAGCCAGGCTCCTCCTTCCACAGTTCTGCTCATTCCCAGGACTCGATTCAGGTTCCAACTCTGTCGGTGGATGAGAATGAACCATTGGCTATATCTGAATCTTCATAATAAAGTCACCTCTATAAAGATTCTTCAGGCACACCCAGAATTATGCTTTACTAATGTACTAGTCACTTTTAATTCATGCAACAGGTTAACAAAACTAACCATCACAGAGAAAAAGAGATATTTGGCTTGTGCGGTTCTGAGTTTCACCTTATCACTGGGGTGTGTAAATTCATTTGGGCAGACAAAACAGAAGCACTAGGCTACGTTCGATCCAGCCTAAGATGGGGGCCCCAACCAGGGTGAGAAACAGTGCAGGCTAAGGCTGAGGAGGCCGGGGCTCCCAAACTGCCTGGTGACCAGTTGCAGGCCAGTGTGTGAAGCCCAGAAGAGGGGGGAGGAATCTCTGGCTTCGCTTAGGAGTGAGTTCAGAGGGGCCTTCTGCAGGAGACTTAAGCTGTGCAGCTCTGTATGATCAAGGCTGCCCCCATGGCAGTTTTTGATGAGAGAGACAGTCCTTGCTTGCCCAAATTGTTTATTGGTAGTAAAAATAGATTCATAGAACTTACTCAGGGTGGACTACAGATTAAATATCTTTTGTAGGAAGAAATGTCTGGGAAGGGAAGCTTAATTGGCTACACCTTCAAGGCACATCTAAATATCTCATTAGCATGGATAACTTTTTGCTGAGCGACATGACAAGTGGTCATGATCCCCATGTGGGATGCCATGGATAGGAACTGGGTAGGGAGTAGATGAAACACTGTTCTCAGATATGAGAGTACCAGGGTTTCTGAATCCACTCAACCTTCCAAATTTTTGTCCGGTGACAGTTCTAGTTGCCCCACAGGCTTGAGGAGTAAGCACCTTCAATACAAAGAGTTTCACCAATCTTCTGCTTAATGTCACAGTGACCAAAAACAGAAGATACCTCATGTTTATTGTGTGCTTTTCACAGAACACCTAAGTATTTAGGATCCTCTAGAGTCTGATCTCAGCCTCCCTTATTGATTTTGCCTGCCTTGGGAGGAGAAATGTGCTAATTGTTTTACCATACAGCTTCCATTCTTCTTCCTAATAACATTCTATAGACAAGGTAATGCCATCTAGAAAGACATAAACATCAAAGTTACAATGGCTTTATACAATAAATGCATCCTTTCCCTTCTCCCCAAAAGTCTAAGAAAGCACCTCTTCTCCAGAAAATAATTCAAGGTCTAAGCTTCTTTGATTCTGCAGGTTAGACATCTTCAACATATGGCTCTCAAGGTGATTCTGGGTGATCACTTAAAGGTAGCCAGGTAAAAGGAACACAGGAGGGTATCCTGGGAAACATGCATAGGAACATCTCTCTGCTCATAAGCATTGGTTAGGATCCTATCACATGGCTACACAAACTACCAGGGAGTTTGGGAAACATCATCATGCTCTGTGTTCAGGAAGAAAAGAGCTTCAAAAATCAACTAGCAATTTTAGATACACATCAAAATTACTTGTGTATACTTAACACTCACCTACTTAGGTTGTGGGGGAAAATGAGGTAAGGTCTTGCTATGTGGTCCAGGCTGAGGTTTTACTTCTTGAGTGTTAGGATTATAAACATGTCACCATGGCCCCCTCTTCTACATTCTCTCTCTCTCTCTCTCTCTCTCTCTCTCTCTCTCTCTCTGTGTGTGGCCATCTCTACTATGAAAAGCAAGAATTCGGGAAATGAGTATACAGTAAGAAATAAGATGTTTCTGATCATAATTTTGAATCCTAATCAAAAGGAACAAATGTTGCGCCCAAAGACAAGAGCAGCTGCTGCTTGTTTTTATGACACAGTGGCAATGATGGTAGTGGCTTCTTAGTGGGCACATAGTTCTCAGGGTCTAGATGGTTAATCTAGGGCTGATGTCTTCACTTTTTCTCGTGCATACTCCGCATGATCTTTTTCATAGTACATCCTTTTTCTTTCCATTTGAATAACATTATTTGTTTTGCATGAGATGAAAGCTCAGAATAGCTGCCCTGAGTAGCAAGAGGCATCCCTTAGAAATTATGTGATACCCTCACCACCCACTCTCTTTTTTGAATATAAAGACTCAGATTTCACCTTTACTACAAATGCCTTCATTTTTGAATCGCACAAATGCCAGTGGCAAAGAGATTAAAGATCTAAACAGCTACAAAACAATGGGCTGAACAGACCTGTTGACTACCAACTCTACTGTCTGCCCCACTTGCTTGTAGCAATGGAGAACAGGAGTTTGATTTTTGAGCTCAAAGATATTCTCTTGGTCTCCACAAGCTCCTAGGATGCCCTCACTTCTAAAAGATCAGAAGTCTGAAGTGTTTCAGTCAAATGAGTATGTGAGTAACTAGAATCTTCCAGGATTCTTTTCATTCTTAGAGGAATTACCTTGCCCTAATGTGTAGTAGACACTGGAAATGCAAGATAAAAACTTGGCAATTCATCCTCCACCTCCACTGGGGACACACATCTAAAAGAAATGAAGGCCACTGGACTGTGGCAGTTTGTCCCATCTCTAGGAGGAGAAGACTTCCTGTAGTAACTTAGTCACCCTTGTCTAGGAGAAGTTTTAGAAAAGCTATCAGGTCATGATGGAGACCTGAGAAGATTCAACTTAAGGAAAATCATAGAGGTTAATATGATGCTACCTTAAAGACTATTTAATCCAGAATTTCTAAACCTTTTAATCAGCTAATCCCCTAAGTGAAATTCCACATAAAATCCCAGCTACATAACAGGTCAAAGTAGAGTGTTCCAACTGAAGTAGACTTAGATGCTCTAGAGCCATGGCCACCCAGCTACATTACATCCCATTGGTGGGCCCAGAACACTGAGTGCCAGGAAGAGTGATTTGGAAGCCATGGATCTCACTGAACAGGTTGTTAATTTGTGGGTGTTCAACAGGTTCACTCCTCTGAGCAATCCTAGCCCATATGTTCTGATCCCCATTCCAATTCTCTTCAATAGACAGTGCTATTTTATGATTTAATTATTTTTATCTTTTAAAAGGTGATAGAATCATAACTCTGTCCCCACTGCAAAGAACTCTCTGAAGATCAGGGGAATGTGAAAATGCAAGGAAACACCTTAAGCTATTCTTGTGGCTCTGATAGAATGAGAAAAAAAATCAAATTGTGTGATGCATTTCCAACATTCTTTGTTGCTTCTTTATCTATATGTGTGCACAGGGAAGCCTGGGTTCTGCTCTTAAAAACCTGTGCAACACTCCCCCGCCATGTAAACAGTAACCAACTCAACTCAGAAAACAGATTATTGCCATAAAAGTGAGATTCAAAGAAATCATAAAGTCTAAGACTTCCCATCTTGCTGTAAGTATGTCTCCTTGCAATTTAAAAGGAGTTTTGGGTTTCTTTAGAAACTCTCAGAAGCCCCATTTCCTCACTATGTTAGTGGTGAGGAGCTGCTATGTACCTCAGGGCTGCCTACTTTGAGCTTAGCTTCCTCCACAGTTTTATCCCATTGTTTGCCTCCCAGAGAAGATAAGCAGCTGCTTGCTTGCCCAGAGCTTCAATTAACACACAAGAGGGACAGTCTGCCTTCATTCCTGAGGGAGAAGTGAGGCAGAGTGTGGTTCCCTCTAGAAATGCAATTCTCATAGTAGTGACACTAAGAGGTGACCTCACCAAGGCTCCGCCCACCTGGGCATATTAATGTGATTATCCCAGCAATGAATTACTATCCCTGGGAGTGGTTCCTGATGAAGTAAGTCTGGCCTTTTTTCTCTCTCATGTCCACGAACTTGATTGTTTTGTCTTGTCTCCCACCAACAGATCTCACACGAGCAAAAACCTTCCTCAGATGAGGACCCCTTAACCTTGATCGTCTCAGCCTCCAGATCTGCAAGAATCTACTTTACAGATTACCTAGCTTCAGATATTCTGTGAGAACCACACAATATGGAGCTCCCTAAAATAATGGGTAGGAGGATGAATTCAGAATACTATGGTCTCATTCACAGGTGTGAGAACAGGCAGAAAGTAATACAGTTTCTTACTCTCTTCCCTGTCTCCAGATGATAGATGTCTGTAGGACCCAGGGAGTTTCACCTGATTGTTCCAAGTTTTAGAAGTGCAAAGAGAGGATTTTCATGGCAAGGGACCAAAAAAGGTCAAATCTTGCCTATTATCCCAGAAACTCAGGCATGTGTGTCACCCTATGGGCACAATTTCCAATCCAACAAGTCTAGTAAGATCTATGCAGTGAACATAATATTAGCTCTGTTAACAGATGAGCAAACAGATGTCCAACAAGGATAAAGGTTGTGCCTGTTTCCAAGACTGGAACTTGGGCAGATTCCCACATACTGGAGTTTCTGCACCCCATTTTAGTAGTTTTAGGCATCTGACTGAAAGTAGCTCCCTCTTGTCTGACAGGGACCTAGGTGGGCACACTCACACAAAACAGCCAATGGCTCTTCTGAGAAACTAATGATAAAAACATTGGGACCAGGAAAGGAATCCAGGACTCCCCAAAGCCCAAGCCAAGACTGCCCTACCAACCATGCTTAGTACATTCTGTTTGAATGACAGCAGATCCTAGGAAAGAAAAGGGTCCAATGGAGAAGCCATCAAGGCCTTAGCTCTAGACCTGCTTCAATCCTATGAACAGAAAATGTAGGAGGAAGGAATGTGTTCACATTTCAACGGGATCTTTAGATTACCAAAACAAATAATCTAAATATCAAGAAGGTGGCTTCAAACTGTTTGGTGAAATGGCATTCAAATCTCCTAGGGATGATGGTTTCTCTCAAATATTCTGATGTATTTTTTTCTCTCTCTCTCCTTTTCTGGACAGCATGCATGGTACCTACATGCCTGTGAACCTACTGGCTGCCAAGCCATTCCCATAGCAGAAGGAAGTATCTAACTTGTACTCTGTACCTTGCATTTCCTCTCTTCAGTCATACCTCAACCCTCTCCTTTATCTGGAAGCTCTTACCTAATCTTCAAAGCTTACTCTATGTAGCTCTATCTCTAGGTATCTTCCCACAGCCACAGTGGGTTCGGTGCCCTCCTTACAGTCTCATATGGCAACTTCTCTTGCCATTATAGAGTCTGTATTTATCTCCACATGATAGTGGCCATATTCAATCCATCCTTTGACTTGGAAGGAACAGAATAGAAGGATTTAGTAAGCGCTAGTATTCTCATCTAGGATCATCTGAATTGTAGGATGAACTGATCCACCTTTCAAGGGTTTCCAGTTACCAGCATTCAGTAGAATTAAATGTGGAAGCTTATTGTGGAGGTTCCTTTATGTGAGTCTCTAGACCCAGAAGAGAACCTTCAATCATTCTCAAAATATTTGCAGAAACAGCAGGAGCATACACACACACACACACACACACACAGACACAAACTTCATTCATGGTTACAATAATGGTGTTACTAAAAATAATAGTATCTTTCAAATGAAAATAATATATTTTCTTGAGAGAGTATAAGATGACTTGCTCACTAGAACTCAAACTTGCAGAGAGTACACTTGTGGGTCCTCAGTGGAGTCTTTACTCCAATGACCTTTCTATTCGAAACATCACAAGGATTTCACGGGCTTCCTTCTTCCAGCACTGCCCATGGTTCCTCAGTGTAGCCAGTGATTGTCTAAAGAAAGCTTGCCTTGAGGAACTCAGGCATACACTCTGCACAAGAGTGTATAGGTGTGTGGATAATTATGAATTAGATATCTTATCCTTTGTTTTCTGATCACCATACAAAAACTTCTGCTGTGTCTAGTGAGTCATGACTAATTTTCCTGAAAGAAAAATATTGAAGGGCCAGAGCCCCCAGCAGCCCAGCAGTTGCTCCTGCTTCTGCTCTACACAGGGTCCTTGCCCTCACAGGCTTCATTCCACTCTCCATCAGGCAAGATGATCCACTCCTGCCTCCAGAGCTGTATCTATGAGGAAAGAGCCATCCAAGGTCATAGCTGAGATGGTCCTCTGCCCCAGCCACAGCAGGAGCTCACTCTCCTCAAGAGCCTGGATGTACTTTTATGGTAAAATAACATTGTTTGGGTTTGCTCTGTAAAAAGGCAGAGGATTAAATTTAGCAGCTTGTCTGAAATGTGTTCCCAAGGGTGTCTCTACCCTTTAGCGAAAACTCAAGAGAAATGTCTCCCTAAGCAGGCACAGTCCACCCACAGGGATGTGGGGATCACACTTTCTTCCTTCCTCTCTCAGACAGAAGCTATCAGTGGGCACAGGGCTTCAACAGAGAAGAGGGAAACTGTACTGCATCTCCTCCCCTCTCACCATCCTGCAGTGACTCTCTACCACCAAGTCCAAGCTCACCTGTTTAAAACAACTATCAAGAGATTCTAGCATACGAGTCCTACTGACGAGCATCATTCAATAAACAGTGAATATCTGTCTTGTGATGACTTGGCAACAAGCCTTGTGAATGCACAGAGGGAATCCCTGAGACAGAACCATAGCTCTGTCCACAGGGAGGTCTTAGGCTGTTGAGCATGGTGGTCAGTCTGCTAGGTCAATTAAGGCAAGCCACGGTTTCCAGTTACTCACCCAACACCAGCCTGGAAGTTTCTGTAGAATTGCTTTGTAGATGTGATTGAGGTCTGTAGTAAGTTGATTTTACAAAAGGAAATTTGTTCCAGATAAGTGGGTGGGCCTGAACCGGGGGACAAGTTTCGAGAACAGATGAAAGGCTTTCAACTTATGCCTGAGGATTCCAGCAACCCTTCCCAATGGCCTGCACTGTAGGTTTAAGTCAGTATCTATAACTGAATATGCTAACTTCTTGCAATAAATTGCATAGTCTATATTTCTACTTGGTTTTGTTTCTCTAGATGAGCCTGACTATATTATCATAGTCAGGCCATGAAGAAACATAGCTTCCATTGCTGGACCATGAGTCTGACCAAAATATGTCATGAACCAAGCTCCTTTTATGCCAGGTACTGTAGTAGACACTCACATGTATTGCATGGTCATTTCTTCCAATTTTGTGGATAAGCAGTGTCTCTTTTGGGGTTACTGTTGCTGTGATAAATCACCATGAGGAGGAAAGAATTTAATGGGCTTACACTTCCGAGTCACTGTTCATCATCAAAGGAAGTCAGGACAAATACACAGGCTGAGAACCTACAGGCAGGAGCTGAGATACCTTAAAGAACTGTTGCTTTCTGACTTGCTTAGACTGATTTCTTACAGAAAAGACCACCAGCCCAGGGATTGAAGTACCCATAATGGATTGAGTCCTCCCCAGTCATTCACAGCAAATGCTCCACAGGTGGATCTTACACAGGCATTTTCTCCATTGAGATGTCCTCCTGTAAGATGACTCTAAATTGTGTCAAGTTGACCTGAAACTATTCTGGACTGGCAGGAACCATAAAGAAGCAAAGTCAGGCTCAGAAATATCAAGTAATTTACCTAATGTCAAACTAAGTCGCAGAGTAGAGATTCAAACTAATTCTGCCTGACCTCAAAACTATGTGTTTGCTGTTCACCAATGTAGCCTTGTGGAGGATGGTAAGATAGGCCTATCTCTATCAGAAGTGCCCACTAAAGCATATGTTCAACAGTTGCCTTCTTTGAAGAGAAATAGTATCAGCTAGTATGAGCATCCCTTTGATATCATATATAATTGGATAGACTGAGGGGTAATTTTCTTTTCATAAAGATGGAAGCTACAATTTACAGTTATAGATAATTAGAGATTGCCATGCTACAATGGTAAATCACATGACATCAAAAATACTCTAGGAGATTTTCAAACTTTCATGAACTATGCAATTGAAAGCTTATTCAAGGAATGCCATGTAGATATTGTTAAGCCCTGCATGATCACCCCAAGGACAAACTACAGCCTCCATCCAGAGTCAGTGCTGACTCCACTTGTGTGATAACAGCATCTTGCCTTTGCGTGGTATTTAACAGATTGTTAAATGATATTTAACAGGTTGTTTTGTTATATTTTGCTGTTTTGTTTGGTTGGTTTGGGGTGTATTTGTTTTGTTTTAACTGTTCAGGGATATATGTGGATTTCTCAGGCAGGCCATATTCATTGTATTGCTCTCATAAGAATGAAATCTCATGGTCTCTGTGGACCTCAAAATTCCCAATTCAAGCCTTGTATATGGTTACTGAAGAGTCCTATTGATTTATTCCCATCTCGGGGTCTTTAAGAGAAGGTCCTCCTAAGTAGATATTGACACCTGGACCAAGAAAGCTAAGCCTTGGGATCTGTGGCTTCAGCTCGTCAGTATGATTAGAAGGTACATGAGTATGGTTGGGAACAAGGGCCCCAATATTGTTGCCCTGGGGAGTGTTTTTAAGTTCCTATCCTGAAGCTGCTAAGATCCCTGACCATTGCCAAACATTGAGAAAGAAGAAGATAGCCTCCAGTGGTCACTGTGAAATCAGATTTCAACCTCCAAGTTTTTCCTGACCTTCAAGACCCCTAGGTCTCAGAAATCACAGTGCCCCAATAGCCTGAGTGTCTACACACCTCTTCATACATGTCATCTATCTCTGTCACACACAATTTTTCTTTTGTAGGAAATTAAAGGAACCTGGACGACTTGCTTTTGCCACTCGAAGGGGCTATGTGCCTATATAATGTACTCATGGGCTGCTATTTCCTTCAAATTGCACAAGTGTGATAATCAGATCAAGAGAACCCAACTGTGAGGCTAGAGAAATAAACAGCAAAGGGTTCAACACTAGTCAGGCACACACATACACAGACTTCAGTTTCCCTCTCCACATCTCCATGATGTGCCTTGTCTACTGCAAGAATTCAGGTGACAGAGTCTTCAAGTCAATGACCCTGTTCAGAGTTGCATAGGCTTTTTTGATTACTGAGTGCCAGGCACAATACACCAATCTCTTCTCAAGGTTATTATTGACTGACAAGTTCCACTGAATCCGTAGGTGAAAGGAGAGGAAAGGGAGAAAGGAAGGCTGGAAGGAAGACGTACATGGCTCACTGGTCCCTGAACACTGTCCTCCTTTTCCCTGGGATGGCAGCTGTGGTGATGGGGACCCAGGAAAGCCTTCTTTCTCCAGACGCAGGGATTGATAAAAATTTTAAATACACGAAAGAATAGATGGGAAGTCAGAAAAAAATTGCTTTATAAACACAGGAACCCAAAATCAATCACTCTGAATACACATTTTAAAAGGCCTGCCATGGAGTTACACCTACAATCTCTGTGCTTGGGAGGCAGAGCCCCAGGGTTCGTCAGCCAGGAAGCCTACCATACTTTGTCAGTTCTTAACCAGTTAGAGAGCTGATTCAAAGAAAAGGTATAAAGTTCTGGAAATACAATACTCAAGGTTGATCCACTGAATTACACACACACACACACACACACACACACACACACACACACACCTGCACCTGTATACATGAGCATTCACAGCTATATGGAGAGGCTTTTGATTATATAATAAGCAGCTGTTTTTGAGTACCTTGGTGTACTTTAAAAGGTCATTTACTTAGTTCTATTTGAGAGTGGGTTAATAATACACCATTCATCTCTCCATTTTAAAAAGTTGTTTACAAGCCACCTGATCTTGGTTCACTCACCAAGAATTACAGTATCCCCTTAAAAATAGGACACATCATTTCTCTCCAATCTGTAGTCCCTGGACCAAGGGAATCAGCACTAGCTAGATACAGAATCTCAGATCCCACATTGACCTGTCACCTCAGAAAAGACTGTAACAGCCTTCACCCCCCAAGTGACCTATGTGCAATTAAGAACTATGTGTTGGTTTGAATAAGAATAGCCACCATAAGCTCATAGATTTGAATGATTAGTCTCCAGGGCATAGCATTATGAAAAAGGATTAGGAGGTGTGGCCTTGTTGGGAGTAGGTGTGGCCTAAGGGTGGACATTGAGTTTTCAGAAGCCCAAGCCAAACCCAGAGTCACCCTCTTTCTCTTGCCTGCTGATCCCTATGTAGAATTCTCAACTTTTCTAGCCTCATATCTGCCTATATGCTACCATAGTTTGCACCAGGATGACAATATTCTAGGCCCCTTAAACTGTAAGCAAGCCCTAATTAAATGCTTTCTTTGGTAAGAGTTGCCATTGTCATGATATTTCTTCACAGTAATATAATGCTGACTAAGACAGACTCACAAGCCACAATTTAAATTAGAAGACGAATTCATGAAAACTATCACCACGATCAGTTCTGTCCCCACTGAGTCTCAGAATCAACCATTGTGCTCAGCTATTCAGTAACTGAACAGGTGGGTTTCCAGACTTTATCTGTAAACTTCTCATACAGTGTACTCTAATTTGCTTTTACCATCTGCTTCCTCCTTTTCCATGAGCTTTTAACTTCCCTTTCCACTTCTTCCTCTGCATAAAGGATGAGATCAGGCTTAAGTGTGTGGAGTCCATGTGAGCTCCGGAGAGAAATCATGCATAGAACATGCCAGCACATGCTCCTGTGCTAATCTTCTTGTGTCGGTTCTTGAGCCTCAGGTATGAAAAGGTCCCACGGGTTTCTTAGAGGCTCCGTTTGATCACCTTTCAAGATGAAAACTTCTGATTCTAAATAACACTAGACCTGAACACAGACTTGTTTTGGCCTCTACACCTTTGTTAATTAAATGCGCATATGTGAAATGCCAGTAACACAGAAGAGTAGGAAGACAATATAGAAAGCAATAAGAAAGAAATTGTGCCCTGGGGAGATGGATGCCCAGGCAATAAACCTGGAAGCACAGAACCCAAAGATGCCTCAGTCCCCCCTTTCCCCGGAATATTTTTCTTTGATCATTGAGGAAGTGTCAACATGTGATTAAAGCAGAGAGGAGGGCAGCTGTGGTTTCTGCCTGAAATTTCAGCACAGTGGAAGCCTGGGCAAGAGGATGTCTGTGAATTTGCAGACTCTGGCTCTATACAGAGTTCCAAGCCAGTTTGGGCAGCAATGTGAAATCTTAACTCAACTCTCCCTAGTGCCCTGCTTTCAAAAAAAGAGGGAGAGAAAAGTAAATTTAGGAATGGGAGCTGACCACATGGGCCAAAGGGAAGGTGCGATGCAGCAATAAGGAAAAAGAAAAGAATGAAGAACTGGAGAGAAATAATGGCTTTTACAGCCATAAAATTTTTGCCCTCTAAATCTTGAGTATATATAATATATTTAAAACCTGTTACCTCGCAGCTATTCAGTAAGCAGGTGAGAAACTTCAGGCTGTGAGCTTGTAGACTGCCTGTTCAGAGTCACATAAATGTCAAGGGAGGCCAGCTCTCAGCCTATTCCCAGGGGCTGTAGTGGCCTGGCTTGGCACTGCATATTCTGCTGTGCTTTGTCTGATGTCATTTAAAGCATGTCAGGAAACAGCCTGAGCTCTGCAGAGATGTGCCAGTCAGATCTCAACTAACAGGCCCCATCCCTTAGGCTGCCTCTACTCCATGGGCAGGGTGAAAAGAATGTGGACAGTCATATGTCCTTACCCTCGGCCAGTGTTAACTGGCCTAGATGGACAAAGTCCATCCAGTCTTGTCTCCTCTGAGGACACTTCAGAGACCAATCACCTTGGCCAACCCAAGAAAGTCAGCTGCAAAAGAGGGCACATTGTTTGGCCTGGTGGCAAGGGAAGCATGCCAAAGCAGGCCATGGAGGTGCTGTGATTAGCATATGTACTGGTGACATTTTGATTAGAAGGCTCAGAGCCAAAGATCAAGTGACTTTTGCCAGTTGCCACTGTGAATAATCACTGAGAAAAAGCTGATTGCTTAATTACAAGGTGAAATGTAAACAGAGAAACAGAGGAAACAAACAGGGTTGGGAAGTGGGAAGCTAAGGGTAGTTGGCAGTCACTCAGTGGTCCCAGGTATTTGGTTTCTGGCCCATAACTGTCACACACTGAATGTGTCACACATACATGGCTGACTTGCCACCACTGTTCTTCCTCCATACAGGAGCCTTGAGGTTTAGAAGCTGATCCTCCAAGGAGACCGTAGGCTGTGGGTAGGTGTCCTGGGTTTATAGCCCAGAGATGGAAGACTACCTCAGAAGACTTGGTTGGTGTTGCTTCAGCCTGTCAGCCACCTTTGATATAAGGCAGACATGCACATGTCATAAAATGATTGGCAGAATAAGCTGTTCTGAAGTAGCATGCTATGCTATCAATACCTAGAGCACATGAGCAATGAGCAATGACTCATGCCTGGTACTACTTTCCCATTCAGCAATCAATTGGAGCTGAAACAACCATTATCACAAATGAACACACATATATAATTCTTGTGTGAAAAATAATTAAGACTCAAAAGACAATTCTTTCCTTACCACTTGAGTGATCTTTCTCAAACTTCAGTGAACATAAAAACCACCCATTAGGTCTGCAAAAAAAAAAAAAAAAAAAAAAAAAAAAAAAAAATTACGAATTCTCAGTCACATTCATCCACACAGAATCATGTGATTCTATCACTCAAAGGTTTTTGCCACAGTCAACGGAAAGGATGTGTGTGCCTGTCTGCAGGTTTCTGGAGGGAAATGGGTATATCTTATCTGTGGCCCTGACTTTAACCCAAATCCTAGAGTATTGAAGGCAACCTAGTACCAATGCTGGAACATTCCACGTGCACATTTGCCCTTGAAAAGAGTATCTGGGAAGATCTTGATATATAACTCCTGTTTAGTTAGTTCTTAATTTCACATCACAGCCAGTGGATGAGAGCTGAGCACAATCATATGACTAATCCCACTATAAATATTTGTGCCTTCCGAAGGCATCATCCAAGGTAAGATACAGGGGGCTGGTTTGTATATTCCTAGAACCAATGTTTAAAGACAAGGTAGTAAGTTCTAGGGGGTATGGAGAACACAGGAATCATTTTCCTTATGCAAGGATGAAAAACTACCCAGAAAAATATAAACATGTGGGGAACTCTGAGTTTTCTTTCTCCCTTTTACTTCTGGCTTCTGGTTTTCACTGATTTACACACTGTTGCCCTCCGTCCAGCTCTGCTCTCTGTCCTGTCTATAAATAGCAGCAGAATCATCTCAACTGTGAGTAATAAAATAATAGTAAGTTTGGCAGTGCCTAGGGGTGTGCTGAGGTAATGGGTGGAAGAGGAGATCAGGAGCAAAGTGCTGGACTATGTCCAGCAGATGAAAGGAAGACTGAGAATCCCAGCCCTTAAAGAAGAAGATAGAGAGAGCAGAGCGCAGGGACCGCCCTGGCATTAGCATCTCCCATGATTCAGAGTCTGCCAGATTGCTATGTCTATTCCTCAGCTGCAAAGCACACATCTAGGAGAAAATTAATCACACACATGCACATGCACACACAGAGACACATGCTTGAAAGCAGCTGGTTGATGTACAAGTAAATTTCTCCACTATGAAAAAAAAAAAAAAAAAAAAAAAAAAGCTAAACCTCCCTAGAGTTGCTTTCAGGACCAACGAGAAAGGAAGTACATTCCAGTGAATCCCCTAAGACAGAAGCTGCCAGGAGCAGCCCTCAATTCTCCTCTGTGTTTCCCACCCCCTCATACCAGCAGCTTTGATGGTTTTGAAGTAGAACAGTGTTTGGATACTGTCTTCATGACCTAAATCTTTCAGGGTCTTGTTATTGCCTTCTGAAAATGGGAGTGTGCAAGGCAGTGGACAATGAAAATAGCAAAGGTCATGAAACTGCACCTAACAGTTTGCTTTCAGTAAACTGTAAATAAATGGCACTGTTTGCTTCTTCCATGGATTCTCCTTAACAAAACACGTACAATCTGAAATCTGTCTTTTCACCTTTGTTTGATCGACTTTCTGCTACTCCCTTCTGTGATTCAAGTAGTGAGAACTGAATGCATATGTTGCTAATGGCTGGATCTCTATTGGTGTGTACACTAGAAGCCATAAAAAGGTGTAAGCCATGGTGTATGGGTGAGGAAGCAAGTGGCTACTCAATGCACTTCTGTATTTCCCCACTGACAACTGAGCTGTAACTACTTACTATTTACCCTTTAGAGTTACCTACTGGGATTCATTCAAGAGTAAGGGAGAGAATTATATAAAGCAGTGTTTAATACAGTGTTTAGCTTATGTTAGTGGTCAGTGGACACTGGTTTCATGATATCGATAACAAAAGGGATGGGGAGAAGGAGAAATCATCTTGTATCCCAGAAGAGATAGTCTGCCCATCTTCATTGCATCTGGCAGGGTGCTGGGTGAGGTCAACAAAGTAGCAACTTCAAATTCAGATGTAGTCAGTCTATCCTTAGGGATGTCAGGGTATCTCGGCCAGGATCCATTAATGTGAGACTCTCAGGATCCCCTTTCTAGAGCCAACACTGGCAACGGTCACCAAAATGAAATCTCCTGACAAAGTATATAAGAAGACACATTTTTATCTATACTACTTTTAAACCCTTAATGGTAGAGAACTTTCATATCCTGTATAAAATCTCTTTATGTCTCACCTTGGCTTTCAGAAAACATTTCACATGGTCTCCTCCTTTGTGAGCTGGCCTTAGTGTCTCTTCACGCTTGACCCTCCTTCTCAGTACATAGTTAGCTTCTTCAATGTCTTACTCTTGTGATTCAATAAGTTCCTATTTGTAGTCGTTTCTGGTGTTGTCACCATCCCCAAACAACTTCATAGCCTTTAAATGTATCTCAAGCATCAGCTTTTCCAGGAAGTCTTTCCTAAGCCTTGGACACAATAAGTTGTTCCTCATAGAGGTTCCCGCTATCTCTATTATAGGACCCGTTGTCTTTTCCTGTTTCTGTGTGCATACCTACTTTTCCAGGAGATTATAAGAAGTATCTTTTGCATCTCTAAAATCCCATCATTTACCAAAATACCTGGTACATTATAGATGTTTGATGGGTACTCTAATTGATGAGATGATGATGGTGTGAGGGAGAACAGCCTTGCTGGGAACCAGGGATCAGAGGCAAGATTAAAGATGTACAAAGGTTCAAGGATGTCATTTCTTTGTTCATTTGAATTCATGGTACATGGGGAGGTGAAGTAAACAATCAAATGGACTAGAAAGATTTTAACACATCTCACACACAAAATAGTCTTGTGCTGTTGTCCCAGTAAGAAAGCAAATTAGGAAAAGATGTAGGGGCTCTTCTGCAGAGGTATTTTAGAACAGAAGTGAATAATTCTATATAGATACTAGGCAAAGTCAATGTCAAAGCAATAAAGTAGCAGAAGAGAATCTTCATTCTAAAAATTTCTTGAGCCCATTTGGCATCTGGGGTTTATCCTGTGCTTGGTAGTCATCAAAGAGGATTTTGACTCAGCGGGAACTAGTTAGTGCATAACTGGCCTAAGTGGTGGAGGAATATTTGTTCCTTAGTGGGGCATTTATATAACCTTCTCCAAGAGAGAGCAGAAAGACTGTGAAGAACAGAGGACAGGACATTTATAATATGAGGACATTTTCCAGCATAGCCAGTGCAGCTGTGGTTATCTACACAGGACTAGACCTGACACCATTCCATACAGATGGAATAGAGAGGCCCTACCTCTCCCTGAATCACTTTGGGCAGTTCATGCTCACTCCAGAAGAAGAAGCATTCTTTAGCGGTGTCTTTTTTTTTTTTTTTAGCTTCACAAGCAGGTTTCTTAACTGGTAAGTTGCCTATTCTCCATTAAATAGCCAGTCACTCATGACCACATAATCACCTCTAACTAAACACAGTGGTGCACACTCAAAAGAAGACACAGAAGTAGAAGGGAGACTTGTTGGAAGGAAATGGGGTTTCAGTGGGAGAGGAGGGAGTGAGAAGGGGAATGGAAAATGAACATGATTAAAATTTACTATATGATATGTAAAACTTCCCAAGGATGAAAAATGGGGAAATTAAAGAAAACTAAAATACACTCTGAAGTAATAATTTTGGTCAAATGATCATGACTGGAGGCTAACACCAAGATGACTCTATTTACAGGTGTCAGTGGACCAAGAAACTGCAAACAAGAATTGATTAGTGGGGTTGGATGTCCTTGAATGTCATTGAGGAAATTGCCACAGAAGCCGAACAGTGTCTTTGTTTCTCTTGTACAGTTCATTGTATGTAAATCAACCTAAGAGACCAGAGTTATTGAAGGAAGTATAAATGCCATAAATCTTTTCCTCAGACATAACCTAACACAAAGCTGAGCAATTTGCATAGGCTTAACCAAATCCAACTTGAATAAATAATATCAGATTCCCTTGAATTTGGGCTTTTTAACAAACATATACCTACCTAGCTTTGTGCTACAACTTGGCATGTCTGATTTCATGTCTCCTACACAATTAGTCAATGAATCTAAGGTATTACTATACCATTAAATTGAGGAGGAAGTAAATGCTCAAAGAAGTTAAGAAATGCTCATATTTACCCAGAGAGCAAGATGCAGAGCTGAGATACTTACTTGGGCACTAATGGCCCAGTATCCTGTGGTCACACATTTTGCCCCACTGCTGGGGTGTGGGAAAGCAAATTGGACAGGAGAATTGGAAGACACTAGACTGCATTTACCCTATACCACCATCGGATGCTGAGTTTGTAGGAAACACCAATGCACTGCTCAGAGGGTGGGAGAACACAGCTTTGGGTGGGGGGCTCAGTCCAAGTGAGAAACAACATAGACTGAGGCCAAAGCTGAGGTTCCCTGACTCCCAGATATCCATCCAGTCCAGGAAGTCGCAGTAGAGTCAGGAAGTGGCCTGTGATGAGGAGCCTGGGTCGGGGGCTGGTGTCCCAAACTCCTGGACACCCAGACACTGTGGGGCATTGGGAATGGAGGGAGGCTGCAGGCTGAGGACAATCCTGGAGCCAGGGGATGTGGAACTCCATTTAGCTCATTGTCAATTTCCTTAGCTTAGCAGCGATTGTCTGGGAGCACAGAGGGGACTTCTTCCCGAGACTTACAAAGGTTTCCTCTTATGTTCCCATGGTAGTCCTTGATGAGAGAAACAGTCTTTGGTTCCAAACTGGTTATTAATTGTTTATTGTGGAAAATGGGTGCATACCACCTCCTCGAGGTTTGCTAGAGATTAAATACCTTTAGCAGGAAGGAATGTCCAAGAAGGGAAGCTTATTTGCTATACCCTCAAGGCCTTTAGGTGCCTTATTAGCATGGAGAACTATGTTCTGGGATACAAAACCATTAGTTATGTCCCTTGGTGGGGAGTGTGGCTCATATTCCAGGCCAGGAATCCTGGTAGAGAACAGGGAGACTGGATCTCTGAACCCACCCAACCTTACCAACTTTTCTGGCATGGTCCACAGCCCCACACTGTCCCTCTTCTCACCCACTGCTTCATGATGAAGAGGCTGAGCTAATCACAGCCTGTCTCTGCTAACACCAGTAGGATACAGAACTTGACAAAATGGATGAAATAAGCAAGGTTACTTCAAGTGCCTCCCTACGGGCCTTCTGAGCCTGCCATTCTTCCTCCTGGCCCATTACTAGCTTGTCTTACTATGCAAGTCAAGTGACAACCCCTTGTGCTCATCCTCTGTTCCTACCCAAACTACCCTGCTTCTCCTCTTAGCCACACTTAATTACACTTTATTGTGTGCTGGTGTAGTGTTGGTATTCTCAGCAACACTTCCTTTAACTCTGATCACTACCCAATGAAGGTTAATGTAACTAATGATACAGCATCTACCTGACTGTTACAGGAGTTAAATGTAATAGCTATTGTAAGACTTATAACAGTGGCCACCATTCAGGATATGTAAGAGAGATTATGTAATTTTATTAGATTCCACAGTTGGTAACTGATCAAGGTGAAAGATGAACCTTGACTTTTCTGCCCCCAAAGATCTTATTTCAGATGGTGACAATACTCCTGTGATGAGCCAATTTGGCATTTTACCTATGGTTTCTTACTTCCATTGTTGGCACTAAGCTATGGTATTTTCTTTTTAGGTTTATTTACTTTAGGAGAGAAGGAAAACATGTGGGATATAGGAGAAGAATTTGTTTTTCATCCAAGAGTAATGCCCAGACCCCCAGAATGCCAAACTCTATGAGTACTACAGACTATGCTAGTCTTGGGGAATAGCCTGTGACCTAACAGAAGCTATTGCTAATAGTTGCTCTCTATTCTCTACAGCTTTGGGCCTAATTTCTGAAAAGACAGATAGAAATGTGCAAATTATTAGTAATGACTCAGGCTCACAGTGGATTCTTGGTATTTGCTACTTTGATACACTATTACATTAAAGAAAGTAGGGTACCAGGCTAGACTGGCATGGATCCCAGAGCAGTCCACATTCTGTTTAAAATTCCAGCAGCTAAGATCCCTCCTTTGTCCATAGACCCAGTACACATCTTTGACCTACTGATTAAGTACTCAAAAGAAATGGCCATGCAGTGCTGGAGTGGGACCAGGATTTTAAGAAGTCATGATAATAAACAAAGTCCATGGCATAATCTCTGACTTGCAGTGACTTTGGGAAAACTGAAATGACCCAATAATGAACGAGGAGTCAGGTCACAAAAACAGTAGGAACAAGTGAGGCCTGAGTGAACAAGACTGGGGAGAAGCATCTGTCTGAGAAAAAGAGCCCTGCTTTTTCTATGGACACCCAACTCTTCATCACACCTCAGATGCCTTTCTGAGAGAGGCTAGTGTCTACTTCATCTCACCACCAGCCCGTTGCTATATGACAAAAGTCCTCCAGGGTCAGGAGCTGATGCATCAAACCTGTGTTGCTTTGAGAACTAGGAAGACACTGCAAGAGAGCCATACAGGTCCATTTGGAAAACTCAGAGATCTTCCTCAACCAGAACCTTTTGAAGAACCTCTCTGGCTGAGTCCCTCCATCACCTACCAAGCCAAGACACTCACCAGAATAGACAGTCTCAGAGTTCATATATTTTCTTTCACAGAGAAATCAGCCAAATCACTGAGTTAAGACTCTTAACCCATCTCTAGTCCCTAGTATGCGAATCACATTCATAGCCTCTGTGCTTCAAGTTCTCACTACTCACAAGGTTTTGGCTGCTGATCTCCCCCTGTCCTTCTCATATTCCCTCACTTTAGAATCCCAACCACTTCCTCACCATTTTCCTCTCCCAGTCTCCCATGCTGTACTGAGATGAGACACTTCACAGGATTGTCTTTGACCTTCCTCCTCTTGAAGCTAGTGAGTCTCATCTACCATCCCTAATAAACTCCAACAATTCAGAAGTACAAATCCATTCATGGTTTTTCTTCTACTTAAAACTATTTAGTGGCACTTGAAATCCTGCTGAATGAAGATGATGTTTCTTCTTGAGCGTGTGAAACTCTCTGAGATCAGCCTTCTCCGCTCCCTGCAGCCCTGCTTCCAGATGCACCCCCTTTGCACATACTCTAAGCTCTGTGAAAGCCCTTCCACATTCCCAGAATATTGGCAAAATATCATGTTCCTTCTAACACTCTCTGCTTTTATTCAGGTTAACCAAGTTTTGCTCTCTCTCTCTCTCTCTCTCTCTCTCTCTCTCTCTCTCTCTCTCTCTCTCTCTCTCTCTCTCTCTCTTCCCTCCCTCCCTCCCTCCCTCCCACCCTCCCTCCCTCCCTACCTCTGTCCCCTTCCCTCCCTCCCTCTCCCTCTCTCCCTTTCTTCCTCCTCTCTCTTTCCCTTCCTCCTTCCCTTCTGTACTCTCCCAGTCCTCTCCCTTTCCCTCTCCCTACTCTCCTCCCCCGCCTCATCACACATCTGAGTATTTCACAAACCCTGAGGGTCACCATTTCATGGGCCTCTTTCCTGTCTATTCACATGAGATTATAACTTTATCCCATCTCTAAGCTGTCTTACCTCCACTCCACCAGCCCGTTCACACTGCCCTTTCCCCGTTCATCATTTTAAGCACTAATCTCACTTTGTTCTTTCTCTCCATCTTTCAGTCTCTTCTCCCCGCCCACACTAAGTGCAGGTCCTCTCTGTGGCATTTTCCTGCCCCCCTCCTCCATTTCTCATTACAAAATATTGCAGTCAACATGTGTCTACAATCCTAGATGTTATTTCTGCTGGCAGAACCACCTTCTCTGCTAGCAAAATTCATTTCATCCTTCAAAATTAAACCGAAGTTCACTGCTCCTATGAAATCTGCTTAGATGCTCCAACCCAAGCCCTTACCATATTATATGGTAATGATTTCCTCACAGTCTCATGTCTTCTATTTCCATGTGAGCTTCTTGAAGGCAGAACTTATTTCTTACTCAGCTGTCTGTGTCCAAGAGCTGGAGCTCTGCTTTATAGCATGAACAACTCAAACAGGAAGGTTGGCACTATGCTGTCTTATCACACCACCCTGATCACCTGATTTTAAAGGTTACTTCTCATCCGCTGATTGTCTAAAAACTGCCTTTGAGGAGACAGAGAAAGATCCCTGGATATGCCGTATCCCCTCTCCATGGATGATCGTGCCTTAGATCTATGAGTAGCATCAAGGACTCTAAAGATAAACAGCAATTGGGGGAAGGTAGAGTTCCATTCTCATCACAGTGTAGTGAAGAAAGAAAGGCAGTGAGTCAGCTGAACACATGACCCTCCAATTGATGGGTTAAGGGAGAGAACAGAGGCAATGGGCACTCCCCTTGGGTACCCAGTCACTGCAGTGATTTGCCTGCAGCTTGTAGGCTAGACTTGTAGCACTTGTACCATATCCAATTTTCTTAAGTCTTTGCTTTGCAGATCTTCCACGAGGTTCCTGCATTTCATCTTCTCAGCAGTGATCATTGTTAAAACTGGAGATTCTGGAAAACCTCAGTGGCTCATACTCTGTCATATGGCCATATCTTCAACAAATGGTTAAATCATTGCTTGAAAAATAAAAACAAAGGCAGTGTCCATTTTTAAAATTAATTCACCCAAGTTTCTGACTTTTTTTTTTAATCTTAGGCAAACATGTCAGTTCGTGCCATGGAAATGCTACAAAAGAAGCCAGCCAGCTAAGATTCTGGGACCTACAAAAAACCCTTTTCACTGATTTCCAGGGAAAATCATCTCCTGGAGGACAGAGGCTCCTATTCCATTGAAAAGAACACTAGTACTTCAGGTGACAGAGGCAGGGAGCCCATCAACACAGCCCATCAACAATCCACCCAGGTGTGCTGTGCCTAGGGTTCCTCTCTGCTAGCAAGCTGACTTCGGTAGAGTGCCGGCTTTGAGCACTCTAAGGCCACAAGACTCATAAGGCCAAGTTTCCAGGTTAATACAGACATTTTGAACTTTAATGAAACTAGCCTAATTAATAGCCACATGCAGAGAGCAGACAATGCTTAGTGCCTCTAAGGCAGTGGGTCCTCAGTGGTCATAAATAAAACAATAAGAAAGAGACCAGAAGGAGTGGTGTTTACCCCAGACATAGGAAAGAACTGCTAAGCAAGAAGAGCATGGAGAGGATTTGCCCTGCAGTTTTCTGAAAAGAGCGTATTCACTAAGTAGAAGCAGTCCTGCTGAGTTTCTGGTGAAGGTGGATAAACTATGGGCGCTGAGGGCATCCTTCTCTGCCACTCTCTGCCTGGCTCTGTATGAACAGAGAAAAAAGAATTCAGAGCCTGGGTACCAGTACAGAGTGAGGGGTGAGAATGGATGCCACACAATAAAAGAGGCTCACAACAAAGCCTCAAGGCTGATAGCCAAAGGTATTACAGAACAGAAATATTAGCTGTGACATGGTGAGATTGTTGCAGTGTAAATAACCACCTTTACATCCATCCCTGTCCCACACTGACATCAGAGTCAGCTTTATACTCCAATATCATAAATCAACAAATATAGACAGGTTTCCTTCTGGGTCAATTAGGGCAAAAGAGAAGCATCTGGTGCCAAGGGACTGTGTGACAATCCATAAAATGTGCTTATTCTGAAGAAGTGGGGTTTCAGAGCCTAGGCAATGATGAGAACCGGTGCATCCCCAGATATGAGGAGGATCTTGATGTAAGCATTGCAATTCTATGGGGGTGCTCACTGGTGACAGGATGAAATCTAATCCAAATGTTATTCTCTGGGATATTGTTCAAACACTGGGACAGAAAATCAGAAGATAGACAAGATCCTAGATAAAGGGGGACCCATGTAAGGGGAAAAGGGAGGGAAGGGTGAGAGGAGACTCCTTATAAGACAGGAAGGTCAGAAAGGGGTCTAGGATCAGAGATTCACAGCTGAGTCTGCACAGTGGGGTCCAGCTTCAGGAGCTTACCTAATGAACTTCCTACATAAAGGGGGAGAAGGTGAACCAGATTCCATCTTCCTGGGCCTCTCCAAGGGATGGTTTCCCGTATAATGAGCTCTTCAAAGTACAGACCTGGGCAATGAGATGGAAAAGGGAGTAGTTATGGAAAGTATGGAGTACTGGTTGGGAAAAGACCCTACCCAGGAGTCAGAAGAAGTAAGCAGTGAGTAGATTGGGAGCAGAGGCAGGTGCTGACTGGCTTCTGTGGTCCTTTAGCAAACTATGCTGATGGTGGAAAGATAAATCTAGTGAGGTACCATAAAACACATGTATAGAGCCTAGAAAAGAAACCAACGAATACAGGCTGGGCTGATGAAGGAAACATGAGCAATAGAAATAATGAAGGTGAATTCAGTTTTAAGGAGATAGGCTTGTCTTCTGGGTGCTGGGTCTGAGGTAACAGCCAAATGAAGTGTCTAATTAGACCATTAAAATTATGGGATGGGATTTATAGCTAGGGCTTTGGATTGAGTTTATGAATCATGTACCTAAAGTAAATTCAAGCATGTGATAGAAAATTGAAGAAGCCTGTATTTACACAAATGGCAGGACCCAAGTAATCAGAGAAGAATGATTGTAGCTAGAGAAGAGGGCAGAGAGCATAGGTCATAGGCTGGTGTTAACCCCCACTCAAAAGACTTTGTGGATTTTCTGAGAGAGCAGACTGGTCTATGGTCCTCAAAAGCCTTCTTTGAAGATGTCTGCAGAAAAGCACTCAAACTGATAAAAGTCAGGGTTAAAAACCTGAAGGGAGCATCCCCACCACCTCATCAAATTCAACAATAAAGATTAAAAATCCAGGACTATACGGTTGTGACAGGGTAGGAGTCTCTCCTCTATAGGCATGAGCAGCCAGTGGGGGGGGGGGGAGCTTTCAGCAAATCAAGAAGTAAGGAATCCAGGTTCCTGCAGAGATGGGAAGGGGCATGGCTGGGGACAGATTAGCCCCTGGAGGGAAAAAATGTCTATCAGCTAACTACTGCTGCATGACAAATCACCCATAGTTCATTAGCTAAAAGCACTACTGTATTAATCAAGATCTCTGGAGAGGTAAAACCAATAAAGGGGGGTGGAAGGGAGCAAGGGAGAGGGGGCATTTTCAGGAGTTTGTTCATGATAGTGTAAAAAAAAAATGAAGCTCCAAAATTATCAGAGACTCGTAGCTGAAACTTCTGGTGATGATGAGGGGATCTTTTTCCTTATTCAACTGACTGGGTAAGGCTTACCCACATTATGAGGGGAAATACACTCTAGTCTATCACATTAAATGTTGATTATATCTGAAAAATATCTTCACAGAGACATTCGGATATGATTAGCCAACACTTAGATGCTGTGACCTAGTCAGTTAATAAATGAAATAAGCCATGGCAGCTACCTTTCATTTTGATTCTGAGTTTCTATGCAGATTGGGCAGTTCTCCTTTCAAGACTAGGCTTGACTGAGGCCATGTAGTTTTGTGTGTGCATCTGTGGCTAGCTGCTGAGTTGAGGCCTTGGGGTCACCTCTAGTAGTCTCTGCACTATTCCTCAGCCTTTCTCTGTGTTGGCGACCATCTTCCAGCAAACTAGCCTGTGCTTGTCATGGCCAAGGGGATTATCTTAGCATTAGCTGACTTTCTGCTCTCCCTGGATGGACTTAATGAGCAGGTGAGAAGCATCCCCTCTATAACAGTAGGAGAGGTAGTGCTGGTTCTTGAGTGCCAGAACGTGGAGACTGTATTAGGGTAGCCAAAAGTTTACAGTTATAAGCTCTGTGAGATTCAACATGAGCAGACACTATTTGCTGCTTCTTGCTTCTAAAGTGACTTATGATTGAAACCCTAATTAATACATCTAACGTAGAGCCAAAGGTCTAAGTCCTAAAGCAGGAGACCGTTGATATTACAGGTGCCAAATGAGGCACACAGTTTAAGACTCTAGGCTTTGACACTGGTTGGTGCTATAGTTTTGAGTTCTGGAACTTTTATTCTGTGAGCTTAGCTATTTTTTAGAACTCTTCCAGTGATGGGATGTGGGGAGTGGGCGTCTCATCTCAGGCTCGCCACTGCCTTCTTTCTCCAACCTTGACACTCTGCCGCATTTGCCTCTTGCCGTTTCTTCCCCTGCCACTCTCTGGGACCTTCAGCCACCCTGTCTTCACTATTCATTTCTTCTTGTTGCATCTTTCCACATACACTACTGTTGTTGCCATTAAGGCAGTGGCTGCTACCTCCTACCACTGTTTCCATGGTCTTCCCTTCACACTACCGTCTCAGCAAACTCCACTAATAATAAAAACCAGGACAACCAAGAAAAGATCATCTGTAGGAAGCTCCCCTCTACCACTGGGCCCAATATTACCATACCAGGAAGGAAATATCACAGGGATATTTCCTAGGTAACATATCAAATGTGGCAAAAGTCTCCTCATATAACCAAAATGAGGTATGCAAGGATATTTGCACATGTCACAGCAGCCTTTGGTGCACATAAAGGATTATGCTTATATCAACCACAATTCTATGAATCCATCAGCTAAAGTGCCCCCATCCCACATGTGTAAAAAGAGATGCCAGAGTTCACAAAAATCTTGCTATGACAAAGGCCCATGTAAGTTGTTTTAAGCCACCATAACTAGGATACTGGAGTTATACTAGAAAGCAAGCAACATAGTCTTGTGGCTTCCTGAAGATATTCACTGAGTGTCCAAAGCAGCCAGGCTGCCATGAGGGTAGCCATGACAGATATTAAGAATTTTGCTCAAGATAGCCAAGCACAGGAGAATAATCTAACAATTGTCATGGAGTCAGATCTCCATGTCGCCAAAAGCTTAGTATTTGGGCAAGAATAAATAAATGAATGTTAAAGGGGAGCGTCCAAAAAAGAAGCTTATCATTAGCAGTGCTCTAATAAGGTTTAACTCCCATCCTACTGTCCCAGGGAAGAGACACTCTTACCTGTCTAATTTTGAGAAGACCAGAAGTCATTTAGAGATACCAAGGCTGAGACTCAAGTCAGAAACACTGTCATTTCTATTTCATGTTCCCAATCTAAGTATGTCACAATGACAAACATGTTCTAGATTCAAGAGATGAGGAGAGTCTGCCTCTTAACTTGAGGGTATGTTTCAAGGGCCACAGTCACACAGAAGTAAATAGCCTCAGGTAATTTGCAATCACTATTCTAGACTCCTTGTGTTTGAGCATGGAGGAGAGATCTATAGAGATAAAAACAAAGGTCAGAGTAAAGCCTTGACTTGCTGAAGAAAACAGGAGTTCAAAAAGGTATAAATCACAGACCTGGATCTTTAGGAAAAGGAGAAAAACTATAACATTGCCACTGAGAGTTTCATACAGGATTATTGGCACACAAAAGAAGGGACAGCCAAATAATGTTATGAGGACTCAGCAGAAAGCAAAGAGTAGGGACATGCACTGGTCAGGGTAACTCCAGGCCTGGGGGAGAAAGCATGCACATCCTGTTGGCAGAAAGTAATGGTGCAAGATGAAAGGGCAATAATCAGAAGCCACTGGGAGCACCTGCTTCTCAGAAATGTGGTGGAAGCCTGGAAATACATGCTCATTTGCCCTAGGGAGCAAATTCAGTTTCCTCTGGGGAGAAGCCCTGACCTCTAATGTTCAAGAGGTGCTCCAAATGTTGACAGGATTCCACATGAGGAGTCCTAGAAGTATAAAAAGTGACTATATCTCTGAAGGACAACAAAATCAATGAATGGAAAATGTTGATTTTTTTCCCCATTGATTTTTCCCTTGCATATTGAGGACAGAGCTACACATGGTCATAAAACTAATCAGGAAATGCTTTAACCCTTCTAAAGACTGATTTTTAGCGCTTGAGATATAGCTTATTGGGATAGCTCTTGTCAAACATGTAAAAAACTTTTGATTCCACCTCCAGCCTTGCCCCTACCATGAGAAAAAATGACTGACTCCTGTGTAAGCAACCCTTAATTATTTCTAATGAATCTCATTCTTCACCCAGTGAATTTTCAGGTAGTTGAACAACTATGTTGGAGCAGCCAAATCAAAGGCCTTTGCTTTTTGCTTGCTTGCTAGTCAGTTGGATTGTTTTGGTTATTGGTTTGGTTTCGTTTTGGTTGTGGCAGTGCTACTACAGATCAAATTCGGAGCTTTGTACAGACTAGGCAAGTGGCCTACCATTGAGCCACTTAATCATCCAGGTCTAAGAGCATTGCACATCATGACACCTTCACCCTGCTATCTTCTAGGCACCATCACTTGCCCATTTGTAAAGCCTCCCTATACCATCCTGGCTTTCATTCATAGATGCAGATTCGTTCTCGAACAGTTCCTTTCCCAGCTTCTTGGACACTTTTCTTTCCCCCTATCACTCACTGAACAAGCTTCCAGCTTCTGTGGCTGGAATCCCATCATTCTCCTGCACAACAGGCAGAAGTCTCATCTCGGTTTAGTAACATTGGCTTACTGTGGAAAAGATCCTCTCCACAGAGAAACAGGGATTAAAATCTGATAAGTGTTACTCAGAAGCCTCAGCCAAATTGATTCTAATATGTCTCCCTCCCCTGAGCTCTTTTGGGAATTCTGTTCTTACATACTCCTTAATCTGGAAGCTCAGATGCCAGCTACTAGGTTGGCTTCTCTCTGATGGATGCCTCATTGGTTCTAGGTGAGATGACTTAATAAAGTGATACTTTTCAAAGGGGCCTGGGCTTTTGTTTGGTCCCAGTTTTAAGGCTTATCTGTCTGTATCTAGAATGAATCTGGTGTACTAACTCATTTGCATAGCCTTTCTCTTGGAAGTATTAGAGAGGGAAGGGTTTGGTAGCTTTTCACACTTAAAAAGTTTACCTCTACTTAAGACTTGCTATTTCATAAGGATGTTCCCAACTCAGTCTTCAAGGTTGATTTCTTCCTTCCATTTTCTACTTCACAGGGAATCTTTGCAGCACATTAGTTACTTTTCTGTTGCCATGATTAAATACCATATTCAAGGCTGCTAAACGGTGAAAGGGTTTATTTTGGCTTACAGTTTGAGAGGGATAAAAGTCCAACATGGTGGAGCTATATGAGCAAGAAACTGAGAGGTTGGGCTAGAGAGATGGCTCAGCAGTTAAGAGCACTGACTACTCTTTCAGAGGTCCTGAGTTCAATTCCCAGCAACCACATGGTGGCTCACAACCATCTGTAATGGAATCTGATGTGTCTGAGGAGAGTGACAGTGTACTCACATATAATAAATTAATTAATTTAAAAAAGAAAGGAAGAAATTGAGAGGTTATACCTTCAAACACAAGCAGGAAGAGAGAGAGCCAGCTGGAAAAGTCAGTAGGATTTTAATGTCAAGACCAATCCCCAGTAACATACTTCTTCCCACATGAAAGCACTACCTAAACTTCTCAAGAAAAAAATGCCACCAATTATGGCCCAAGTGTTCAAATGCTCAAGATTATAGGCAACATCTCTCATTCAAATGACCGACCCATGTTAGACCCGACATTAAATTAAATTAAAACTCAAAATATCAAGTTTGAGATTTTGCTGCTTACCTTCTACAATCAGTGACACATGAGCTGCTCCTGTCCCATTAATCTTTTGAACTAAAAACTCATAAAACACAGGCTCAAAAACGATTTTGTGATAACCAGGGAACAGAATGGAGCATTCTGAAGCTCTCTGGACTTACTGACATCCAAGCACTGGTGCCAGAGAAGGAATCGCAGCATTTCCTGGCTTCAGTAGTGTGCTGATCCTAACACTGGATGAACAGGAGAGAAAGGGTGCAACCCAGCTGGTTCTGACTGCCATTGCTCCTGTGATATGGGCAGTTCCTTTTAGAACTGGAAAATTACAACTCAGACTCAAGGTATAGCATAAAGTCTGCAAGAATGTAGGCCCACTAACCTAAAAAAATTACCTATTACATTAGTAAGAATCTATCAGAAAAATAAACCAAGAAAATTTCTATGTATTGTATTACAAAGCACCTAAAATAACTTTTATCACAGCAGAGAAAGATCTATATACTAAAAGTTTATATAACATAACACTGACAAAAGGAATTAAAGACAGCAAGATAGAGATAACCTGTCTCTGCAGATTGTATTAAAATATTCACAGTATTTAAAATAATATAAAGAGTCAATGGAATTGCAATCAATTGAAATCAAAATTTCAATGGAATTTTTGGAGTATAAAACTTAATTATAAAGTTTTTATGAAACAATAAAAGACCTAAACATTTAGCTCCCTAAAGAAAACCTTTGAGGAAGATAAACACTTACTACAACTTTTTCTTTAAAATTATATCACATGAGAACTAGCACAAAAACAGGCACATAGGGCCAAAATAGAGAGAACAGAAATAGAATCACATATATGTGGTCAGCTTGTTTCCAACATTATCATTTATAATACAGTGAGGAAAGGACATTTATTCTTTTTAACAACTGTAATCTATATTCATAACAATGAAACTATACCTTTATCTTACACCGTGCCTAAAATTCAACTCAAAATGACCTAAACTGTAAAATGATTAGAAGAGAACATGAAGAGAAAGCTCCCAGGTTTTGCTCTTAATGATGACATATTATATATGACATCAAAACAACCATAGACAACAAAAGCCAAAACAAACTACTATAATTCACCAAACGAATGCTTTATCACTGCAAAGAAGGAAGCACAGAGAAAACACTTGTGAACTAAGGCATCAGGTAAGGAGTTACTATTCAAAATATAGCAACCCATATGATTAAATAGCAAATAAACAACTCAATTAAATATGAGCAAGGGACCTCAGTGGACCCTCCACTATACTGAGTATATAAAAATGTGCTCGGTATCACTAGTCAGGAAAATGCAGACCCAAACCATTATAAGGTACCATGTGGATTACATAAATAAAATAATAACAATAGGGATAATTATAAATAAGATAACAACAATAGGGTTAATGTAGCTCAGATGGTAGAGTACTGGTCTAGTATGCACAAAGGCTGGAGTTCAATCCCAGCACCATGAAAACTCAGGCATGGTGACATATACCCATAACTCCAGCTCTTTCAAGGTGACAGAAAGATCAGGGGTTCACAGGATCATCCATTCTCAGCCATATAGTGAATTCAAAGCCAGAATAAGAAACTAGAGACAATCTCAAAATTAATATTAATAACTAAAGCTATGCATTGGTGAAGGGAAGGGGGTTTGTGGATTAAAAAATGTGTTACCTGTCTATAAAGTTGTCTCAACAAAGAAATCTGAAGATATATCTCAGATTTGTTAGTCCACCTATTTCTTCGGGAAATAGATCTTTTATACCACAGGCATATAATGGAATCATAGCAATAGGTGAAGCAGAGCCCAGACTCTCACAGGACTTACCTCCCAATGAGAGAACTTGTGAGTGCCCACAAAACAGCAGCACACACACACACACACACACACACACACACACACACGAGAGAGAGAGAGAGAGAGAGAGAGAGAGAGAGAGAAATGAGAGAGAGAGAGAGAGAGAGAGGGAGAGAGAGAGGGAGGGAGGGAGGGAGGGAGGGAGGGAGGGAGAGAGAGAGAGAGAGAGAGAGAGAGAGAGAGAGAGAGAGAGAGAGAGAGAGAGAGAATCATCAATGTGACTTAGAGAGGTAACCGAGATCACCTGAGAGCAATGAAGGCGGGTCTCACATTGGTACCCTGCATCTACCCACCCAGGTTGAAAATGAGGCCGACTTACTACTGCTTCAGGAGAAATCCTTAAAGGCAGTGTAGCTGTACTCCAGCAAAGTCAACTGAAGGAATATGGGGCTCTCTTTGAACTCTCTCTTCTCATTTTCCTGATCCATGGGAGGGAAAAAGGTTTAAAGTATGGATTTTTACCTTTGTCTGAACCAATTCAAGCAGAGGGTCTCTCTCTGCATCTTTCTTAGGCAGATGCAGGGCACGTGAGTAATAGAGGTTTGGCCACGGACAGAATGGACCTGCTGTGTTTTGTTTATGCATCTCTGCCGGCATAGTCTAGCTTGGCACCTCTAAGCTCCAGAAAGTACTCCTCTAGGCAAAGCTAAGCAAGGAAGAAAAACTAAGTCAACTGTCTAATGAGAAGCCCTTCAAAAGTAAAGATGCAAGCAAGTTGGATCTGACAGGTTTAAGATTCCCTCCGGCAAAATGTTCCATCCACATTTCAGAGCTGATACCTTTCCTCCATACTAAATAGTCATTTTCCCACCCACTTTCATCCCAACTGCCAGGGTCCATGGTAGCAACAGTCAGGAGAAAAGTATATGTGGTTTTCAGTTTAATTCCATGTTTCCCCTTTCTTTCATTTTTTTGTTCTGTTAGCTCTCTTTTGCCCACTTATTCTGACTCATAAAAATTAAATCAGTCTCCTCCATCCCTGGGTCAGACTATGTATACTCAAATCTGAGTGTAGAATATGGGTATCAAAAAGGAAGACAAATGGAAGAAAATGGAATTAGAGGAGCTGAGAGGACCGGAAGTTATAGTAGTAGAAGAAAAATCCCCAAAGAGAGCAGTAATTGACAGTGTACTTCCAGACCTATAGCTATGAATATACACACATCTTAGATCCTCCCCCTCCCCTTGAGCTGTCATAACAAAGTATCACAAGTTAGGTGGCTTAAACAGCAGAAATTTTTTTCTCTCAGTTCTCAGGCTAGAAGACTAAAGTGTAAGCAGGGTTCATCTGAGGTCTCCCTTCTTGCTTATAAACAGGCATCTTGTCATGTTCACACATGTTTTGCGTGTGCCTCCATACAAATGCCCCCTTCTTATGAAGATGTGAATCATATCGTTTGTTCCATCATGAAGTATAATAGGTATGCTTGCAGAGCCAGCAGCAACAGAGGCCGTCACTACATCAACACCTAGAATGCTTGCCAGAAGTAACAGCTACACAGAGTAGGCCATGAATAACAGGTACCAGGTGATAGCTTACCTCAGTGAGAGTCTAGCAAGGAATTTGCCCATGACCCCTAAAACCAGAGACTAGAGTCTCTTTCTAATTTAAGACACCAAGAGATGGATTTCTTCAGTGGTGTGTCATGAGGGAAAAGAAAGTGTCCTCTTTTCCAAAGCAATAGTCATCAGTCCATGAATAACTCCTCTTATCTAAGCACACACATTTTGCTAGGCTCCCTAAGGCTGAACATTCAGTCCTTCTTTTCTTTACTTTTAAAAAATCACACAGACTTATCTTTTCCTTTGCTTTCCCAATTCCTGTATCTTGTTCATGACTTCTGGGTATTAGAAAAAGAAAGCAATAAAGAAGAGAAGGAGGAAAGATGAGTGGAAAGGAAAGAAAACGAGGACAGAAAAAAAGGAAGGAAGAAAGGAAAGGGGGAATGCAGGGATGAGGTTATGGCTCAAAGAAAACAGGAGCCCTGGATCCTCAGAGTCGAGGAAAAATTACTGGTTCTACCAGTCATCATTTCCCCCTTAATTTGGACTTCTCTCAAATTCTCAAATCCATTTCTAAGATGCCCCAACCCCGTTTCAAACCTGAACTCTTATCCATATCTCACTGTAGTAATGGTGTGATGGTTTGTGTATGCTAGTCCCAGGAAGTGGCACTATCAGAAGGCGTGGCCTTGTTGGAGTAAGTGTGTCACTGCAGGTGTGAGCTTTAAGACCCTCATCCTAACTACCTGGAAGCCAGTTCTGTTAGCAACTTTCAGATGAAGATACAGAACTCTCAGCTCCTCCTGCACCGTGCCTGCTTGGATGCTAACATGTTCCCTCATTGACCTCCAATTGTCAAACTCTAGCTTACCAATGAAGAACCCTCTTCTAGTCTCCCACAACTGGATGTTGCCCTAGTATCAAGAGCCAAAGACCTTTGCCACCTTCATTTCCTTTATACTCTATCAGCTTTTCAAGAGAAGCCAGGTTTACTTGACAACCCCATATCTAAATAGCATAATTCCTTATACAGCATTCTCCTTGGACAATCAGAAGGTCATTCTGGTTTGAGTGTGTGTGGTGGTGCTATGTTGATGAGATGGATTCTGAGTGTACTATGCAAACTTGTTATGGGATGAAAGAGCTATAATGATTATGCAGACATGGCCCCTTGGGCAGTCCATCCATTCAATGTCTCAGCTAAGACTATTGACACTGGCGGGAGAGTGGGAGAGTCTCTGTTATATTCTTTCTCCTCCTCCCATACATGTTGCTCAAGAATTAAAGAGAGAAATGTCAACTGTCCTGTATAGTCTATCAGATAAACCTGTCAAAGGAGCAACGCTGTGTCTATTTAGCTTACTGCAGCAAAGAACACTATCTTGTCAGACTCTCAGCAGTGTTCCAAAGAAGCCTCCTTATGCTGTATGGGCTCAAAACTGTTAAAGTGACTCTTTTCTATTGAGGACCTAACTGGAATTAAATTCCCATGATAACAAAGTGAGTGGGCAGGACAAAGAGTACTGATATGTTTTGCAAAGCAACTCTTGTTCTGTAAGCAACTTATCTGTTTTCGTAAGCAAATTAGCATCCTGATAAGGGAGCTGTTTGTCCATTGGAGAAAACTGGTTGCCTGAATCAACTGATATACAGTGACATTACAGGTGTCTGATTCTTGGTAACACACACACACACACACACACACACACACACACACACCATAGCCACTTCTCGGCATGAGCTGGAGAATAAAGAATGGCTTTAACCAAAAGTGGTTATCTTTTAGTCCTATGATCATTCATATGTGAGCTAATATTTGATGTGACAGGATCATGTATCAGGTTCAGATTATAATTGATTTTACTTCTATAAATGTTCTGTTTTCCTGTTGATAGTGGGTAGAATAATGGCCTTTCAAGATGCTTATATCTTGACCCTGGCACCAACAAGGCAACATTACATGACAAGGGGAACTTTGCATATATGAAGTTACAAACTTAAAAGAGAGTTTCTCACCAATTGTTTGTTTGTATGATCTAACTACAAAGACTAAAAGGCTGGAAACTTTTCCAGATGGAAGTAGAAGAGGTGAGGCAAGATGAGAAGTCAGAAAAATGCTAAACATGAGATGGATTTGACAAAGATGTAGGAGACCACAGGTATAGACCAAACAAAAACCATTAGGAAGGAAAGATTGTTCTTAGAGGACTGCCAGCAAAGAAGGGGGCTTTTTAAAGCTGTGGTGCTAGTTGTCTCTTAGCAGTACCTAATACCATTACACTGGAGTTTGATGTTTGTTTTTCTCTAATATCTTTTCTGGAAAATTCACAATTCTAGGGCTTAGGTCATGTAAGTGTTGCTTAAGAAAATACTGAGAGGAAGATTCTCATGTACATTCATGCTAAAATTGAGTACAGTACAAGGATTTCTTAAATAGAGAAGAACAGAGCCTAGTATGAGAAGTAACATTTCTAAACACATGGGCTAGCATTTGAAAGAGTATGAATGAACCCCTTGAGTTAACTTCAATGACATCATAACACAATCTCCACCAAAATTCCAATGACACCATTTACAGGAAAAGAAAAAGACCATTATAAAAGTTCATACTTAAGTACAAAAGATTTCAAACATCCCAAACAGTTGTAAGCAAAGAGAGCAATGCAGGTAACATCAACTGATTGCAAATTATACTAAGACCTATAGTAGCAAAAACAAGCATGTAGACCCCACAAATGGTGGTAGAAAAACTGCCAACCACATATAGAAGATTGAAACTAGATCTCTACCTCTCTCTTGCCCTGTGAAAAACAAAAATTATTCAAAATGGATCCAAGATTTGAATATAAGGCCTGACACTTTGAAAGTACTTGGGGAAAGCAGAAAAATAATGTCAAGATCTAAGACTAGGCAGTGACCAGTAGTGACCAGTTTTGTGTGTTGGGTTTGTGCCAGTACTTTCCTGTAAGTGCTGACCGGATCTAAGATCTAAGATCTGATCTGTTCACTGGTTGTATCTTCTAAGGATACTGTTAACACTGTCTGCATACAGCAGTGGCTGGAGTCTTCTCTCTTCTCTTTACACTTTTGAGACTATCATACAGTGGCCAGTCCAAATCCAATCACCTAGGAAATAACAGCAACAATTGGCAGATGGTATTACATAAATTTAAAAAGCATCTGTACACAAAAGGAACAAGAGAAAAGAGACAGAATGGTGACATTTTCTTCACCAGCAATTTATCAGCAAGGGAGTAGAATTTATAATATAGAAGCAGCAGAGAAAATTTAAACACCCAAAGAATAAATAACCCAATCGACAAATTTCTAAATAATTGGACAGTTACAAAGAAGTACACATGGTAAATAAATACCCAAACAAATGGTAAATACCATAAGCAGCAGTAAAAGGCAAAGCAAATCCATACTGAGCCTCTCTCTCTCTCACTGCAAACAGAATAACTATTTTAAAAAATGAACAAATGCTAAAGATTATACAGAGGGAAAGAACACATGGTTGGTGGAGATCCACATTTGTACCATCACTGTAGAAATCAGCATGGATGCTACTCAAAAAACTAAAAACGACATTATAAGTTTGAACTATAGCATTTTGACTCATGTATGCCCCCAAAGAAGCTGTCAGTATATAATAGAAACACTTGCATTTCCATGTTTGTTGGAACACTGTTCACAACAGCCAAATCATGGAATGAGCCTAGATGCCTATCAACAAATGAACAAGAAAAAAAAAAAAAAAAAAAACCATGGCGTATTTACAATGCAATGTTATTAAGACACAAAGAATAAACCTATGTCATTTGTAGGAAAATAGATGTGACTGAAGATCATCCTATCAAGTGAGACAAACCAGCCTCAGAAAGGCAACTATTGAATAGTTTTCTCATCTTCAAATCTAGATTTTTAAAACCAAATATAGAAACGATTTTAAACTAAAAATAGAAGAGAGGAAGGGATGAGATCAGCTGTATGGAGTTAAGGGGTGACAGAGACTAAAAGGGAGTGACTACAATCAAAGTATGTTACCTACAGAGACACGTCATAATTAAAATCATTATTTTGTACAAATAGTGTGCATTTTTTTAAATCTCATCAAGGTGCTGATAATCTCACAATAGAGATTTTTCCCTTTTCCAATCTTTATATGCATTTCCAGTTTCCTAGCTCTGGAAGCCAAGGTCACATCGGGACGAGAAAGTATTTCCTTACAATAATCTTTGGGAATATAATTCGAAGATTCCTCAGCATCTAGAGCAATTACACTCCAATTCTCTCTGTTTTCCTACATGATCTGGAATGTCTACGGAAAACCTCAAGTTTTCTTACAATCTGCCCTTATCAGCTGGGTTTTTGCAACTGAGGTTCTGTGTCAGAAGTTCCCAAGACTACTCGTAAGTAATATTCATGGCTCTAGAAAAACTTTAGAGGCTCAGAAAAGCAGTCACATGGCATTTGCCATATACGGCTATGAAGTGATCTGGAATGAAGTTGGTGAAAGGGAGACAGCCTTAAATGAAGGTCCGATGGAGAAATACAGCCCTCCCTAAATCATCGGACAACAACCTGGCAGAAGGCACATGGGAAGCCCCTGGATAACTTCGACCCACATCTGAAGTCCAGGAAATGCTGAACAAAGCACTGACTTTTACCCTGACATAACATTGAAAACAGCCCCTGAGATTTTAACCTGCACTAAAGGGTCTTAACTTTAAAATAAAATTGGGCTTAGAAAAAGAGGAGTTTCCTTTATCTTGGGCAATGACCTTTCTAAGTATTACAGATAAAATAAACACATCCTTCTGGACTTCTCTCCTTCCTGTGACCCTATTCCCACCATGTGATCAGTTTCCACCTTCTGTGGAACGGTTCTGTTCATGGAGTAGCTAAGGGGAGGTGCTCAGAGGAAGAGAGCTGTGTGCCCATGTTTGAGATAACATAATAAGTAGATGCCACACCGGAAGAAGGAAGTAACTAACAAGCTGCCTAGCATGCATTAAATGGGCATTTATTGATTACATGAGATTTTTTTATAGCAATGTGTTTTTACAGAAGTGCCAATTTCCTTTGGTGAGGCTGTCTAGTTCATAAAGGAGATCCAAAGAATGCTCGGGTGCCTTTTATGTCTTTTTACTGTGGTTCTGTATGTCTCTATTCATTGATAATAGCAAAGAGGAGAAATTCTGGCACATTTTATCATTATGCAAATAAATGTATGAGGTTTTCAATAACTTTCTTAAGATAAATTGCTAATTTCCATTAAAAAAGCGAAGCCAGAACTCTTTTATTGAATGACCTTGGTCCCAAGCTGTTTTGCAAAAACAAGTCATTTCTATAGCCCATTTCTAGAACTTACATTTTTTTTTTGTCAAGCACTTCAAAAGGCAGCATAATGTGTGCTCATGCACACACACACACACACACACACACACACACACACACACACACACGATAAATGAATAGTTCACTAAACTATTGTTTGTGGTATATAATATCCACAGCTGTCATCCTACCATTGATATAAAATCCAGGGGTTCATGGCATTGCTCTTCATTTGGTTCTGTCTAGCAGTTGTGGTCTTCAGTATAGCTTCCCATAGATCATTTGGCTCCGTGGAAGCCCTGTTGTCACGTGCATGCTGTCTTATCACCATCTGAAATTGAGTATCTCAGCAACATGGCTCTGGGCTGCTCTTCCAAAATTCCTCTTGATGAATCTGAAGGCTGGTTTCTCGGCACCAAAGAGAGTTAAAGTCTAAGATAAATGGCAGCTGGACCAATCCCTGGTACATTCCACAGATCAGTGTATGCCACCAACAAAACAATGAGCCACCCATCACTCAGTTGAAAAGCTCCGAAACAGCTCTTTCTAATACTATTTTGGCCCAGGGAGGATGCTTATAAGTATATTCTTTTGATAAAACCTTCAACCTATAGTCTCAATTTTCAGAAAATAATTGACAAAGGATCCCACAAACCTGCCAGGCCAGTTATTCTTGGGCAGATTGGAAGACTCTGAATCCTATCATTACTAACCTCCTATGTCTGTCATGCTTTCCCACCTGCCAAGGAAAACCCAGAGCAACAGCTTTTTAGGGCCATAAACTTCCTAGCTCTCCTTGGTGAACTACTTTGCTTCTCCCAGTAAAGACCCAGTGATAAAATGCCAATGTTAGCATTGCACACCAGGCTGGCAAGAAGGCCATTATAATCTTCTTAGAAGTTGTTCTGAACCCTGGATGATTACCATGTCTGTTTGTCCCATTCCTCATGCATGACAATCAGTATTTCAGCAACCCCTGTTTGGAAATTCTACTGACGTGGCTTCATTTTGACTTGTACATGGGCCTCGGTACATATGGGAAATACTTCCAAGTTATAGGCTCCATAGACTGAGTGAAATAGCAAATCTGCCCTTGAAAAGAATTGCTAACATAACCTGTTCACAGTTATTGAAGAAGAATGAAAGGCTCTATATCTCCCCAATTCTATCATCGGGTATGCATGGCCAAGAGGCAGCTGCCACAATCTACATGTCACAGATAAGAGAGCTCACACTGAATGCAAGCAGATAGAATCCAGAGACAACGTGATTTGTCTTTTCCCCAGAACTAAAGCTCTGTCTTCCCTGCCTTGTCACCGTACACGGGGGACATGAGCTGAAAGACTTTCACTTACTAGACAAGGGGCTGATACCACTGCAGATGAGAGACAGTCTGACACATGGTTCCCCAGTGGGAGATATGGGAAGAACCCTTTGGTGAAACAGAAAACAAGAGAAAAGGTGTCAAAGTTGATATTTTTCTGTAGGTTTGGAGGGTTAAGGGAATAATTCATAAAGGAATGACTGTATCTTCTCAGTCTTTCTCAAATCAACAATAAAACACTTGGTTTCATTTTAATTTGGTTTCCAAATGAGCATTATAAGGGCAGATAGGGAAGAACATGTTTCAGACACTCTTCTTCTAATGTCTGTATTTAAGGCATAAATACAATGGTGAGTTACATATTCTTAATCTAGGTCTGTGGAGCAAGGGCATATATAAGACTTACTTGGAGCATTTACTGATTTTTGTGGTATTAATATTCCCATCAAGCACTGGTCAAAACTGTTGATCTATAAGATCATAAGAATTTAGACATGAATTTTCAGGTGCCAGCAGCTCCAGAACAATAACTGCTAAAAGCCTGTCATAGAGAAGGAACAGCCAGAAAAACACAGGAATCCACATTCCTGGCTAACTGATCCAAACAGACACGCATGCACATACACACACAACCATGCACACACATATATAGACACATGTACACATATATAGACACATGCACACATATATACACACATGCACACATACACACACATGCACATACACACATGCACATTCACACATACACACACACATGCACATACACACGTGCACATACACACATGCACATGCACACAACTACATACACATTCACACACATACATACACACACAACAGGCATGCACGTCATGCACCCACTTTCACCACCATCATTTAAAGTACCTTTTTCCTGTTAAGCACAAACACCTCTGTGAGAAGCAGCATACAAAATATCTTTCAGTAGCTGTCATTTTACAGTAGTGTTGACTAACTTCCCCTATAGCTAGTGGTGATAGAAGGGGGACAGAGGAAACATTAAGTGATGTTAGGGACCTTTGGCTTCTTGGTACCACAGACATTGTCTGACAACTAAATGGGAGAGATATCTTGTGTGACTTTGCACTACACATTTTCAATTGTATATTATTACATTATAAGATATTACACTATATATATATATATATATATATATATATATATATATATATATATATATATATATACAATAAATAATTGGCACTTTTAAACTATGGTGTAACATTGTTTAATTTTCAGTGAACACACACTGAACCTACAGCTAATGTGTAGAAGGTTAGGGCAGGTAGGGACAGGAGTTTTTAGTAACTAAAAAAATGATGTTCTAAAGAACATATTCAATGATATCAGATGTAATCAACCAACTCCAAAATGTGAGAAATCCCACTAGACATGAAATGCATCTCCCCAGCATGACACAGTAATGGGAGGACTAGCAACAGCTTAAAGGGTTGGATCAACCCTTTTTGGAGCTTCACTAGATCCCCAAACACAAGAGGTCATGGAGTCAAGTAGAGAACTTGAGCATGTATCAGATTATGTTGGAAGTTATACTGCTTTATTAGAAGAGAGGATGGTTTTAGTATTTTAACTGTGTGTGTTTTTTAATGGCCAAGAGATGAGTCAGACAGATGAAACCAGACTGGCAAATATCTCCAAGCTGAGTGATACGTATGTAAGGTCTATGGTCTAGCCTCTGATTCATTGTATGTGATGAATACCTAAGGTCCATGGTCTAGCCTCTGATTCATTTTAAGCTAACATTTTTTTTGCTGGCTAGTTTTATGTCAACTTGACACACAGCTATAGCCATCTAAGAAAAACCTTCAATTGAGAAAATGCCCCCAAACCAGGCTTTAAACAGACAAGACAGTGAGGGCATTTTTTTAGTGATTGATGGGGGAGGTTAAAGCCCATTGTGGGTGTAGCCTTCTATTTAAAAAAAAGTCATGGAGCAATGGCGAAATCTTAGGTATGGTTCTTCAAACAGTGGTGATTAGATAGAAAGTGAAAAGAAGAAAAATTCCAGTAAAAGGACAGTATTCATGGGCATTGAAGAAGCATCTGTAGTTGTTCGTTTTTTTTGTTTTTTTGTTTTTTTTTTTTTTTTTTTTTTTTTTTTTTTTTTTGTTCTGCTCTGTATTTATTATCCAAAGCAGGAAAACTTGGATTTGACAGTCCCTGTTGGAAATATGAGGCTGAGCAATGCAGTGATGGACAGGCAGACTCTACTGCAGCCTTCAAATGGACAGTTCAGGATAGTTGTCCTAAAAGTCCAGGCTTCAGGCACCTAGTCAGAAACTGTCCCACCACCTGGCCCGAGACAAGGGTCAGAAGCTTCCAGCCAGGCCCCACACCCTGATAATGAAATGTCCTTAGAGACAGAGTAAGACAAAGCCCACCTACCCCCGGGATACCACGAAGATGCTTTAAATCAGGCCTTCGAGCTCACTTCAGGGTGTCTCTGCCTTGGTAATGGGAAACCCCATCATGCTGGACTTCTGCAGAACAAAACACTCTGCAGTTACATACTTTTGGAGTTTGGGTATCATTCTTCTGCAAACAAACCATGGACCCTTAGAGCAGTAAATAACCAAAGCTGGTCAGGAAATGCATGGAGCATGGACGGGCAGAACAATGAGACTATGGTGGTAAATGGATGGGTAGTCTAGACTGGGGGTAGCAGCAGGGAAGCTGCTGTACTTTTCTGAGCACTGGGGCTCAGGTCTACCTGACTGTTCTGTAGGATATCCTGTAGGACACACACCCCATATCAGGGAGAGAAGTAGGGAACAGGTACCACTCAGATCGAAGCCTGTTCGAGCCTGATATAAACAACCTTTAATCAGAAATGCTATGGGAAGCATGTGGCTAAGTGCACATGAATTAGTGCCTCCTGGAGCAACCAAACAGAAGCACCACTTCCAGTTCAGTTAGGAAAATGGTAATCAATACACATGTGTGTGTGTGTGTGTGTGTGTGTGTGTGTGTGTGTGTGTAATAAAGTTCAGATGCTTCTCCACTGCCTCTTCAAGTCAGAAACCCATCTGCTCTCCAATATGGGGGTGTCGAGTGAAGACTCCCTGCTCTCCTGTGCAGCTGCAGAATAAACAAATTCCTTTGACACTTCTGTGTAGCAGATGGGCCCACAGAGCTCCTCCATGCCACAAGTCTTTGCCCAGCAGCAGCAGCATCTGACTCTCCATCACTCGCTCATATCTCCACCTGCACCTAAGCATGGAGCTGAGCTCTGCTGGTGTGGCAGGCCCTGAACGTGAGGGAACCCAAGACTATGCAGAGCTACAGAAGTGCTTTATCCTAGTTAAGGAGGAAGACTGGGGAAAACCTGTGAAGTATTTGTCTCCCAATCCATAGGACATTGGGAGTGGTGCTGTTTGTGAATACATGCTTAGTTGTATTCGATGTGCTTGAGCATGTGTGTATTCATGTGTGTGTGTGTGTGTGTGTGTGTGTGTGTGTGTGCTTGCATGCATTCGTATGTGTGTGTGTGTGTGTGTGTGTGTATGTGTGTGGGTCAGAGGGTGACCTTGGGTCATTTTCAGTGAATCTTCTCCACCTTATTTTTTGAAGCAGGATCTCTCACTGAGCCTACAATTCACAGATTCAGCTGACTAGCCAGTGAGGTCCAGTGACATGCCTGTCTCTGACTCACAGCCCTGGGACTAGAAACACTTATTACTGTAACCAGCATTTTACACAGATAATGGGAATCTAAAGTTGGGTCCTCATGCTGAATGGCAAAGCACTTGACTAACTGAACCATCTGCTTGGCCCCAAATATTTTTGATTCTCTATTTCCATTTTAATCCTAATCTTAAAAATTCAAGAGGTCCAATACTGGAGTCATCTTAGAATTAAGTAGTGTTGTAGGATGTTGGTCCCATGAGCATGTTAGGCCTTGTGCCCGATTATGTCAACTTGCTTCTGTGTGAACAAAGACTTCCAAACTTACACCAGAAAAATATTTTTGGAGCCAGATTCAGGCTTGTAATCCAGCATTTAGGAGGCTCGGGCAGGAAGATCAGAAGCTGAAAGCTAGTTTTGACGCCATACAAGTTAGAGACCATCTTGGGCTCATGAGACTCTTCCTCAAAAGATCATTTTTAAAGTGCTGGGAGAACAGAGCCATCACATCTCTCACACAGCACGCTGGACCACATCTCTTTAAGTAAATGAAGAATTGTTGAGTAGCATTGTATTAAATTTGTCATTGCAGATTAGCATGCTCTCCGTCTGGATCATGGCTAACAGCTGATTGTCTTGTATTAGTAAACAGTTCTGCATTTACCAATGGCTTTCTTGTCTCTATTACTAGTGTAGTTTTTAAAATGTTGATTATAAAAAGGTTTTTCTTAGTTTGTTTTTACTGTTAGTCTCACAAGCCAGGTCCAAGAAGCCATTCATCAGTGTGGGGTCGCAGTCCTCTCTGCGGCTTTAGAATTCTTATTTCAGCAAATCCACACAGCCTTTTCCCAGTTGCATGACATCTCTGCTTCAGTTCCCTCAGCTTTAAAATAAGGATGGCGACAAGGCTTATGACTACTGAATAGGGTTTTAAGAATTAAATGCGTAAATAAATACAGAGGTGTGAGTGTTCTGAGCACAGAGATGAACAGGAATCAGTTGCATACATTGCCTGGTGCCTAGTGAGTTATGAACAACTTTTTCTAATGAGGAAAGGTATGACCCTGGGGCTGTCCTTGAGTACCCTTACTACCTTGAGAGCTACTCGGTGGAGACAGGCCTTTCTGAGGAAGGCAGGAGCCCACATAGAGTCAGACGTGGTTTCCAACTACTGTCCTGGACATATATAAAACTCATAAGATACCTCGGATCTTGAAGATGTAGATTCAAGTTTCTAACATAATTTTCAAAGTTGTAATAAGAATCATTGCAATGTCAAGCAAGTGCATGCTGACTAAAACCAATCAATGGTTAACCCTGTACCTATCGCCTTGCTATCTTTTCGGAGTCAGACATCAGTGAAGCATCTGGTGCGAGAACTGTGAACATATTTGGAAGTGTTATAGCTGAGTCACTGTGATGTGTGCAGCTCTGCACTGATCATTAGCATGTGTGATCATTACACATGCACAAGTACAAATCCAAAGGGAGGGAAAGTGTAGATGTTACCCAATATTTTAAAACCTACCAGGCAGGGTAAATGCATCATTAATTCAGTCACTCAACAAACATCTACTTTATGCCTAAAAAATGGTGATGTCTTTTTTAAGCATTTATAGAGATTAAGGTGTGGACATGTCATTCACTGTGTGCTGAGCTATGGCTAACGTGTAATATCAAGCAAATTCAAAACATTTTTATTCTGTCATAGAACTGAGAGATTTAGCATTTATTATAAGCATGAACTCCTTAATGGCTGACTAATATTTATGGTAAGGAAGTGAGCCAGTTGTTGGATATTTTTGTCATTTCCACTTCAAAACTAAAAAGTCCTACAAATCCTGTTTAATGTTTTTGGATCAGTTTGATTGAAGAGAATCCTGAGATCGCAAAGTAAACTACTTACCTATTTGAATCAAGATTTTTGTAATGCTGTAGATTCAAGAACAGTTTACAGAAATCAATTGAATAGAGTATTACATTGAGAATACAAGCATCAACCACATTCACAATTTCCAATTCTCATGTTCATTGAAATAAACAGTGCTCCTTCCACCTTGTATATTATCAAAAATTTTTATAGCAGTTTAACTGGCTCCCAGGATTTTTTATTATGACATGAGCAAATGCATATAACATTATATTTAGCTCATATTTATCAGTATTTTCTGTGACCAACTTTCCAACAATTAGGAAAAGAGAAAGGATAAAATATTAGATAAGTAGATACTTTCAAAACATCACCTTCATGTGCTTTGTGTATTGGACTATTGAGTAAAATTTTGCCTGCAAAAACAATATGTTCATGAAGATTTTTATTGTTATATCAAAAAACCAGAAGACCAAAGAAGTCTTCATGACTTCTACCTTCAGAAACTGATCTTCTAGCTACATAAAGAAGAAAATAGAATTTCTTATCATAATAGAAGATTATGGAAGCTTTCTAATCTTCACAAGCTTTCTCGCTTTGCTTACATGTTAACAATAGAACCCTTAAAGAAAACTTTTAAAAAATAAAACCACAATCCACTGTGTTGTTTATTTTCTGTGGCTGTGACCAAAGGCAATCCAAAAAGGGGAGAGTTCATGTGGGCTTGCGTTTCCAGGAGAAGAGTTCATAATGGCAGGAGATGGCAAGGAAACAAGTGGCCGGAGCAGGAAGTTCACATCTCCATCCACTGGCAGGAAGCTAAGAGAACTAACTACAAGTGGGGGAGGGGAGGAGTTGTCCTGCTGCTGGTGCTGTGCATCCTTCAGCCAGGCCACACCTCCTGTGGGTTCTATCCCCTCCCCAAACAGCACCACTACCCAGAGAACAAGTGTTCAAGTATGTGACCCACTAAAAACACCAAATCCATAAAGAAAAATGAAAGAACTATGTCTCTACTTTAAAAGACTGCAAAGGAGAGAACGCCTAGGCCTCTTCCTAGAAAGAAAATCAGCCTTGGCAGGTCTGAGCTGGGAAGCTAAGATATTCCACTAATCCTGCTCCCCAGCCACACCTGCTCTCTTAGGGTGCTCTTTCCCCTGCATATAATATAACAATACATGCATGCTCTATCTTAAGATTGCTTCAAAGTATAGCTGAGGTTAGGCATTAGACAGGGAAGTATGGGTAAAGGTTAAGAACCTCTTTCCCAGAGGCAGACTGCACTGGTTGGATCACAACCTCAGTACTTAGTGACTGTTCTCCCATGAGTTAACAAACCCTCAGATAGCCTTAGTTCCTGTTCTTTACCACAGGATAATAACAAGACCTTTCTCACAAATGTTAATTATGTGGGAGACATAGAACTAAAGAGGTGGTGTATGTTACATAAAGAGGTGGTATATGTTAAGTGCTCAAGAAACATCACCTGAATCCCTAGTATTGCTCCACACCCCTTCCAGAGTCACTAAAATAACAACAAGCAAGCAAACAAATGAAAGGGACAGAGAGGGGAATTTGAGCTAGCATTGAATTGGATGAATCTTTGGGGATTTGTGGAATTTAAAGAGATGTTCCTGGATGTGTTTTGTGTTGTTATATCAAAATACCACAGATTTGATAACTGATAAGGAAAGGAAACTGAGAAGTCTGAACTGGAGGACCACACAGAAGGCTCCAATTCTATAACTCATGCTGGAAGGGAAGAAGCACTGGGGGAGGGGAGCGTCTTCTAGCCAGCCCACTCTTGTGATAACTAGTCTACTCCCACAGTACAGGCAGCAATCCACTCATGAAGGCAGAAGACCAGTAGTCTCTTATTAGGTTAAACTTCCCAGAACCTTTGAATTGGTGAGCAATCTTTCAGTGTTTAAACAATAGTGAAGAAAACTACGCTTTCAATGTAAGAGAAATCTATAGAGATATTTATAAAAATAACATAATAGATTTATATTATACATATTCAAACACAAGTAAAGAATACATATTTTTTCACATGACAAAAATATATTTATAATTAATATTACATATTAATATAACATTGTTTTACTTAATTAATTATAAAATATTTAGGGAACTAATGATTATAATGTCACTCAATTAGTTTTAAAATATAAAAGAAAGGATATTTCTGATATGAGGCCAACATTGTTTCTATTTTGAAACCTGATGAAGAAATGCTCAGGAAAGAAAATATCTTCATGAAAGCAAAAATCTTTAACAAAATATTACCAAAGCAAACTGAGCAATTCACATAAAGAAAAGTTATCGTGAAAATCTAGAGGTCATCTGAGGAACCCTAGGCAGATTTGATAGTTGAGAAATCAATCCGTGAGTGAGGAGAGGTCAGTCCACAAACACAGGGCTATGCTCTGACAGAACACTATGACGGCTAGTCCTAGTTGGTGATGTAACTATGTCTGGAGTTAACTAAAACCCAAAAGTGAAGGGCACACCAGTGAGGGATTTTTGCTTAATTTAAAGTAGGAAAATCTACTTCTGATCTGGACCTTTGAGGTGAGATGTCTTTATTCTGGATCTTGGAGGTGGGAAGACACATCTTTAATGCAAATCTTTTGAGGTGGGAAGACCAGCCTCTAACCTGGAGGCTATGCCTTCTACTGGAAGTCTATATAAGGACATGGGAGAAGGGGGTTTTTCTCTTTCCCTGCTTTTGTTCACCTTGCTGACAAGGCATCAGAACTGACTTCATCAGGATTTGGCTACACACTGAAGACCGATTAAGATATTCAGCCTGGTGGGCTAAACAACTACTGGATTCTTAGACCATTCATAGACAGCCACTATTGGGATAGCTGGACCACAACCTGTAAGTCACCCTACTAAACCCCCTTTATAGTTAGATAGATAGATGATAGATAGATAGATAGATAGATAGATAGATAGATAGATAGATAGATAGATACATAGATACATAGATAGATACATAGATAGATACATAGATACATAGATACATAGATAGATACATACATAGAAAGATAGATAGATGATAGATAGATAGATAGATAGATAGATAGATAGATAGATACATAGATACATAGATAGATACATAGATAGATACATAGATAGATACATAGATAGATACATAGATACATAGATAGATACATAGATAGATACATAGATAGATACATAGATACATAGATAGATACATAGATAGATACATAGATACATAGATAGATACATAGATAGATACATAGATAGATACATAGATACATAGATAGATACATAGATAGATACATAGATACATAGATAGATACATAGATAGATACATAGATACATAGATAGATACATAGATACATAGATACATAGATAGATACATAGATAGATACATAGATAGATACATAGATACATAGATAGATACATAGATACATAGATAGATACATACATAGAAAGATAGATAGATAGATGATAGATAGATGATAGATAGATAGATAGATAGATAGATAGATAGATAGATAGATAGATAGATAGAAATTCTGTTATCCTACAGATCTCTGACACATATAAATACATTCTTGTGGCTCAAGACACAGAAGAAGGAACAGAATTAACAACAATGTATATTGTATATAAAAGTTTGGTATATTCACCATAAAAATAAGACTTAAGATAACACATATGCTAATTGTAGTGAGTGAATCATTACTCAATATATCATGAATCAAAACATGGCAGTGTAGTTTACAAATATATACAAATACCATGAATTAGTCTAAAGTAACTTTTAAAATCAAGATAGATAATTTACACTATATAATATTTAAAAATATGACCAGTTTAATTAAGGTGGGAAATCACTTTGATAACATTCAACAGACACTTGATTTTTAAATCTAACCTCAAAACAGGAAAGGAGCTGAGAGCACTGCCCAGGAAAGGGGTCCATACTACACCATTTTTCTTGATTCCCATTAAAGGAAAGTTCACACACATTATCAGGAGCCCTTGATGTCCTGTAAATGACAAAGAAAAATGTCCTCAAATACCTTGCAGCAGGAACTCACATAGGTGGCACCAAACTTGCTCTCAATGAAAGAAGTGTATTTGACATTAGTACTCAGCAGGGAAAACTAAATGAAGACCACAGCAAGCTGCTAATGGCTACAAATGGCTAAAGGCTACTAGCATGCTGTATTGGCAACAGTATAAACAAGTATATTTTTCTGTTTTTTTTTAATTCCTTTTTTTGAGACTTTTTTAAATTAGATACTCAGTATTTACATTTGAAGTGTTATCCCTTTACCCCGCCCCGTTCCCATCCCCCCTCCTCAATTTGCCTTCTCAAAGGTACACTCCCTTCTGATCCCCATCTCCACCCCATTGCCTTGGCATTCCCCTACATTGGGAAAACATGCCCTCTGTGGAACAAAAGTCTCTTCTCACATTGATGCCAGACACTGCTACCTTCAGCTACATATGCAACTGGATCAATAGGTCTCTCAAAGAGTGCACAAAGGTTGGCGTTTTACTTCATGGGAGTTTTGGAGAGTTTGGTTGGTTGATAATGTTGTTATCTTCCCAAAGTATATTTTTTTCATATACAAGTCACAAGTTTGAAGCCAGCCTGGGCTAAAGAGTAGATTTTCACACAGTCTGATAAGTTCTTACCTGAAAAAATGGATTCTATGAATTTTGAAAATCATTAATGCCTTAGAACATGTAATTTAAACTTAGCTTATGATTTGGCAATCCCATCCAAGAGAAATAGGATGTATGCCTATTACAAAAGTTTGCAAAGTAATTTTTAAAACTTACCCATAATTAATAAAAATAAAAAGAATAGATAAATTGTAGCTCCCAGAAGCTACTAAATATTACAATAACCATGGCAATAAGGAAACCACTGTGTGTAACACAGCACATATATGAATCTCAGAAAGCACAGTGAGCAAAAGACTTCTGTCTATGCCATATGAAAATCTGCACATAGGAAAAATCTTAAAAACAAGCTAATTTATTATAAATAGAAATGAGATAGCAGCTATTAGTTGGAGGGTGGGGCTTGACCATAATGCGGCATGAAAGAAATGTTTTCTGTCTTCCATTGCTGTAGACATTTGTGAAGATGGGCTAAATTGTGCTACTAATAGCTCTCGTTTTACTGTATCTGCATTCTACCTGAGTTAATGAAATGTAGAAAGAAATTAGAAAATTAAATATGATATTTCTTAACTAAGGCAAAAAGCCTAATTTAAATTGATATACACATAGAAACTGTAAGATCAAAGATGGCAAGATAAATTTTAAATGGAAGGAAAGAATTAATAAAGTTAATTGAAAAATAATGAATTATTTAAAATGGACTGAAAAACCTTAAAAAGAGCTTTTGATGTATATAATTAAGGAAGAAAAGGAAGCATAAAGGAGAGTGAATACTTAACTCTAGCTGAACAGGGAATTTAAGAAATTATAAAAGCATATTAGTGCAGTAATTACCACTAAATTTGAGAGTCTAAATCCAAAAAGATATTTTCAAGAAAAACACAAACTCCTAAATCTTTTGAAAGAATGTAAGCCCAGGTTAGATCAATAGCCATGGAGAAAAATAAACATATTTAAAAATAGATGCCTTCCTTCCCAAAGCATTACTTGGCTGAGTTTTAACAAGACTTTGCCATGCAAGCATAAGGACATGAGTTCAATCCTAGCCCTGCATTAAGAAAAAGGAGCAGCCCTGTTATCTCAGATTTAGGAAGGCAGAGACAGGAGGATCCCTTAGGCTTGCTGGGCAGTCAGTCCAGCCAGACTGACAGTCTTCAGTTTCACTAGGAAACCCTGTCTTCAAAACTAAGAAGAAAACCGGCTGTGAAAGTGAAAGTCACTCAGCATTGACTTCTGTTTCCACACTCACATGCAGTGTGAGTACACACACACACACACACACACACACACACACACACACACACACACATGAACACAATACATATACATAAAATTGCACAAAAATAGAGATGAATTATATAAAATTTGAATGGACAGTTTTCCTGTTATTTTTAACCTTTAAAGAACATTAGAAAGATGTTCCTAATGGTAATATCTTTCTATTAATATTACAAAACAGGAATCTTTATAGCATCGCCGATAAATGTCAGTCGCACAAAAGTAAACCTCAATTGCTTACCAACATGACTTTCAGTAAGATAGAAGTCTTAATCCACCACACTCATTCCTCATGCTCCTTCTGATCCCATTGGGATTATGTGGAGTTGGCTAAAATGAGAAAACCGGTCACATCAAACATTGGGTTAATAGAACAAGAGAAACCGTTCAAATCATTTTAACAGATGGTAAAGATACTAATACAATTGCACAGACTTTAAAAAATACTCTTAGAAAAGCAGAACGTAAAATGTCTCATTACTTCAAGCACATTGGCCAGACTCTAAAGAAGCTTCCTGCTTATGGGGAAACACTTAAAGCTCCCACGGGGCCAAGAATAAAAGAAGATGCCCAGCAATAATGCTTCTGGCCAATAGTATTTTCATGTCCCTTGCCAATGCAGTAAGACAAGAAAACAAGCTGAATGTAAATAATGGCCAACAGAATACTCCATTTAATTATTTACATAAAGTGATTCTTTATCCAGAAAATCCAAAGATATTAACTTAATAATTTTATAGCAAGAAAAAATATATCAAAGTGACCAGATAAGCCTTTATACAAAAACCAAGCAAGCCTGGATGACGACTAATTATATTCATTTTATCTTACAGTTCCATCACAACTACAAACTTGCTGTGTATAAAATCAGCTCTAGTTATTTTTCTTCCGTCCAATTTTATAATATACTGCGAACTTTATCAAAACTGTTTTGTTTCTATACAGTTCCATTTGCACTGTGAGAGAACTGTCATTCCTTCAAATCCTGCCAATACATGGCATTTCAGTGTGCTTCATTTTAGCCATGTTAGTGTGTTTATAGTGTAGTATAGCTCACTGTGGCTTTAATCTGCACTTCCTTTAAGATAAAATGGTATTAAGTACCTATTCACAGAAGCTGAGCCATTTAGCTGTCCCCTTTTATGAAGTGTCTTTTTAAAGTCTTTGCTCATTTTTATTGTACTCTCTTTTTCTTACTAATGTGCCCCCTCTTTATATACACTAAATATGAGCTTTTATTGAATAGAAGTATTAGAAATATTTTTCTCTCACTCTTTGGACCGCCTTTTCATCTGTTAATAGTGTCTGTTGATAAATAGTGTCTCATTATTTTAATATAGCTCAATTTATTGTGTTTTCGTTGTTTAGAGACTTTATGCCCATCTAAGAAATATCTTCCTATATCAAGATTATGAAGACAATATTCTCTGTACTTCCCCAAAAGCTTGTTTTTTTAAACTTCTGAATTATCTGTGGTAGATACTCGAAATCAGCACACGGTGAATCCAACATTAATTTTACATGAATATACGACTGACACAGTATAATTTATTGAAAAGATCTTTTTTCACTCAAAATCGTCATAGCTTCCTCACTTAACTCAGTGCAATGGCAAGTCTTCCGGATTTCTGAGAGCCTGGAGGTCTGCAGAGCTTTCTAAGCATGCGCTGTGATGGTTACTTTCCACTTCACTTCACTTCACCTAGTTCTGTTCTGTCATTTCTCGTATGCTAGCCTTTCGCACCCCACAGTATTCACAGCATCCTTTCTGCTACTCTTTTATTCTGCATTGCTCCTCCATGGCTTCTTACCCACAAGACCTCACAAGATGTCGTGTCCAGTCCTCTCCTCTCTTCAGGCTTTACACTCTTGCCAAGTTGTCCTGTCCAGATCTATACCTTCTGTCACCCCAACTCACAGACGATTCTAAAGTGCTGCCCCCGGCCGGGGGCATATAGAAAAAACTCCAGATTCAAGTGATCCAAAAATTTCAAAAATTAGCCAGGTAAATCACATGATGCAAAAGAAAATAACAAATGTTTTAGTTCCTATCCCACCACCTCTAAAATCACCTTAAACTCCTCACCACATGGTCCTTCTCCTTAAGTCCCCAGGAACTGAAAACTCACTGTTCCGTACTGCACACCCTCATCCTGGAACCTTGAAGTTCACCTCAGTTTCTTCTTGCGGCACTGGTACCAGGTTCTGATCGGCTGACCCGCTCGGCGTCTTTCCTAATCATCTCCGGTTCAAGTCGAGCTGCTGATCTCCCGTGTTCCACGGTTCTCCCTCACATGACTTTCTAACAGTCTCTGGCTTTCAGCTCCTTGTGTTTGTACCATTTCTTAAATGATGTTTCCATTCAAACACCTCCTAGCTGGCAACAAGTTCCTCCGTCCTACAGACCAAAGAGTGGCTCTTCTGGCCCAGTTACATATGACCATAGAGCCCCCGTAGAACAAAGCAGCAATGTGACAAAAAAAAAAAAAAAAAAAAAAAAAACAAAAAAACTGTGCTATGCATCTTGCACTGCTGCGGGCTCAAGGACAGGAACAGGGAAAACTGCTGCCATGGAGTGCTATTTGACCACCAGCTACTCCCAGATTAGATCTGCATTCTCTCTATATACTTTGTGACCTGCCAGCACTCTGGTGTAGTGAATTATCAATACCTAAAAACTAACCACCACTCCTTCCTATCCCCCAAGACTCCCAAAGATTTTGTTTCCTGTGTTGGTATGTGACTAGCAGAGGCATAAATTTTGGCCATATGTGCTATGAGGGTGCTTATCCTGTGTGGACTGTTCAGCAGTAAGACCCTGTGGGTTTATTAAATCATACCTCCAAGAATGAACACTGAGATCCACGGCTTAGGAGTAAACCAAAGCTCAGGACATAGGCCAAAGAGGACCTGGACCCTTGGCATTCTGAGAGTTTAAAGGGAGGCATTGTTGTTTGTTAGTTCCTGAAACTAAATGAGACCTAATTGTTCTCCTGGAAGGAGATTTTTAATGACAAAGGGAAGCCTTGGGAAGGAGCGTTTTTTTGGGGCTTGGAAGATGGCTCAGTGTATAGGAGCACTAGCTGTTCTTCCAAAGGTCCCTGATTCCATGGTCTCTCACAACCATCTTAAGTCCAGTCCCAGAGGATCTGATGTCCTCTTCCAGCCTCTAAGGTCTCCAGGCCCACATGTGGTGCACAAGTTAATCTGGCTCTAAGATGGAGGAGACACAGACCTGGGCTGAGACAAGACCCCAACTTAGAGACCTTGTCAGTTCTGAGAGGGGTCAACTCAAAGAGGAAAGTTAGACCTTTTTTTCTCTGAGACTCATTGATCCTTTTCCTCTACTTTGCAGAGCGGCTGGGAGTACAGTAGGACAGCCACCACCACTGGGAGCACAGTGGGACAGCTACCATCACTGGAAGAGAGCTAAACTTAAATCAAGGGTGACACAAACCCCAGGACTTCTTTCCCAAAGGGACCTCCTTCAAACAATGAGTCTCTTCTGGGCATAGGTGTCAACTCCAAGTTCTGCTCCTGTGGTTTCTGTCTCATCATCTCATACAAAAGGGTGTCTGGACAACTCTACCCAGAGAATAACAAGCCAATCTTATCTTAAGGGATGCCTCATCTTTAAGGGAATACATTATCCTGAAAATCAAATTAAATTCTCATCACATTGAGCTCATCTGGAATGTCTCCCAAGGTTTGGTTATAGTAACTGTAGGAGAAAATGTCACCAGAGCTGGGTCTTACAAGGAAATAACTTTTAGTGCCTAGTTCAGTTTGAACGCTTGGAAGCCACCCATCTTTACAAGGAAATGAGATCAGATGATCTTTCATTTCAAGCATTTGAAGGCAAGGAGACATTTCTCTGCATCAGAAAACAAACTCGTGACTCTAAAGAGCACCTGCTCGCTCTCTCACTCGTTCTCTCTCTCTCTCTCTCTCTCTCTCTCTCTCTCTCTCTCTCTCTCTCTCTCTCTCTTCTGCACCATCTCAGCAACTATACATACTTTCTGAGCATCAGCAGTAAGTGAGCATAGGAAAAGTGGCCTTCCTTAATGTGCACATTCAAGGATGGAGCACCTGAGCCATTAGCAGGGTCAAAGATACAGGGAATCCCAAACAGCAGTAACTTTTCATTTTTTAATTGGGCCTGGCATACCCTGGATGACTTCTTGTGCCATAAATCTATCCTCCTAATTATTAGCTTGATTAACCTAATTATCAGTTGGGCTAATATTGGAATTAGTTGGTATTCTCTAAGTCACTCTCAGTGCAAAACCAGGAGAACAAGGTTGTAGCCACACTAATGGATGCAGGGAAGCAAAGAGGATTCCCAACCTATTGTCAGCCACTGACCAGCATCCTGTAAAGTAGTCAAGCTGTTCCAGAGTCAGTGGGGCCCCCAAATCTCCAGTCAGCCTTCGGGGAGTTTTTCACTGGCATGTTAACCTTAAACTTTACCAGACTCTTCTCTCCCCAAACCTTCAACTCAGTGATTCCCTCCTGTTGGCTGCCCTCTCAAGGGACTTCATGCTCTTAGCCCATACATCAACAATATCCAGCACACTGACTGGTGGGGGTGGGGGGAGGCAGCATTCAATAGATGCCTGATGAGGAAATGAATCTATTGCCCCAGACTTAGCACTTCTCACATTCCTAATTGCCTGCTTCCTTATTAATCACTCTTGGAACTATAAGCCCCTTGAAATCAAGAAACTGATTTCATGTGTTTGTATGTCTCTGCTCTCAGGAATGTGCAGAAACAAAGCACTTAATAAATGGAGATAGAGCCCACCTGTTCCCACTCTGTGAAGATAGTTTTGGTATAAATCTTCCTGGCTTACAGCATGCTTTCCCATGTGTTACCATTCCTTATGCTCATGGGAACCAAGGCTGAAAGGGGGCAAGGAGGGGACTGTGTGCTAAACACAGCTATCATTCTCACTGTTCAGCTAGAGGAAATAAAAGTTTATAAGTTTATAATGGCTTGCCCATGGTCACATGAGTCTAGATGACTGTCTGACTCTGAATCTATATTCAGTTATTTTATAATCAACTGCCATCATTCATTTCTATCTCTGACCCACAAACTCCACCTCCCAAAAGAATCCTCCCCTAGCAGGCTGTTCCTAACACCACTCATGAGTTAGCCCATTGGGGCTTGAGGGTTAAGATGAAGCAAAGGCAGGTACTGAGAAACTCGTTTTTGGAGATGATGCTTATAAAAATTGATGTCAAAAACAGAATGGTGTCCAAGTATCAGAATCTCAGACACCAGGCCCGATGAGGAGAACGTGTTGTGTAATTATAGGTACGTGGGAGACCCAGGCCAGTCCACTGTTGTGGCTGCTTTACAAATAAACAGCATTCACTCCTAATGGCTGCATACCAAGTTCTTCCAAACCAGGAAGCATTAAGCAACAGTAAATATTTATTACTGTACACAATTTTTTGGGTGTTGGGGTTCTATGGGGCAACTTAGCACAATGGTCCTGTCTCAAGGTCTCCCCTGAAGCCTGGACGAGCTATCAGTGTGGGCTTCAGTGTAAAGGCGTGGCAGAGAATGAAGGATTCATGTTTTGGATGCTGCACTCAGTGGCTGCCGGGTGTTGGTAAGAGGCCTCAGACCTACCGTATTTGGAGCACTCCCCATGAAGGTCAGACACTCAAGCTAGCTTTGCTCAGACTGAAAGAGCCAAGAGATTATGCAGGCTTATGATAAACTATTCAAAATATAATGTCTCTTTTGAGAAAACCAAAGCAAGTCTTTCTGAGCTTCTTCTGCCCTTACAGACTCTGAGATTCCTCTGGCCTTGTGTTAGGTATGAGTCTGAAATGTCTACCATATAGGCTCATGTTTTGAATACTTATTCCCCATCTGGGGGCATTATGTTGAGAGGTTGTGGATGCTCTAGGAGGTGGGACCTACGTGGCCAGTGTAAGGTTCTGTGAATGGGCCTCTGTAAGTTAAAACTAGCCTCTGGTTTTGTTATACTCTCTGTGTTTTCCCGTCCTCTGTGATATGAACTATCTCTGCCACACTCCCCTCCATGATCTGATAGGCTCTGTTGTGCCCTTCTTGCTGTGGTAGACTGAAACTCTCTGAAACTGTGAACCAAGATACGTCCTTTCATTCCTATAGCCCCTCATGGCGGTGGTAAGGACCTGGGCACGGCGCTGCGGTGATTGAGCTACGATCCTGGCGGGCGTGCATCTTGCTGCGTGTCCCCCACCCCTGGGCTCTTCACCCTGATGCTGCACGGGTGCTGAGCCCGCTCGGGTCAGGACAATGATGAAGTATTTCCTGGGCCAGAGCCTGCTCCGAAGTTCCTGGGACCAAGTGTTCGCTGCCTTCTGGCAACCGTACCTGAATCCCTACAGCAAACATGTCTTAACCGAAGACATAGTGCACCGGGAGGTGACCCCTGACCAGAAGCTTCTGTCCCGAAAACTCCTGACCAAGACCAACAGGATGCCATGTTGGGCAGAGCGACTGTTTCCTGCCAAGGTTGCTCACTCGGTGTACATCCTGGAGGACTCCGTTGTGGACCCGCAGAATCAGACCATGACCACCTTCACCTGGAACATCAACCACGCCCGGCTGATGGTGGTGGAGGAACAATGTGTTTACTGTGTGAACTCTGACAACAGCGGCTTGACCGAAATCCGTCGGGAAGCCCGGGTCTCCTCTAGCTTATTTAGCGTCTCCAAAGCTGTCCAGAAATTTGGTCTTGCCGGGTTCAAAGGCAATGTGACCAAGACAATGAAGGGCTTAGAATACAACCTGGCCAAGCTACAAGGTGAGGTCCCTTCTAAAACATTTGAGTCAGTCAAAGAGGCCAAAGAGAAAGCAAAGGAGACGGCACTGGCAGCTACAGAGAAGGCCAAGGACCTGGCCAACAAGGCCGCCACCAAGCAGCAGCAGCAGCAGCTCGTATAGCATACTTGCTCCCTTCTCCCCAGTGCACTTGATTATTAAAGCTCAACCTGCAGCCCTCTCTGCTGTCTTAGGTGGTGGGTCAGGGCCCTGTCCGGGTCAGCATCTGCACCACACCCAGCTCTGTCTACTGGGCGCAGGAGTGCAGTGACTTGCCCGAGGTCACTGCAGTGATAGACTGTAGGCTCCATGAGGGCAGGGCTCCTTGTTTTATCCTCTGCTGTGTCCCAAGTACCCTAAACAATATTTAGCACATAACAGGCACTCAATAAACACATGATTTGATTACACCCCCTCCAAAAGATACATCCTTTCTTCTGTAACTTATTTCCATCATGAATTTTGTCACAGTGATGCAAAAGATAACCAGAGCAGCTTTCTCTTGGAAGACTCTCACTCCAAAAATATCCTGTCTATACCCACAGAAAGGGTACATATTCATCCTGGAAAACACAGGAAGATCAGGCAGGGGTCTGACAAGTAGGCCTGTGTCAGTTCCCCTAGTCACTGTCATTAGTGTATAACCTTTGCCCTCTGGTCCTGTATCCCCACAACAGCCAATTTCTTCAGTCACGCGCCATCAATGTTCACCTAGCTTGGAAATCTTTTCTTTCTGTGCCTCAGAAAATGTAAGTAAAATAAGTTTGTGGGCTTTGTCTGGTTAATTCGCCTTTCATTACAGACCGCTCAGCCATTTCTCTAAGCTGCTTCCGGGACTAGCACCCCATCAGGACATTAAAGTTACCATTGTCAATTCTCTGACTATGACCCTTTAGTAAGGAAGAGGGTGATGAGAGGGAAGAAGGAGAGGAAATAAAGTTGTGGGGTCCACACTGGTGCTTTCTCTGAGTGATCCTAAAGTAAGAAGTAATGGTAAATGGGGGTGGAGGGACTTAAGGACTATTTTTGTTGGCTTTTTTTAGACTTATACAGAAAGATACATTGAGATTGCTGTTGGTTTGACACCAAGCAGAGCCTCAAATATTGCACAAGAGCTTTACCTTGCCTCCATGAACCTATTCAGCCTGGGCTTCCAATTGCCCCCAGAACAAGGTCCTTATCCAGCACTGATGATATAGAGGGTCACAGTGAGGTGTGCCACCCTGGAACCTAGGCCACTGAAGAGCCCACTGATGAATTTGCTCATTCCCACTATAATCTCTGCTCAGCACAGGGAAGCAGTGTTGGGTCAGGATGCAGGCCAGCTACAGTACGGGGTAGCAGGTAACACAGCAACGGTACCCACTAGAGCCAGGTCTCTTGTGGTACCACAAGCTCACTGGACAACAAAGCAAATCAAGGACAACACAAAACGCCTGCTGGGCCTGTGCAGTTGGCAGGCAGGTTTCTGAGGCCTAGAGGATGGGACGAAATGGACAGATGGATGCACGAGAAATGGCAACTCTGCCCCCATACCATTTTGAGCTCCCTTTTGACTTTGAGCAAGACCAATCTCCCTGCCTTGGTTTTGTTTTTGGTTTTTGTTTGTTTGTTTGTTTGTTTGTTTGTTTGTTTTTTAGCTCCCTTCCTTCTCCTTTCCTGGGGAATCTTTGTTAATCAAATGTTATTGTCCCTTGGCAAAAAGTCTCAGCTTTTATTATCCCTACAACATCCACTATCTGGACATCATGTATTCAAGAAGTTGCAAACATCTACCCAAAACTTCCATGTTAATCTCACCTGGGACTACAGAGTCTGCCATGTCTCAGAAAGGATGCACACAGTGAGTCCAGCAAATCCTCTAAAGAGTGATGACTGCCACCTCACCCTCTACCCTGAGGTGACTTACTCGGTACCCACAATGAAGTCCTGATTTTACTTTTCCTTCTGGAACAGCAGCTGCATAGGAGAGTCCTCTGGCTTCCACTGATGGAGATGTTCTTTTGTGAAAGGTCTTGTGTTATCACAGGAGCCCAGCGGGAAAGGCAGACTAAGTAATTCAATGATGATATGTGACCTCAACCAGTTTACATACCTGCATAAGGGCTGCAACCAGTTTACATACCTGCATAAGGGCTGCAACCAGTTTACATACCTGCGTAAGGGCTCCCGGAAGACATGGAGACCCTCTACAGCCATGGGAAGGGCTACTGCCGAAGAACAGTGGGCAGGCTGTTTACTAAGCCAGAGAATTGACAGCATGTTAGAAAGACTAATGAGAGCTGGAATCCAGTCCACGAAGCACATCCTGACTCAAGGTCTGGGAATTCCCTGTCATGGGCCCGTTTAAGCAATAATCTGTAAAAAGATGTTGGACAGGCTTTAAATGAAAGATAAATTCCAAGAGACTGAAGAAACACAGATTTCTTTTCTGTATGTTTGTTTGGAGTGGGTTCCTTTTTCTTCTGTGGAGGGGTGGAGCTGAAGAAGTAGTTGTGCATAGGGAATACAGAGAGATGGGAGCAAACAGGGTCTTGCTCTATTGAGTCCTAGCTCTTAGCTGCCCACTACCCATTCTTAGAGTTAGTTACTTGCTTAGGATCCCCAGGAAGGCAGGAAGAGGGAAAGGCTTCTACTCTAAGGATCTGTAATTTTGTTAAGGAAAAAAAAAAAAACCCAAGAGACAAGATTAAGAAAAATCTTTTAAATCATTCCCAGCCTGGATATTTGACAAAATTGGGGTTTGATATTTTTTTTTAAATAAGGCATCTGTAGCTTTTTTTTAGCAACAAAGAGACTGCTTTATGCAAATTTCCCCTCAGAGCTTTCATTAAGATGTTAACATCTTTCTTGTCAAAATATCTACCTTATTATAATGAGTCATCTTATTTCTCTTTTCTCTGGCTGAGACATCTTTGTAAGATAAACTCTCAGGGCTGAGAACAAGACCTCTCTCTCTCTCTCTCTCTCTCTCTCTGTGTGTGTGTGTGTGTGTGTGTGTGTGTGTGTGTGTGTGTGTGTTTGTCCTTTTGTCTCTTTGTCTCTGTCTCTCCATCTCTTCTTTGTCTCTGTCTCTCCATCTCTGTTTCTCTCTCCTTCCCTCCCTCCCTCCCATATAATTCATTCTAACCACTAAACAAGTTAAATGCTCTTCCCTGTTGCACATCATATAGAAACAAGCCACAGACTACACAGCTTTTTCTCTCCTGCTTTGGGCTCTAACAGCTCTGTGGTCAAGTGTTTTCCCCCAACAGCACTTTGGCCTTGACCTAGAACAGCTTGATATGTACAAGGGCCGCTCCCTAAGGGGCAGGGGTCGGTCTGCTAATCACTCCATGGAGGCTCCCTCCCAGCTCAGTCCTCTCCTGCTACATGACCCCAAGTACAAATTCACAGCATGGAAAGCACATAGAAATGCCCAGAAGTGCTTCTATTCTGAATGTTTGAATGTGATTAAAGCAAGTGGGAGGCAAGGCAGGGAGGCAAAAGCCCTTCAAGGAGACATTTGGTTCAGACAGAGAGCCCCATGTCAAAATAATGCATTTAGAATCGTTTTAAGGTATATTTAAGGTGCTAAATATTCATCGGGAAAGGACGGAGGTGTGTGTGAAGGAATGGAGTAGGTTAGAAGAAAACAGCAAGGGGCTCAATCTTTCAGAAGTGGCTTCACTGGAGTAGGCAGTCCCAAGAAAATACACACATGTAATCCCAAGGTGTGGGGGTGGGTTCCTTCCCATGAGACAATATCACAGGAGGGAGAAGCAAGAAGTTACTCTACTTCAATGGAACCTTAAAGGCTGGGGAGGGGAGGGTCTTCTGTAGTATGCACTCCTAAAACTGGGTAGAAGTGGGGGTACAGTCAGCATCCTCCTCACAGCTGCCAAAATCAGTCTGTCCAGCAGCTACTCTTAGAAGATATTCAAAGAGCACATGGAAGACAGATCTCAAGAATAACTGGGACAATAGAATTCAAGTCACTTTTCCTGTCACATGACCTGCCTGCATCATTGTCCTCAAGAATTCACACCTACATCTCATGCAGCGGGAGCTGAATAAAATAATATTTTTTTTTTTGGTACTTCACAGCATACAACATGGTAAGGATAAGGATTTAGTAGGAAGCAGATTGTGTTCTACACTACTGTAACTTTCCACAAGTGCTAAGATTATAGGCGTGAGTCACCACAAATTTTACTTGTATGTGCACTTTTTCTGTATATATGAATAACTTTCAGCTTGGGATTGTTAGTATTATGACTCTATTGTTGTATGGCTTGCCCCTCAGGGGAATGGGTCTCCCCACACCTCATCACACCTCCATAGGACATATACCCCACACACTCTATTTCCTAACATTGTGCCAAAAACTGGAACATATCTTTTTTTTTTTTAATCTTCTTATAAACGCATCAGGGACAGTGTTGTATTGTTATTTTGGCTTGTTTTTACTAACAGATACACAATGTGGCTTAGTTGGTCTTTTTTTTTTCTTTTTTCTTTTACTTCTCTGATTCCTAATAAGGTAATTTTCTTCCCCACTAACTTTACTGTTATGCTCACGGTCTATTCCCTCCCTCAAGACACAAGTTTAATAGATGTGTGAGCTCTTTGTGCATTCTGAACTCAGATTTCATATATCAAAGCTATGCATACCCCACCCAGGCCCTTTACATCCAAGTTTTCTCTGTTTGGTGGCATTTTACATTGGTGTGAATCTTAACCTGTCATTTTTATTACAGAAAATGTTAGTTCCAGAGACGAGGAAATGAACTCTCCTCCAAGTTCTGTAAGCATCTGTTTTTTTTTTACTATTTAATAATGCACCTCTAATCCACCTACACAAATGAAGTTGTACCCTTTAAGTTAGAAGTCTGGAGTGTTCTCCACATTGTTTCTCATGATCCCAAGAAAGCACACAATTCCTTTTCCCCACTGAAATCCCTTATAATTCATTTGTTGTGTGTTAAAAATATTTTTTTCTTTAGAGTATATTTATGAAAACTTATTTCCCAATGACCTATATTTTGTGGTTAACCCAGTTCTGTAGCATCTTGATGATTGTCATTATGAAACAAAACAATACGTGCCAGAATAAATTGCTAGCAAAAGTCCCATATCTGGCACAGAGTAGACACCCATCAGAGCTGTTGGACTGAATGACTAGACAGTGCTCACCTGACTATTCTCATTCTAAGTTTTATAATTTACAATAGCTCCTCTTTCATTCTATGCAGTGATTTTGCTGCTGGTTTAATAGGATCACATCTGGGAGATACCTGGCAACACACTGTCACCGCAGTACCCAGCCTTGTCACTCAGGAGTACATGTTCCTTTTTCTTTATTGGAGCCTTGGAGTGTAAATATGTGACATTGGATTTAAGAATCTTATAAGCTCCATTCTAATCCTCCTTGCTCTATAGTTTAGGCTGTAATATCTCAGCTGTTTAAGTTATGTTTCTCTTCTCTTTGTTTTCGTGTTAGATCTGTTGTCTATAAAGCTTTACAGCAGATATTTCCTCTGGTAGTTAATCATGAAAGAGAATCTTCTATATGAATTAAAATCTTCTCCAAAAAAAATTGAAAATGAGAGACTTTCTACTGTTGTGATTTTGTCTACAATTTTCATGCTTCTTGAGCTGTTTCTACTTTTCTATAGACAAGATCTCATTTTTTGTTAGACTTCCTTTTTCCTGTTACTTTTTTATCATGTACTGTAATCACATATTTAAGTCTTTGTTCTCGTTTAATCTGTAAACTCACTGTAAGTAGTGGTGATGTGCTGGCTCGGGCACTCTTAATTTCTAAGAGCCTTCATTCTTCTCCAGGCCACGCTGCCATGTCTCAGCCTCCCTGTGTTTGTGTTATTGTTTCTCTTTAGCTCTATTTCACCATCCTTCTGAGGTTTTTTTTTTTTTTCTGGCATTTTTTCTCTGTATTCTGAAACCTGGCTTGTGTGCATGTCTGTTTCATTTATCACAATCCATATTTTCATAAAGCTTTTCACAGACTTTTTCCCCTGCTGCAAACATCTGTACTAGTACGTTTGGATTGTAAGAAGAAGGGGGCCCTGGGGCCTTCAAGCAATATTGCAATGTGCCATTGCCTGGTAGAGGATGGTTCAAGCAGTCAGTCACAGGTGACCTGTGGAGGAACAGGCTTATTGACTTGAAAATGCAGATCTGTCCAATAGTCTGTGGGAATATAAAGAAAAAGAACCAACTCACATACTCTTCCTACACTCGTCAAGCCCAACAAAGAGATAGATCTGCTTCCCAGAAAGGAACAGGAAGTAAAGAAGTTTCTGGAGAATTGATGTGCCAAATTAATGGCGCTATGTAAACATGAGAACTTAATGGCAAGAGTTTAGTAAGAGGTCATGACCTCACATGACCTTACAGCCAATTTAGTGTTTGCCTCTGAGCTGGTACAGAAGATAATTATGCTGCTTGCACAAGTTTTAGACAAGGGTGCAGATCACTAGGGATAACTGTTCATCCTCATGCCAGAGGGAAGAAGCAAGACGAGGCCAGCACCAAACAAGGTCTTGGTGGATCACTGTGGGTGTCAAGAAGAGCAGGATATGGATGATAAAGAGGGTAGTCTAATAACTCAAGGTTTAGATAGTGAAATACTCTCAGGATTTGCTAAGTTTACTCTTTGATTGGAACAACTCAGGTGATACCACATGGGAAGAAGTTTACACCCTACCTTTCCCGACTGCCTGTTACAAACATACGAGAGTTTGTTTTCCTCATTAATTGATTTATTTAATCACTTTTCAGCTCAATCACAGACCCCTCCCTTCTCTCCTCCCTGTCCCACCCTTATGTCCTTCTCCGCTCACTCACCTTCCATTTCTCCTCAGTGAAGGGAAGAGTCCCATGGGACTCAATATTCTAGGGAAATATTGCTTCTCGGATGAGAATTCACTGTCCATCAGAGCTTTCCAAGCTGCCCTGTATTTTGTTTGGGGTTTACCTTTGGGATTTCCTAGAGTAAAACTAACAATGGAGATAATTCATCAGAGGCAAGTTTAAGTATAATTCTGGAAAGAAGGCTTCTAAGACTAGGGTGTACAGACACAGAAAATGGCGATTTCCTCAACTCCAGGCATGTAAAACATTCTCGTTTGGGAGACTTGAGATGGAGCTAGGCACATACAGGATGTTAGATGGAACTATCTTGAAGAAAATATCCCACCCAAGGTTCTATGATAACTTCAGGACCTTCATCACAAAGGCAAAGCAGCTGCTTTCCAGGTGATGGATGGAATTCTCAGGAGGAAGCCAGAAAGAGAAGCCATATCTTGACTCTGACAAGTCTTAAAGGACCTAACATCAATTCTTTAACCTTCTGTAGACTATAGGACAAAAAATATTTACAATCGTTTTGATCCCAAACTTCAAGAGCCACTCTCTCCGTACTTCTAGAAATCTGTTCCCCATCATGCCTACTGCTCCAGTCTATCCTGGAGCCCCGTCATTTCTCAGCCAGACTGGGACAAGAACATCCAAATGAGTTTGCAAGAGCCCTTTTTCTCCTCACAGCTCAGTTCTATACCGATCTCCAGAATCTCTTTCTAGAATGAGAAACAGATCAAGTCACCCCCTCCTACATAAAATTTCTGAGTGTCCCTGGGTCCTTGTGTCTTTGTGATAAGGTTAGCTTCCTTAGCATGGTCACCAGACCCTACTTGAGCCAGCTACAGACTCCTCCAGAGCAATGACTTGAAGTTGTTCATCTCAGCATGGCCAGGACCTAACAAAAAGAGCTTCACCCACATTAGTCCAGTGAATGAATAAATTTCCTGTCACTTTTGAAGTAGTCCTATATTTCACCTCAGACTGTCTCTCCCTGATGTCATCATATCTCTATTTTGAAATGTTCTCTTTTGCCTGCCTAAACTCGCCTTGTATATTTTTTTCTAAATAATCCCAAGACCCCACTCTGCCTTTTCATGAGTCAATAAATTCCATATACATTATTCAGTGTTGCAATAAATATAAAAAGTGATAACCTTTTATCCCTTGCTAGTGCGGCTCCCATAGGGCCACATGGCACTGTGGGGTATGTGTATCTAAGCAGCTCCATGCAACCTCTAAGTACTCACAGACACCAGCTTCTTTTGCCTTTGCTGCTTCTGCACCAGGTGGTCCACTGCCACTGTCCCCTACTGTCTGGTAAAAACATGACTCTACAATCATTAACTTATCAAGCAGATTTATATGTTAAATTCAATCCACAATCTCTCTACACAATAAGATTATAACCAGTTGGCAAAGATATAAACTGCACACCTAGAATTCAGAAATAAAATAGTTTTTTGAAAAGGCTCCCAACTCTGACAGAATTTGAAAAAAATAAAACAAACAAACAAACAAAAAAGCTCTGGCTGTCCTAAACAGACAAAGGTCACAGCAAGAAGCAATTAATAGCTTAGTCCTGCCTGGGGTTCTTCACCCTTTTCATTGTTTCAAAACTAAGGATGGAGCCTTCCTTAAGAGAGAAGAAACCAGCCACATTCTTCCTACTATTTCAACCATCAGAAAGGGCTCATATTAGATGCTGAGTTCTGAGCAGAAGCCTGTGTACTCCTAAGAGAACCCAGCAGGTCAAAGGATAAAGGGAGAGAGGGAGGGAGGGAGAGAAGGAGGAAGCAGGGAGGAAGAACATAGTTGGTAATTTATTAGAAGGCAGGAAAAGTGTTGAATTTGACACTAGTAAGGGGAAGATGTCAGTTCAACATCTGTTTCTGACACTTCAGCAACTCATTATTTCTCAGTGCACAGTGGTGGGCTGAGTGAGGGAGCCCCAGGCAGGCTAGGTCTTGTCAATAAGCCTGAGTTTTATTGGCAAAGAAAATAAGTAAATAAATAAACAAATGTAACCCATAGCCACCGCTAACAATTGAGAATAACCAAAGAGCCTCACTAACTACCAAAGACTTGGTGAAACTTCCATGGAGATGGGCAGGAAGATGAGAGGCAAGTCCAAGAGTCCGACTTCAAGAGGGTCCCACTCTCAGGGTCTCTGTCTTCCTGCTATTTGGAGGAGCACCAACCCACCCATGTGGGTGCCTCCTGTTCTGTAACTCCTGAACATTTCACATTCCATGATTTTGTCTTCCTTGGCATCAGTCTCTGTGGGTACCAAAAATATACTGTTCTCTGCTTTCTATTTTTCAGTCAATGCCTCTCAATGAATCTAGAGTTTAGCTTCTTTGAGACTGGCTGGCTAGAGAGCCTCAGGATGTGGCTATCTTCACCCCCCCACACACACACACACATTGCTCTCCAACCCCTGCCATGCTTGGGTTACAGGAGAGTCCCACCACCCCTGAGCTTGTCTTTATGTTTTCACAGTAAGTACTATATTCCCTGTCCTACCTTCCCACCTCAAAAAGATTTTAAACAGAAGATGTTTCCATACAGAATCTTTTTAAGTGATGGTTAATTATAAGCACCATTAGGAAGCTTTTCTTCATCCTTTTCTGTTGCAAAACCCAAATCCCTACCCCCTTTCCACGCCCTTATCCTGCCTGGGTCTCTAGCAAACAAAGACAGTGAGCAAGTTTTTCAAACACTATGCCCACTTATACCTTCACAGCTGGTTCTCTTCTCTATGATTCCAGCAGGATAGCGACCTTTTCTGAAGGATGGATGGTGAGTGAATGAATGGATGATTCTCACAGCAATGAAAGATACTAGTTAATATGGTAAGCCTCAAAGACCCCATGAAAAAGAGATACTGAATTCAAAGCATTGATTGGGACAGAAACTGAAGTCTGTATATGCACTCCTAGGGACTCATCTACCCAAGGTGTGGTGGGTTGAATAAGAATGGTTCATATCTGAATACTTGGTCCCTAGTTGGCAGAACTATGTTTGGAATATATTAGGAAGTGTAGCCTAATGTTGGAAAAGGTGTGTCATAGCAGGTGGTTGTGAGGTTCCCGAAAACACAACAGGCTCAATTCGGTCTCTCTGCCTACAACTTGCAGATCAGATGTGAGCTAATGCTCCAGGACTATCCAGGACTACCAACCTGCTACCATGCTCCCACCATGATGTTCATGGACTGTCTAAATAAACCCTCAATTAAATGATTTCTAAGTTTCCTTAGCCATAATATCCCTTACAGCAATAAAACGGTAACTTAAATATGAGGTGAGATGAACATTTTGGAATATGGAAAAAGGAAAACTATGGCCTACAGTATGGGAGGAAGCTATAATACAGCCTGACTATATTGGTCACCACTATGTACTCTTGTATAAATTGAAGTTCCCAGTGAGGCAGGGAGTAGAATCTGCATGCATCTATGTTAAGGCAACTACTTCAAACTTCCATGGCTGTAACATGGTGGAATGTTTTATAAGTATTAAACCGAATTTTCTTTGGCTGTCTTCAGCCACATTAAGAGCCATCCATTCATTATCCACCTCTGAATTTGACCTAAAAATCCATCCTATAAGTATTAGGTAAACATTTTTACTATGTACATGTAGGGAGCCGTTTGTGCCACACCCAAACATGGCGCCGGCTTCCCGCCGAGAACTCAGCAAACAGAGCTATTGCCCAGCCAAGAGACTTAATGCGCATGCGCCACATACGTCATAGCCGGCTCTCGGGGCATACTATTGAGTTACTGGAGGGCCCACCAATCAGGTAGCGACACGAGTCTCCTAGGCATATATAGCAGTGCATTTCTCCCCCACGGGGAGAGGAAGATAGTGGAGAGATTGCGGGAGACCCCACGTGGAGGGATGGCGGACAGATACCACGTGGAGAGAAGCCCGATAAAAGAGATTGCGGGAGATCCCGCGTGGACAGAGACTGGACAGAGAGATCGCACGTGGGGGACTGCACATGAGAGGTCACCTATACAGTAGACCCTGGTAGGGAGTCCCCGGCTCAGAGAGAAGTTTCCTGCTCAAGAAGTCCCCTGCTCAAAGTGCTGTACAATAAAGATTATCCGCAGAAGAATCTGTTTGTTTGTTGCACGCCTGTTCCTATCGGCGGGAAGCGTGGGCGTGTGACATGTACAGATACCTACTTTCTACCAAGCCAAAGGCTAAGAACATCATCAGTAGTGTCCAAGGCCTGTAACAAAGATGCCCTTGCCTTTCTATAAAGTGTTTCCTGATGGTCCTACCCATTCATTTTTAAAAGTAGATTGGAGGGGCTGAAGGAATAGATCAGTGGTAAAGAATACTCACTGTTCTTGCAGAAGTAGAATGTTACTCCTAGCACCCACATCAGTTGGCTCACCTGTAACTCTAGTTCTAGGATATCTGACATCCCCTTTTGGCCTCTGCAGGCACCTGAATACATGTGCATATAAAAATGCATACAAACATGCATACACATAAAAATGAGCAAGTAAATAAAAGTGACCTGACTTGTGACATTTTTGCACTGTTACATTAAAAAAAATAATAAAACTGCTACAACTTTGGAATATGATTATTTGGGGCAACCTAAATTCATGTTCCTGGGTTATGGCCACTCTTACTTGCTTCAAAATAAACTCTCTCTTATTCCCTCTCAGATTAAAGCTGTGTTTTTACAACAGTTTTAGTCAAAGAGTTGGGACTGTCTCCATAGACATTGAGGAAAAGGGACAGAGCACTGGGGTTATAGTTTCCAGTCAGTCATGAAAGGGCAGTCAGCCATGCAATACAACCTGCCCCCAGTCCTTCCAACCCTTAGAGATGTGGTTTCCTAAAAGAACTGGAAAGAGAGAATCTCTTGGGGAGGAGGGGCTGACTGTTCAATTGGAATGTGGATCTCCCTCTATTCATATCCTTTCTGAGGCACACATTCCACCATTGCTTCCTATAAGAGCCTTCCTTTTGATTTTCCATCCCCCATCACTTCAAAAGAAGCCCAAGTACCCTAACATGGCTCACAGGGTGTCCCCAGGTTTACCTGTCCATTTTCCCGGATTCATTTGACCACTTGCTTTTACTCAGGCACACAGTCCTATTTTAAGGCTTCAAGCTTGACCTGCTACAACAAGGAGCCCATTTCTCTATGCCCTGGCATTTTCATGTATGCATGGATTAAACCTTTAGATCTCAATGACAAGAAATCTCCTCAGGAAAGTTTCTTGACCCCTTGACAAGGCTAAGCCATCCTTCTCTGGAGGACAGCCAAAACCCATCAACTTATTCCTCTTCCATCACCACCAGATGGTCTCAAGGTGATCACTTCCTGTTTGATACTCTTGGAGCAGCATCTTCTGGCCTTAGAACCCTTACTCACCCACACTCTGTCTTCACAGGCAGCTCCAGTTTCTCTAGTTTCAGATTCTTCATATATGTTGCTTTCTAAGCTGGGGACTATTTTTTTCTCCAAATCTTTGAAGAATATTCTCAGCAATTCTTGTTCCCCACCAAAGGTCATTCCTTGCTGAGGGGCTAACCTCTAAACACACACACACACACACACACACACACACACACACACACACTCCCAAGAGTGCTTGCCCTACTTTCTATCAGAGGCTTATTACTATCAGAAAGGCCTGCATAGTCTTATCTTGACATATTTATTCACTTGTGGCTCTTGCACAAGGATACACGTTTCCCATCAACAGGTTTTGCCCTTTGCTGCTATGCCCACTACTCATAGCAACTGCCACTTGGATTGTGTCTTCAGGATATCATGACCAGCTAGCTCTCAGCAAACACTGAGAAACGTGCACACACAAAGAATGAATGGGTGAAAATAGAAAATTACAATGCACAGCCAAACACAAGGTGTTATTCTGAAGGTATTTCAGTCCCCCACTCCCCCACATCACCACAAGTGTGGATAATTTGAAGTCCTTCCTCTTCAGGCTCGGTTCTCCCTGCAGCCTTTCTCAAGGATTGTCCAGGGAGGTCCACGGACCTCCTCTCTAACGTATCCTTTACTTTTAGTGCCAACCCACAAACTCACCTGTTCCATTTTCCAAATTGTTCCCAGAACAATAAACTACTTCCCTCAGTTCTGCACAGACATTTGTTTTCCACACTAGTGTCATGGAAGGAGCTCCGACTCACTTACAGGCAGCCTAGAATCTCAACTCATGTCAAACACTGATCATACCTCCTGCCCTGATTCCCTAGTGGCAGTAAGGATGCCAGAGAGAAGCTGTGTTTAGGTACAGGTTGATGGAATGCAATGCCATAAACCTCACTGACACATATTTGCAAAGACAGAAATAAGTTACTGGCATCTCTGCTACTCTGAGAAGCACAGCCATTCCCAATTCAAGGATATAAAACTTTATAGCACCCAGCTCTCTCAGAGCATAATAACTCACTTTCTAAGTAAACCCATCAAAACCCAACCAAGGTTTATTTCGTTAGCAGCATTTAGTGTGGTGATTCAAATTACTATAAACCCTCCGGAATTACTCTAGGGCCCAAAGAAGTCAGAGAATAGGCACCTAAACAGACAACGACAACACTGACAATCGAAGTTGTACCCTTTTTCCTTCCCTGCTAAAACCTGGGTGAATGCCAGTTCCCTTTGATTCACCCAAGGGCATTCTCTAGGAACACCCAGAGCAAGCTAGTAGGAAATGATACAAACACAGTGTCTTCCTAATGTCGCATCTTATGGTCTTAAAACCCATCCAATATTGCTTGACCTTCAGCTCAACATTTCCCAGCATAACTTGCCAGTACTGACCCAAGGGTTTATGAAAACAGTATGGGGTTAGAAGCTCTATTTATTAATCATTTGATATAGGGCAAGGTACTTAATCATTCTGGCCTCAATTTCCTCCTCTACAAAGTCAGGATGATAAATTCTGCATCATAAAACTGCACTGAGAATTAAGTGAGGTCACCTAGGTGGCTCATAGGAGCTGGTCGGTAAGTAGTACTTCCTTTGAACCGTCCCGGTTCCGTGCTCGGCTCACATCAGGCTGCACCTGCTCCGTTGGTTCTGCTGCTCTTGTTTGGTAAACTCCCTTTTGTCTCTTTGCCTGTGTTTGTCTGCCTTCAGACTAGATTAAAAAACCCTTTGGATAAAGGCAGTGTTTCACAGTTTCACATCTGTGTTGGCCTGTGTGGGGGACAAATCCAGGGACTTCCAGGGTAGGAGGATTTACAAACAATACGCACAGTGTGACTTATATTATAAAATGATTTCCAGGAAAAGTGCTTTTCTGGGGCTGCAGGGAGAGCTAAGGGGCTGAGCCTCATGGGAAAAAAGTAAACAGCTGCGTCATTTACTGTTTCTGAGCTTCAGAAAGTCCCTGCTCCGGAAAATAATAGCTGTCCTTGATTGCTCTTGTTGCTTCTTTACAAGCACCCTTTTGGCCTTCTGGTTTTAACTTTGCTTAGCTATGGTTGGATTGATAACCTGAATGCTACTGTGGACTATAGCCCAAATCTCTCTAAGTCCTGATTTTAGGTAGAGTTCTAAATAATAAAATAGCAAGGAGCTAGATCCAACAAATAAAACTGGTGAATGCCAGGACTTGGAAAATGGCTCAATGGGGAAAGCCCTTGCTGTGCAAGTGTGAAGACCTGAGTCTGGATCTGCAGCACCCACTAAAAGCTAGGCTCAGCAGCATACACAATAACCCAGCCCAGGGACCAGGGAGTGGAGTGATGAGAGATAAAAGACTCCCCAGGACACTGTCCGGGTGTCAAACTGCTGAGCTTCAAGTTCACGGACAAACTCCATCTCAAAAGCTGTGGTCTGATCAAGGAAGACACTGATACCAACCTTGGGCTTTCACTTACTCATAAATATGTGAACACATATCCACTTACACATGCACGCACACACACACACACACACACACACACACACACACACACACACTTATACCGAGAAAGAGAGAGAAATACAGAATGAGTTAAACTTGAATTACATATAAACAAATCATCTTATAAGTCTATCTCATTCAATATTTAAGACACACTTGTGCTGAAATCTTACAGTTAAGTTGAAATTCAAATTTAGAGGCACTGTGTATTTTCTCTGACAGTTCTAGCCAGTAAGGCAACTGAAAGTGCACGGAGATAAATGGGAAGACAAAGAAACAAATGCTTCCCCACAGTGAGCCTTCATTATTTATATGACGGAAAGAAGAGCTGATATAGGCAGCAAATCAATATGTTCACTTATTTGACAGGTGGACAGACATTTAAGCACATTGCTTTTGATATGTCTTTAGAAAGAGTAAAGCCCTGATTTCCATATTAGAAAGAATAAGAAGCTATTTAATAAGACATTAATAAAATATAGAGAGCAAGATAAGAAACAGAACCTATTAGAAGTCTTAAAAATTAAAGAAAATTTTCATTGAATTTTATTCATTTAATATTTAATAAAAATTTAAGACTGGAGCAATTTTATGGGCCATGTGCTTTCTACACAGAGCTAACTAGACTTATGATCCTAAGAGTGGAGACTATTACAGAAGAATTTCCTCATCTGAAATGGAATTACAGAATTTACTTAGAACATGCCTGCATGTGTGTGTGTGTGTGTTTGTAATGCAGATGAAGAGACAAACATCTATTGTTTTCATCTAATGTTTTAACACTTATGTAATTTCAGGAAAAAAATTGGATTTAAAAGACTAGCAGAGAATCAATATTTAAAGAGAAAATTGCCGAACCTTTTCTAACATAAGATAAAGGCATAAATATCTTTAAATGAAAAAAAATGTATTCCAAGTCCCTAGCAAGATAAATAAAACAAATCTATTCAAATCCACACTAAAGAATACCCTCTACAGGTTAGGAGAACCAATAGATTCTCATCCACAAATAACAAAGGACAACAAAACATCACCTCAAGCTGTGGAAGAAAAATAAACACCCAGAGAGTCTGCTGTTAGTATACTAGTCCTCGCAACAGAGCCTAAGCTGAGACAGGCAGGAGAGTCAGTTTCCTTTAGCCTGTGGTTTAGATGTGATGGCTCAGTATTAATGTGTAGCATCCTGCCTAAGGGCTAACCCTCTCTTTTCTATTCTCTCTCCCTCAGCATACAGCTCCTCTCTCATTGCCTCATGGAAGTTTCTACATTCAAGGGAAGAAGAAAGGTGACAAAAGTAGGACTGTCTTATTTAAGTCACTTCCTGTCTAGAGGGCTACTATTGACCTGGGGTTTTTTTTTTTTTTTTTTTTTTTTTTTTTTTTTTTTTTTTTGCTGAATACATGCTCTTCTCAAGTGAAATAAGTATTCGAATTCACTTCTAAGAACTAGAATATGGTATAAGTAGCTAGCTGTCTGCCAGAGCTATTATTTAAGGAAATAAGATACTTTTTAGTTATTTAAAAATACTAAGAGAATCTCACATCCACAGACCATCAGTAAAAGCACTATCAAGAATACAAGCACTGGAGAGAAAGGGGTAGATAGATGTCAGTTAGACACCAACCTGTTCTACATAGTGAGTTCCCAGCCAGCCAGGTCTATGCAGTAAGAGAAGATGAAGGAGGATAAAGAGGTAGTAGAGGAGGAGGTGGAGGAGGTGAAGGAGGTAGAAGTGAAGGAGGAGGAGGTGGTAGAATAGGAGAAGTGGGAGAGAAAGGAAGAGGAGAGAGAGGAGGAGGAATGGAGGGAAGAAAAATGTACTTAATTTAGAAAAAAATAAAACCAGTAGGAAGCTATAGACCACAAGAAACAAGAGTGAACACAGACATAAAAAACTATTTTAGCAAATGCAATTGGATTTTACCATCAAAACCTTTTTTGATTGACTTTTAAATGGGTAAAACTAAAACTCCCTAATAAAAAGAAAAGATAGTGGAAGTAATTAGATATGGCAGGATGTTAAGATTTTGTAAAGCTAGTGGTGAGATTATTAAGATTTTATACTATACTTTGTATTTGTCTACACATCTAGGACATTGCTGTCTTAGTAACTTTTAAATTGCTGTGATAAGTCACCATCATCAAAGCAACTTATAGAAGAAATGGTCTATCAGGCCTTTTGGTTCTAGAGGGCAGTCATGGCATGGAGCACGGCAAGAGGCAGGCAAGCATGTGCTAGAGCAGAAGCTGAGAGCTTACACCCCTATTGGCAAGTAGGAGGCAGAAAGAGAGAGAAAAAGAGATACAGAGACAGAGAGACACAGAAAGAGATACACACAGAGAGAGACAAAGCTAACTTAAAAGACCTTTGAAACCTTAAAGCTTACCCTCAATAATAACAAACCTCCAAATCCTAAATAAACATTTCTACCAACTGGAACCAAGTATTCAAATATTTGAGCCAGTGGGGGTCATTTTCATTCAAGCTACCACAATTACATGATTCAAAAAATAGAGAGGATAATTACATGAAAATTTTAAACATCTATAAACCAAAAAGTAACAGAAATGAAATTAAAAGAGAAAATAGAAAGACTAGAGGGAAACTTTTACAACCTAATGCAACAGGGGAAAATGGTGTCTAAAAAGAACATTTTTTAAATTACAGTGAATGTTTTATTTGGATTATTCAACAGAGCATGAAAAATGTATGATAATTATTTGATTGTCACTCTACCTGCTGCTTTTTCCATTCTAAAATGCTCTTTTTCATAGAATGGCAGCCATATCTTTGGGACTAGAAGCCCCACTCTGACGCTAATTAAAGAAATACAAAGAACAGACATAATATGCAGTCACTGATAGTGGGATGCTAACCCCAGAGGCTTGCACTCCCCCAGAAACAACTCACAGACTGTATGAAGTCCAAGAAATAAAGAAAACAAAAATATATATATATATTTACAAAACAAGAAGACTATTTCCATGTTGCATTTTGTTTTGCATGTACTTTACGCTTATTGTAACTATTAGGTTTTCAATGCATACTGTCAAGCCCTTGAAAAAAATCAAGTACTGACTAAAAAATATATTCACATGGTTTTATGTAAAAATTATTTTAATGTCTGAAAAAACAGTACTGACAAAAATGTATAATTTTAAGCAAAAAATGTTTAAAATCTGTACATTTATCTTTGTTTTGTAAAATAAAGTCGTTTAAAAAAATAAAAATAAAAAAAAAGAAATATCCACCAAAATTAAATTTTGTTAGTTAAGTAAGTCCTAAAAAAAAAAAAAAAAGAAATACAGAGTTTTGTTCAAAATATTTTAAACACTTGTAATAAACTACAGAATTTGTCAAAACAGAGGTGCACTGGTTAGCAATCAAAAGGTTTAAATAGAAATGCAATCCATAGAACAGCAACAACAACAAAAATATAACAATTTTTTTCTCAATAAAAATAGGTGAGTCACTTGAAGGTATCGTTCTATGAGGACATTATTTTGAAGCTCTAGTGAAAGGAGCCTGTGTAAATTGCCACTGTGTTTTCAACTTTGTGTCTCAAGAACCTTACAAAGAGCAGTCCTGACACAACAGAATAGCATTCGCAGGGTGTAACACTAGAGTCATAGAACTGAAGTTGATCATTACAATCACATTCCTGTGCACTAAACTGTTACCTCTTAATTACTTATATAACTCTTGGTCCAATAGCATAAAAATAGAGAAGAACATCTCAAAATTCATCTCATTCCATGTTCAGACACCAATAGCTTAACAATTCTTTCCATTATTTTCCGGAGGCAAATCTTTGTTTACAGATGGCAACCGCATGCTGGTGGTTTTCAAAGCTACTCTATGAAGAGGATGCTGAAGGCCATCACTATACAGCATATGGCGACACAAGGACTCTTGTGTTCACCAACTCGGGCACATTTTCAAAATATTCCCAGTAGTCCAGATTTATTTCTGTACAGAATGCTGAGTGCCAGGGTTGGAATATAAACACACATACATATAAGGTTACATTCAACAGACTCTTAAATTGAAAATGGCAGACACAGTGAGGCCAGTGCTGGTCCTGCTACATGACCCTTCTGGGACAGACGTGGAAGAAGATACACACCCACTGTGCTTCCCTGAAGAGAATATTTCTTTTTTTTTTTTTTTTTTCTCTGTACATTTCTTTTAATTTTTTTCCCTAAAAAAAAAGGGAAAAAAAAAACCACGGTTGTATACTTTTCTAAACAGGATAAGGTAAAACAGCATAGAGTTCTCTTCTGCCAAGTCATTTAATCTGGGATGGGGTGGGCGCAGCAGGGTGAGGGCGTCAGTCCAACGAGATAATGTCTGGTATGATGCCAAAGATGGACGCCGTGTCTGCGCTGCTCCTGCTGGCCACACCATGGCCATGGCTCTCCCTCAGACTGTTGGAAGACACAAGGCTGCTGTTGCTGCCGCTACTGCTTCCGTTGGTGGCTGGCAGAGAAGTGCTCCCTCCTGCACTTAGCTGATCAAGAAACATCTGCGAGGAGGTATACGGGGAAAAATCGGGAGGAGTGCAGGAGGTCCTGGTCGTCTGAGACCACCGCTGCCGCTGCGGCAAGCAGGGAGGTGTTGTAATGCTGATTGTCTCCTGATAAGAAAGGAAAGAAATCTAATCCTTGTAAGGTCATAAGGCATAGGTGTCATGTGGAAAGGGTGCCTGTAGTCCTGGATGAGGGAGGTGTTGATGTAGCTTGTATCTACAGCAGGAAGGCTTGGGGTCCGGGACACAGGTGATGCTTGATGAGGAAGACTTAAAATGCCTTTATTACTTAGTGGTGACATAGGAGACAGGGAAGGACAGGTCCTCTTGGCAGGGGGTTCTTCCTCCTCTTCATCTGATGAACTGTCAATGGTTAGGTCAATCACCTCCACTTTCTTGTTTTTATTTGAGGACTGGTTGTGGGAAGCCACCTGATGCTCCAATGTGGAGCTCAAGCATCCATCGACTCCATTGTAGGAGGCAGTGACTTCTTGCACTTCCTTTTTCGACCTCATCGGAGCCCACGAGCCGTCCTCCTTAAACTGTATCTCGTCACAGTCTGTACAGTACTTTAGGATTTCCATAAACAACCCATCAATAATAAGGTGCTCATATGGGGCCTTCTTATCACAGACAGGACAAACCCATGTTGGCTTTTTTTCATTCATTTGAATATACAGAGTTGCATCAAAACACTGAAGGTGGGAACAGGTTAGAGCCCAGCATGGGATCGTCAGCCGCATTTTCCCAAGTTAAAGCTCTAGAATGATCCGGATTCCTTATTCCCTTTGCTCGTAACCTCTGAAGAAGAACTGTTGAGGACAACTGTTTTACAAGATATACTGCCATGGAATAGGTTCTTCCAATTTCTGCAGTCCAAGAAACAACAATGGTATTTGGTACTGTCGTGGACAATCGGACAAGTGAGGTGATATTAATTGGTCGGCTAGGTCGCTTTGGTTCCACACCATTTTTAGTAGGTGGAAGGTAACCTGGAAGGCTGCAAGGTTTTGTATTCACTTTTACACAAAGATTGGGTGGGAAGTGATCTTCTTGTGGACAACTGGTTTCTGATAAACAGAACCTTAATTGGACCTGCACTGTGAAGTCACATTTGGTCCCAGAAATATCCATGGAGCTGCTGATCTGCTGCACCTGTTGTGGTGTCAAGGCAAATGCAAAACAGGTTTCCCGAAAGCGCTGGCTGTTGTCTGAAGCTAGACTGGTGGGTTTGATCAGTTCGTCCAGCAGGTCATAGAATGGTAGCTTTTGCAGCTTTATGTCCGGGTGGACTGGGTGCAGCGCTGATGTGAGATGTGGGAGTTCCAGTTCATGTTTAGGTCCCAGAAGAGAAACAGGGAGTAGTGGGGACAAAGCAGGGTGACCATCATAAGTGAGCTGTGGAATGGTGGATGGAGAAGGAGTCGCTGGCATAGGACTTGAATGTACGCTGGGGATAGACAAGTCCGCAGGCATCATAATTTTCTGAGGAAACCGCCGCCTGTAGAGTTCTTTAATTTTCATTTGTACAGCAGGACTACAGCCAGCCTTTAACAAATGCAGGGCCTTTGTAAGAAGTTCGTGTTTGCGCCCGTGTTTGTTCCTCCCAGCGTAGCCCAGCAGTACTTGCAGTTCAGAAACTCTAAGGCTCATAACCATGTGGGTCTGTAGTCCAAATAACCCAACATTGGGCAGCTGTGGATAGAAAGTCCAAGTAGTTGCTCAGTCCCCACGAGGTTAGTTGTTCCAGCTGGTCTTCTGGGGAAGTGGGTTCCAACAGATCTGCTGGCGAGTAAGTGCAAGCAGCAGAAGAAAAGTCAAAGAGAATATTTCTAAGCATCAATAAACAAAAGCCAAAACTCAAAAAAAAAAAAAAAAGCAGAATAGAATATGAATGAGACTTTATAGGAAATGAACCACAAACATATAACAGCTTTTTAAAAATATGTTCAGTCGTGTAATCAAGGAAATTCAATTTAAAACAAGTATAAAATTTCATCTTCTTACCCATTATAGAAATGAAATATTTAGGGAACTGAAGACGTGGAACACTGGCAAGATAGTGATGCATTGCAACTCTTGAATTGTGTTGGTAGATACATCTGCTGGTAAAGCTTCACTAGCATACAGCTTAGTATTGTTAAAATATCAATATCCAGAGCAATAGGTTAGTGGTTATGTCTCAGGACCATTCTAGGGAAATGACTGTGCATAAGCATTAAAAGCCTAAGTGGGAATAATCATTGTCACATTTACTATAATCACAAACCCCACTCACCCAGGTCCTAACTTACACAATTGCAAATTCATTTGAAAACCGAGAAACTGAATGAAGGTTGTGTCTGTATGAGTTTGTGTTTTCTTGGGTTCAGCTAATAAGATGTTGATACAGTTCACTATAGCTATGGGGCAAAGTGACAAACTGTATCTCAAATCAGCAGCAAAATTCTGCAGCCATTGTCCACATGTGCTGGTTTTGCAGGTGTGCAAAATGCAAGCATTACAGAACCTTGGAGCTGCTTCTAAAATCTCAGAAACCTGCTGAGGCCAGGCAAAGAAGGAGACTCAGATGCCTGCAAAGAGAAATGATTGTGTGGAACTGTAAAAGTTAAACCCTATGTCTTAATGAAGATCTCATGGTGTTGGTGATGCCAGAACCATGGAACATCAGAAAAGCTGAAGGCACAGAATTAAGTCAGACCAAGAGAGGATATGCATGCTTCAGGAAGCGAAGACCCTCAAAGGGGTGGATTGCTCAAGCTCTACAGAAGCCACATGATTCTATGATGAGCTCCAAATGTCTGACATGGAGCTACAAGATCTGACATTTGCCCAGTCGGGTTTAAGATTCACTTAGGTCATATCTCTTATCATGCCTTTATTTCTCCCTTTTGGAATTAGAACATGTACTATTCGACATTATATTACATAGAAGAATGTAACTTTCTTTTAATTTTATGAGGATCAGTTAAATCTTGGCTCTCAGAACAGAATTTGGACTTTGGAACACCATTGGGTCTTCTAGAGAATATTATAATTTCCAGAGATGGAGTAAGTACATTTTGCATGAGGAGGTAACATTTCAAGGGTCAGGTAGGTGTGGTATGATAGTATTTAGCATAATGTAACTTCATGTAAAGTTGATCAGAGATAAAATTATTATAGCTAATAATTACGGTGAACATGAATGGATTTAGAATCACTTAGGAGACATCACTCTAACATATTTGTGAGGGCATTTCTGGAGATTTAACTGAGAAGAGAAATTCACCTTGGACGTGGACATCATCCCATGGACTTAGGGCTTGGATTGAAAGGAGAAAAAGAGCTGAGTACTCATACTTGTCCTGTGCTTTCTGCAGCCACAGCTACAGCAACTCTTACCACAGTTCCCTCTATGCCACCGTGGACTATACCCTCAAACTGCCAAAATAAAACTTCTTTAAATTGCTATGATGACAAATACTATGAGATATCTATGTTGTAGAATATCATAATACCATTTAAAAGCAGAACTGACTTAGAAAGTAACATATTGCAAAATAGATAAAGTAAACATTGAATGTAACACAATCCCATAAAAAGTAGTTGAGTGTTTTATGTGCTTACAGGAAAATCTGCAGGATAAGGCACATAAAAGTACTGAGTGGTTGGGCCAAGGAAGAGTGAGAAAAAGTCACTCAATAATCTTTTCTACAGTTCCTATCCATAGATAACTGGTAAATCTATGAGGTGATACATGTGATGTTTCCTTGTTTAGTGTTCATGTAACAGTTTACTCTGAGACTGAAATATTCCATCCCCCAGGGAATCTCTCTAAGCATGAAGTAAACAACTCCAAATAACTTCAGGAAATCCCTAAAACTGACCAGATTCACTAAGCCTCTCCCTACTAGAGAAAGCAAGCCAGATATAAAAAAGACTCTATTACTAGCCCAAATGCCTAGAAGAAACAGAAACCATCCAAGGAAGAGGATTGAACCAACTAAGTCACTGGGAAAGAGAACTCTCCAACCTGTTGAGCTGTAGGCTATGAAGAGCCCCCTGATTTCCAGCTATTGTGAGCTGCCACCATGCTGGGGTAGTCTTTGCTGATACAGCAGCCTTTGAGTCACTTCTGCTCCTCTCACCATAGTCCTGTAAGTACCCCCAGTAAAACTCATGGTTCAGCAAGCTTGTCTTTGGTCACATCCATTCTTTGGTCTACCATGGGTGCCCTATCTGTGTTAAGTAAATATGGATGTTGCAACTCCCCTGGAAAAGTTTTGTCACACTTTTAGCCAGTGCACAATGTTTACACGTACCAAGATCACCTACTGCACACCATGCATATACACTATGTTTTTCAATTAAAAATAAAATTTACGGGGGGGGGGGAGGGAATGGGAGCTGGGTGGGCAAAGAAAATAACATTTCAAATGTAAATACAGAGAGTATCCAATGAAAAAAATAAAATTTAAAGGCTATTTTGTAAGCAAAGAGAGGCAATAGGACTTTTTGTGGGGACAGGGACTTCTCACTTGGTAGAAAAGCTGGGCACCTAGCCTTGTTCCTTTCCTGGTAGGGATGAGCACACTACAATAATGGGTTACCATGGAGTAGGCGGGCTACATGTTTTGCATATAGTCCTTTTGTGAAGTAGATTCATGTTCTAACTGTCCTGATGCTTTTAAAAAGTGAAGTGGAAGAGCCAGTGACTAAACCAAAGGAATCCTGTCTCAGTGTTTTTCTAGTCTCTGAAATCTGGGTTCTTTCAGAACTCTAGTGGCTGAGAATACAATGTCCCCATCCTGTTTGTGGCTCCACTCTCCTTGGGTCTGTCACTCTGGACAAGAGAACAAGCTTCTTTCAGTGTATGCATTATGTATGTATTCATGCATGCATATATGTATGTGTATAATATGCACACAATAGTATTCTTCATCGATGTCATTGTAATGCTTAAATGTGTCACCATTTGTGAAGCACTTACCCAGGTATCTAGCACAGTAAATGGCTTGTTTCAGTCAACTGGTTGATCTGTAGCTCAGCCCCATACAACAGATTCCCTGTGTTTAGATCAAGTGACAAGTAGGAAACTCAGTGTGGACCTCTAGTTTTCTTTCATAAGTTTTCACATAAAAGAGAAAATTTTAACTCATCTCCACTACTTCTTCACTGCATGCTGGTAATTAAGAACTCCCCAGGGCAGAGGAGATTGCTCAGTGGGTAAAAATGCTTACGCACAGCCATGAGAACATGAGTTCAAATCTCCATAGCTCACACTAATAAATGGATGAAGAGAGAGAGAGAGAGATAAAGCACTCACACATGATTATAACTGAAAGAGCAGAAAGGGAAGGCTGTAGGACCGCTGAAGTTTGCTGGCTTCCAACCTTAGATCCAGGTTCAGTGAGGAACTCTGTCATAAGAGACTAAGCAGGAAATGCCAAAGCAGGACCACTGATGTTTTCCTTTGGGTTCTACATGCACTAAAGCAAGCACACCCATAGAGATGAGCCTCAGTGCCCTAAGCTTTGTGTGCACCACCTTTGCTTCTCTATCAGTGGGATTGGCTTGAGGTTAGAAAAAAAAGTTGGGAGGCACTATGCTTAGCTTTAATGTCAATTTGCCACAAATTAGAAACAGGAGGGAACCTTGTCTGTAGGACTGTCCTGATTTCCTTAACTCATGTGAGAAGGTCCTCCCTGATGTAGATGGCACCTTCTGGTGGCAGCCCCAGTGAAGAAGGATTTCAGAAGGAAAATTCTCTCAACTTCTGTTCACTTGGCCCTCCTCTTACTGGAGAATTGATCTGCCCTGTTGCTGCTGTTGCTGCTGTTGCTGCTGTTGCTGCTGTTGCTGCTGCTGCTGCTGTTGCTGCTGCTGCTGCTGCTGCTGTTGCTGCTGTTGCTGCTGCTGCTGCTGCTGCTGCTGTTGCTGCTGTTGCTGCTGTTGCTGCTGTTGCTGCTGCTGCTGCTGTTGCTACTGTTGTTGCTGCTGTTGCTGCTGCTGCTGCTGTTGCTGCTGTTGCTGCTGTTGCTGCTGTTGCTGCTGTTGCTGCTGCTGCTGCTGCTGTTGCTGCTGTTGCTGCTGCTGCTGCTGTTGCTACTGTTGTTGCTGCTGTTGCTACTGTTGTTGCTGCTGTTGCTACTGTTGTTGCTGCTGCTGCTGCTGTTGCTGCTGTTGCTGCTGCTGCTGCTGTTGCTGCTGTTGCTACTGTTGTTGCTGCTGCTGCTGTTGCTGCTGTTGCTGCTGCTGCTGCTGTTGCTGCTGTTGCTGCTGTTGCTACTGTTGCTGCTGCTGCTGCTTTTGTTCTGACAGCAGAATCAAGCTTCACAGTGGATTAGAAACCAGTGGCTTTCCAGAAATACTTCTGGCATCAAATTCGGACTATTGAGGCACTTTGCCTAGTGTATTGAGTAACTTTACTGTTGTCAGCCCCCTAGTGAGAGAACTATTGTAGGACTACTCCTGATGAGTATCTACCAGGTTCTCAGCTTCTCAGGTGTGATTTGGCTATCGTTACTATTTTAAAGCTAACATAATAAATTTATATATATATATATATATATATATATATATATATATATATATATATATATATATATATAACATGTATACATATATAAACACAAACACATACACACACAGGTATGTGTGTATGTGTGTGTGTGTGTGTGTGTGTGTGTGTGTGTCATCCACTAACTCTGAATAGTAAGGGAATTATATCTGTACATGCATACCTAAATATGTCTGTGTGTCTCTGTGTGTGTCTGTGTGTCTGTGTATTCATCCTGTTGGTTCTGATTCCGCAGAGAACCCTGACTAATGCAGGTCATCTGAAGTCAAAACCAGTGGGATTTCCCTGGAGTGACATATGTTTTCTGTAAGTGGGGGGCCCCTCTGAAGCCTTCAGTAGATAGTGGTGTAGGATGTGCACTGTTGTATCCAGGAGCTGTATACACATCACAATTTGAGATGACTTCTGGAGTTGGGAGGTGCACAACCTCTCTGGACGTGGTTAAAGGTAGCAACATGTAGCTGTTATGTGTCACACTGTGTCAGGCTGTTTTCTTGGATGAGGTTTGATTCTCACAGCCATTTAGTAAGTGGAGATTTCATCCTTTGTAACGGAGGGCAGAGTCAGATCTTTGCCTTCCACACAACAGGGAACTACAGGGAAATGCTATCCCTCAACTATTTAAGAACTTAGGGTATTTTTCAGTCAGTTTTCATTTTATACATGTGTGTTTGTGTGTGTGTATACATAGATACATACACACTATACACACTCAACACACACACACACACACACACACACACACACACACACACACACACACACACACCATTCTAAGCTTGATCTTGTAATTCTCCTCCTGCTTCGGGCTTTTGAGCTCAGGAATCATAAATGTGTGCCACTGTGATTAATTCCAGCCAGTTTGGAGCATGTCTTCAGTCTGCTCTCAGTGGCATCTATATTGGGATTCCTGGGTATTTCTTCATGTATAACAGAGAAAGGCTGAACAATGGGCAGTGTAAGCTTAGGTGTGTTGAGGATATAGACTGTGGGAAACCTACATCTTTGTTCTCTGGAGAACTATGGCCCCTGTCAGCCCATCTTTCTGTGGCCCGAGTGTCCTGTCCTTCCTCATAGCAAAGGAAGTGGCTGAGCTGAGTTAAATATGCAGTAATCTTCCACAGCTTCCCAGCCGCCACTGTAGAGATCCACAATCTTCTTTTTCTTTTGTAAAACTCAAAGTGAGTCTTAACTATGAGGAGACTCCCCCCCCCCATCCACCCAGTGAGACAAGAGAAAGGAGTTTGATGCAAATGCAAGAGGTTTATTTTCTGGTACAGTATGTTGGGGCCAACCCTCAATCAGCCCTTTGTGGTGAATAACTGGAAGGTGACCCCGAATGGCTATGACAAGCAGTTTCTATAGTTTTTAGGGCTACAGATTACATCAGCAAGGTTACAGTTTAAACTTATTGGCTAAGCATATTGACCTTTGAATCTATTGGCTAGCAAACATATGACAGGCAGTCACACTCTTTCAGGTGACTGCCAGTCAGTACATTCTGCTGTTTTTCAAGAATGTTCCTGCTCATCCCAAGAACTGTGGGTGGAGAATGGGACTTGGTCTAGTCTTGACTTGAGGCAGTGGATGGCAAAAAGCCCCTAGGGTTCTTCACTTTCTTTTTAAAACAAGGTCATGCTATATAGCCCAGGCTGGCCTGAAACTTGAGGTGATCCTTCTACATCAGCCAGAGTGTAGGGAGTACAGGCATGAATTGCCATGCTGTACCCCAAATGTTCTTCAGTCTACATGGCAAGTACAGGAAGGATTAGGCACGTTAAGAAGATGTAGGAAGATGCCCTTATTTCCTCCATACAGAACTGAGCACAGCTCTCCTGGACCAGCCATGTGCAACTCAGAATGTGAGGGGGATGGAGAGGCTACCACCTTCAGCTAAGGAATGCTGACAGCCTGTGGTAAAAAAGAATGGCCCCAATAGGCTCATTTGAATGCTTGGTTATCAGGGAGAGACAATAATTGAAAGGGACTAAGAAATGTGGCCTTGTTAGAGTGGGTGTGGCCTTTTGGGAGGAAGTGTGTCACTGGGGGTATGCCTTGTGGTTTTTAAGAGCCCAAATCTGGCCCAGCAGCCCTCTCTTCCTACTTCCTGTGGATCTGGATGCAAAACTTTCAACTACTTCTCCAGCACCGTGTCTGCGAGCATGTCACCGTGCTCCCTGCTATGGTAACAATGGACTAACCTCTGAGTGTACAAGAAGGACCTAATTAAATGCTTTCCTTTATAAGAGTTGCTGTGTTCACAGTGTCTCTTTACAGCAATAGAACACTGACTAAGACACAGCTCTTCCACGCCCACACTCACAGCAGCTTTACCTCCCATTTTAGTATCTTGGAATAGCACAAGTCAAGAGAAGACCTCCAGGAAAGCTTCAAAGGGAGCCTGTGCCTCCAAAGGTTCCATTTTTCAGAGGGCACCCTGGGGAGAATGTGCTTCCTGCTATAGCAGGGCCTTATCAGCACAGGCTGCTGGGGCAGCTATTTGGAAAGCAAGAAGTAATTAGTAAGTTGAGGGAACACTGGGAGACAGCCCATAAATTCGGCTATAGCTAGGATGTCAAATGTCACTCAGAGGTCAATGTGATGAAGGCTTGATTTCCTTACTGGTCCTGATGAAAGGTGGTTGAGCCCTTGGGAGGTAGGGCCTAGCAGGGATCTTTAAGTCATTGGAGGTGTGTCTTGAAAAGGAATTGTGGGGCCAGGGACCTTTCCTCTTTCTGCCTTTGCTTCTTGGCTATGAGGTTAATGGTTTTGCTCTGTTTTGCACCCTTACCATGATAAGCCACCCCAGTCTCAAACAATGGGATCAATGGATCATAAACTGGAGCCTGTAAAAAAACCACAAGTCCAAAGATCTCTTCTCTCTTTGCCATTTGACTATTTCAGGGATCTGTCATAGTGACAATTCCAATGATAGCTCTTCTCTAGCACTTCATCTCCTCCAAACTAACATTGTCATTTCAGTGACACGGTTGGACTTCAGGTTCCACATGTGTCTTTCCTGAGGCATTCAGACTCACAGGATACCTCTCATCATTGGTGTGCAGAGAGTAGCTCTCACCTCAGTGCACCAGAGCTTTTCACAAACAGGGGAGTCTTTCTTAAAGAGTTCAGAATATATTGGGATGAAGGATCCCTATATTTTTTCTATAGTCTGAAGCACAGCCGAGAGGAAGAGAATAGGAAGATTTCTATCTCCCAACCTTGCTTGCCAAGGTGTTAGTTATTTGACTCCAGATACCACGGTAATTAATAATGTAATAAGATGCAATTTGTAGGCACTCATGCCTGAAGGCCTCAGGTCCCAAGGACCTTGGTAAAGGGAAAATTAAAAGCATCCATAATCTCAAAGAGGACATCCTGACCACAACTCATGAGGCTGAGGATAACCAGGGGAGGCAGCCTGGTCTCCCACCCGGGGACAGTTGTTTAGGTTTTCAGCTCCTGAGAGTTTCCTACCCAGTGCTGCAGCTTCAGCGATGTGAGGGCATAGCCATAGGTAGGAGACTGCCGGCCTGCCCTCAGCAGATCTCAGCACATCTCAGAGAAGCCTACCACTCTCAGGCTTGTGTCAGAAGCCAGGTCAGATGCAAACTGGGAAGCCAGCTGGAGCAGTCGGGTCACTGGTACTAATGCCTGTCTGTCCTTCAGTTTCCCCTTTGCAGGCTGTTGTTGGAGAATGAGAACATCTGCAAAGCACAGTTGAGTTTACAAGTTTCACACACACACATTACTTTCCACACAGAGGGCTTACAGCACACACCACTTACCCATTTCCTATTCTCAACTGCTTTTCCCCTACCAGATTCCAAGTGACAATATGCAAAGTTAAGACAGCCAGGGAGTATCAGAGTGACAGAAGCAAGTACTGCTTAAGGGTGGAAGAGTCCCAGGGAACATTTCTAAGGCTGTGGACTCAGTCATCAGGATTTTCTTTCACTTATCTCTTCTTTCTAATTTCTACCCAGAATTCAGACATGATGGTTGGGACTCTAGCTGCCATCTTGACCAAGAGCCATTTTGAAGTAGGAAGCCATGTGGCCAGGATGACATGACAAAAGTAGAGCTTCAAGTCTCCAGGAATGAAGGAATTGTCACAGAAGCTTGGAATGGTCTGTGTAAAGTCTTTCTTTACCTCAGTGGTTCTCAACCTGTAGGTCTCGACCCCTTTGGCAAACCTCTATCTCCAAAAATATTTACATTACAATTTATTACAGTAGGAAAATTACAGCTATAATTAGTAGTATATATAAGTAGTAAAGAAAAAATTTATGGTGAGAGGGTATTACAGCACAAGAAACTCTATTAAAGGGTCACAGGATTAGAAAGGTTGAGAACCACTGCTTTACATGAAAAGATAATGTTGCCCTTGTTTAAGCCAATGTGTAAGTAACTAATCTTATGAAGGTGTCTATAATTAGCCTGTCTATCAGAGGAGGAAATTAGCCCAGCCAGGCCAAGATATTTGCCCATAATGTCTGTCAGTAAAATAAGAGGCTACAGTTACACTGGTGTTAGAGACTACTGTTCTTTCCTTCTGTTCCCAACTGTTCTTTGGTTACAAAGATACATAAGATTCAGTGTGTGTGTGTGTGTGTGTGTGTGTGTGTGTGTGTATCTATTCTTGGGGTTTCAATCAGGGCCCTCATGTATGCTAGGTACTCTACTACTGGTCTGCACTCCCTAGGCCCACCTAGTGGTATTCTGCCTGAAGATCAAAGGGTCTAACTGCCTTCAGGAGCTGCTGCCTCTTCCTGGGGCCTCTTTAATCTGCTTTTTCAAATCATCCTTCCCACCTCTTCACCTTTGACCTTTCTGCTTTTCAGTCTTTCCCACATCCATTTGATCAATGGTATGAGTTAGGTTTGGAGTTCTAAGTATCAGACCAAACACTTAGTACGGAGGATGAGGTTGTTTCAACTGTACCTTAGTCCTGGCAGACCTGGTGTCTAACAACTGCCCAACACCCAAAGCTTCATCCTTTGATTTCCCAGTCCTTACTTTTCTATCCTCCTAGCTAATTCTTCTCCTCCAGGCTCCTATTCAACTTCCTTTGTCAATTGGAATAATTGAAAAGTAGGCAACTGCATATTTATATGAACTTCTTGGGAGTCCATGAGTGGCTGGCATTGGAAGGGCCAAGCCTGCCACATCTGCATGAGCATACCCACCAGCCTCTCCACCCAGAACACATGTGCCAGAGGGGGTGGGGCAGGTGGTCCAGGTCCTGGGAAGACATACAACTTAAAAACATGTCTGCATGGGACTGCAGAGATAGCTCAGAGGCTAGGCGCATGCTGCTCTTATAGAGGGCCCAGGTTTGAGTTCTAGAGTCCATGTGGTGTCTCGCAGTCATCCATAACTGTGGCCTAAGGATTTGATGGCCTCTTCTGGCCTCCTGGGGCACTCAGTCATGTGATGCTCAGATATAAATGCGGTTAACATATGAAAAAATGAGCTGTCATACGTATAAAATAAAACAGAACAAAAAATAAAAATATAAAACCCAAACAAAACAACAAAAACAAAGCAAAACAAACAAACAAACAAACAAAAACGCTCTTCATAATGCTTTTGAAAGGAATGTGTGGTATTTGCCGTCTTGTCTATCAACTAGCTAAAAAATAGGAATACTGATCTTTGCTCAGCAGGATGATCTGTAAGAATAATCAGACGACAAGGGTTGTGGAAACTTGCCCAGGAGAACAGAGCTGGCTATCAGCAGCACAGGAGGAGCAATCTGTTTTCTTGGCCTCTCAAATTTCAATTTTACCTAAAGCTTAGTTCTTTTACTGTTCAGAGCCAGTGGCTGTTCTTTTTTGTTCATTTGTTTGTTAGTTTAGGAAAAAAAAAAACACACACACACACACACACACATACTACCTGCTCTGCCCCATTCCTTCCCCTGGGCTCTCCAGCCTGTTACTCTGTGACTTACTTGAACTAATATGTCTGTTCCTTAGTTGGGATTTCTATTGCTGTGGAAAGACACCATGACCACAGCAACTCTTATATGGAAAAGATTTAACTGGGGCTGGCTTATAGGTACAGAGGTTTAGCCTGTTATCTTCATGGCAGAAAGCACTGCAGTGGGCAGGCAGACTCAGTGCTGGAGAGGTAGCTGAGAGCTCTACATCTGGGTTGGCAGGTGGCAGGAAGAGAGAGAGAGAAAGACAATGGGCCTGGCTTGAGTGTTTGAAACCTCAAAGTCTGCCCCCAGTGACACATTTTCTCCAATAAGGTCACGCCTCCTAATAGTGCCACTCCCCCTAATAGTGCCACTCCCTGGCAACCTTAATCATTCAAATCCATGAGGCTCTGAAGACCATCCCTATTCAGACCACCACAGTCTGCCAGACAGAAAAAAGGCCTTGGGGGTATCAATGGGTTTTCATTCTCAGACAAGCTTGAGCTGGAAACCTTGAAGACTGCTGTTACTGTTGCTGCTGTTTTGATTTAACTGTTATTGAGTTGCAATCCCCTGGTCATTTACTAGGTGAGCCCACAAGCCAGGGACAGAGCCTGGCATTCAAGGCTGCTCCAGTTCCCAGTGCACTAATAATGATGCTTCACAGACACTGAATCCTTACAGCTTCCAGACAAACCTTGCTGCACCAATCCCAGGACTCCAGGGAAACATGTCATCATTACCTGGTCTTTGTTCAGCTGGTCCTCACTGACAGCCAGCAATCCTCAACTGAGTTTCCTGCCTTAGGGCTCTCTGCCCCATTCACCACTCCCTGCCTTCTTTCACCAGTCTCCCACAAGCTTACCTCCCAAGACCCTTTGCAAAGCCAGACAGCGAAGTGACCCCTGGGCTGTGCTAATTAGGGTAACATGGCAAGCTTAATAAGGACTTTATCCAGTCACTCATATTGTGCCAGAGGCTGACAGGCTTGAGCTGTGTAAGCCCCCTGTGTTAACTTCACAGATCCTCAACTTCTCTCCATAGTATCTGCCAAAGAGCAAAAGATGTATCTCCTTATTCAAAACACCTTAGCATAAAACCCTAGACAGAATAGGCTCATGGCCAAATCCCTTCACTATCCCTTTCTTACAGTCAAGCTTCTGTTTGGTTTTTACATTATATTATTATGCTACTTATGACACGATCCTGACTTTTTAAGAGAAATGATTAATCTATACAATGTGGGACTCAATGGTTAAGTATCTGTCATGCAACCCCGTGGATCTCAGTTTAGATCGTTTATACCTGTGTGTCACCAGACATAATTGTAGTCCCAGCATCGAGCAGCAGAGAGAAGTGGAACCCTGGGTTTGCTGGTCAGCCAGACTAACCAATCAGTGAACTCTGGGTTTGGAGAGAGGCCCAATGCATTCATCTACCCACCTATGCACATTTATTAAGTGCCTCATATGGGCCAGGCATAGGCACTGCAGGGAATAGTTCCTCCCTTGCAGAGTCTTACAGTCTAACGGCAGTAGGGATTAGCCAGTTAATCAGCAAACAGACAAGTCGCTGTAAACGGAAACAACTATTTCAAGAACACTTATCCACTTGTCTCCTGCCATGCTTTGGGGTCAGGCTAGAGTAATGGTGGAGGTCCTGGGTCTCTTCAAGCTCATTACCCTGGTTTACAGATGAGGAAACCGAGGTTCAGATGTACAGCAGCTAGCCCAGGGTTTGGAAAGAGCTAAATCATGTTGCCTTTCATCTGGATGCATTAACGACTCTTGTCATACTTCTTCAGGACACCAAGCTTCTTCTGGAAAGCCTGGATTGCCCACGCTTGGTGGCCAGGTCCAAGTGTAGCCCAGAGCTTAAGTCCAGTCCTGTCCTAATAAGATAATCCTGGTACCCATCACCCTTGAACTTGGAAAGAGGGGGAAGAGGAAAGCTGGGGAGAGCACAGGAGAGGCTGCAAGGGAGGAGCTTAGCTTCAGAAAGTGCACAGGGAAAAGATCTTCAGTCCTCTTCTGCCTCAGTGAAGTTGGCCAGGAGAGGTTGCCCCAGATGTTCTCCAGTGTAAACCCCAGCTAATGCTCTTTAGCAACAGATGTTTTCAATCCTGAAGGAAGGTGTGTCCCTGGGAGAGACCAGTCTTAGGGTGGAAGGTAGGAAGGCTGGGAGAATTGAGAAGGAAGGAAAGACAGGATGTCACAACACCCTGAGGGGACCAGGCATGAGTTCTACAGCCTTATGACTTTCCTGGCTTTGAGGAACCTCAGCCTGGCCTCTGTAGTCTCTCTAGCTGTGGCATAATGTTGCCTGGATGTGTAAGAACTCAGCCCACAGAGCGCAAAGGCTGAGAGAGCAGAAAAGCTCTTGCGAAGAGTGTGACCATGGGTCTTGGCAAAGCACTGCCTGAAATCCTCTGCAGACCTGGGTCCCACCAGGCATCAGCCACCTGGGGGCAGAAGACCTGAGGCTGAGGTCCAAACAAGACAGCAAATAAGAAAAGCCCCAAGGAGATGATGCCACTAAACCTTCCAGGGTTGGAAGTGTCTCCTGTGAGAACAAACGAAAGCCGTGTTCAAGGCTGCAAAGTTTAAAAAGCTAGAGAGCACAGGCCCGAGGCTGAGGAGAGCTGCCAGGACTATAGCAGACCCCACCTCCACACTTTCTCTCCTCCTGCCTTCCTCAGGCAGCCTTCGGAACTGTTATTCACCCACTGTGTAATTCACCCATTTAAAGTGCACGATTCAAAAGGTTTTAGTCTGCTGTGCTATTAATTCTTTAAACTTTGGTAAAATAGATGTAACGTAAATTTTGTCATTTTAACCGTTTCTAGGTGTACACTTTGGTGGCACTAAGGACAAGCACAGGATTCTCACATTCTCGCCATCCCCAATCAGACCCAGCCTCACTTTAAGCCAGAGTCCCCACCCCATACCCACCCCCCAGCCCTGGTTGTTAGGGTTCTCTCTAAACCCCACCCCACAGTTACCTGGCAACAGCCAGTTTTGCTCCTCCTCAAGGTTACCTGGCACTATAAAAGGGGCTGCTTGGCCCCTCCTCACTCTTGCTTTCTTGCCTCTCTTGACCCTCTTGTTCTTACCCCTTTGTCCTTCTCTCCAGTCCCTTCCCCCTCTCTCTCCACGTGCTCATGGCCGGCCTCTACTCCCCTTACTCTCCCACTGACCCTACTGCCCTCTTAACTCCCCTTCCCATGCCCTGAATAAACTTCTGTACTGTACCGGTCATGTGGCTGGTCCGAGGGGGGGGGGGAGATGTCCCAACATGGGCCGGCCAGAGGGTCTCCCCCCCAACACACACACCTCACCAAACCTCCATAGAACACACCCCTCCACTCTCTTTATCTTATTCATAACACGTGTAGCCTCTAACTTTTTTTTACATCCTGTCTCTATGAATTTACATGTTCTAGATAATTACTAAAGCAGGATTATACCGTACTGTGTTTTGTTTACTTTTATTCTTTTGGGTTTTAGTCTGGCTTACTTCATTTTGCAAATTCTCATTGTTCATCTGAGTCATGTCAGAGTTCCATCCTCCGCGGCCCGCACTCATTTAAGTTGAGTCTGATGAGCTTCCCATTCCCTTATCAGCATTTTGGAAATCCTATCATCTTCACTGAGAAGTCCTACAAGGCGGGACAAGTAAAATAATCTTGTCCCAAAGCACAGAAGCAGACAATCCGGCAGTGAGGACCACAGCCCCACCCCAGTCCTGTCTTCCCATCCTCCTTCTTTAGGCCAGTCTCACTCCTCCTGTTGCCCTTGTCCCCAGAGCACTCACTAGCTTTGGATTCTCCACATGGTTCCTGAGCCTCAGCCATTTTGGACCTTTCTCCTTTCCAGGGTGTGGTCACCTCTTCGGGGATTTTTAGGGCACGGGTTCAATAGATCTGAAGTACTTAGCTGCCCTTGTTTCTTGATGCCCATGCTTTGGAACTCCTCAGAAGAGGCAGTCCCATTACACTAGACAGGCCACAAAGGCAAACTCAGCTGCCAGGAACCATATGTCCTTTGTGGTCAGTCCTCAGCTGACTCTCCTGGGTCTGGCTGAACTTCTTCTATGATTTGACTGTGTTCTATGGGGAGAGAAAGCAGTTAACAAGCTTCTTCTATATACAGCTTCTGAAATAAATAAATAAATAAATAAATAAATAAATAAATAAATAAATAAATAAAGCCTACCCCAGCCTGCACTCAGTCTATGACCTACCCATTTTCTCTCCTCGAGATCTGATCAGGAACTGGCCCACATGCAGGGTACTCTCACACATTACAGAGCCCATGAGCCCTCCCTCAATCCTATAGGGTCCAATGTGCTTTGGAACTGATAAGGATCCGGGTTTTTTGACAGTGACATGACACTTTTCCCCTCTGTGTGTACTGCCCTGTGGCATCTGGGCAGACTCCCTGCCATCAGGCACATTAATACTTCTGCAGTGCAAGGCATGAATATTCACACCAAGAGGGATAAATAAAATACTATAAATAGCCACAGCTCAGGGCAGGTTTTGCCTCCAAATGAGGTGCATCAAGACTGTGTCTTCTGGTCCTGTTGCAGATAGGAAAGGCTGGTCCTGACTCAGTCCAGGTTTCATCTAAGTCACCCACTAATCCCTCCTGATTGCCACCTCTCTTTTAGTCTACATTTACACCCTCTGTCACCGTGGTTAGCTATAACCACAATAACAATCCGATGTTCCTTACCGACTGCCTAGAAGACTCTCAGTTCCCTCTCACCCCAGGCCAACAGCCTCTCCCTCCTCACCATGAGAACACCCAGTTTCACTGCCTCCTTCCAAACAGGTTTGTCACTGGACAGGATCCTCCAGCCCTCTGTCACTGAAGGGTTTACACAGATGGCGTATAGACAAGAGTTAGGCAGACGGAGGAGGAGGAAGATGCTTTCTTTGTCTTGGGAACAGGGGTGGGAAGTGAACTGTCTTGGGAAGTCCTTCCTGGCCTTTACCTACTTGGCAGTGGAGTGTGTATGTATGTATGTGTGTGTGTGTGTGTGTGTGTGTGTGTGTGTGTGTGTGTTTCACACTTAGCATGAGGCCTGAGGATGGGTTCTGAAAAAATTGTCTTCCTAGGATATCCAATGTCACCAGAGGATGGGCAAGGGCACTTTGGAAGCCAGAATACATGTCACCAGAATATTGACAAGGCCAGAGCAAAGCTTTTTCTTTTCTAAGTTTCATTCATTCATTCACTTACTCACTCATTTTGTTAATTTTTATGTGGATGAATGTTTGTGTGTATGTGTGTGTGTGTGTGTGTGTGTGTGTGTGTGTGTGTATACCATATATGTGCCTTGGTACCTGTGGAGATGATAAGAGGGCACCGAGTCCCCTAGAACTGGGGTTTTAGATAGTTGTCAGTCACCATGTGGATGCTGCCAACCTGAGAACTGAACCTACATCCTATGAAAAAGTAGCAGGTATACTCAAGTGCTTCAGTCCCAACAGGACCAATGCAAATTATAGGAAACCTTCCCATCCAAGCTTGGAGTACAAACTCTTATCTCGGCTTTGCAAGAGACTGAGGCAGGAGGATCATAAGCTGAAGGCCTACAGTTTTAAAATAAAAAGTCAACTAATTAGGGTTAGGGATATAGGTCAGGGCTGTTGCATTCATTAGCATCTTAAAAGTTCCAGTAAGAACAAAGGAGGAAGGAAAAGAAAAGAAAAGCTTCAGCCTCCAAGCAGGTACACTCAAGGGAAGTCAGGCAGCAGGGACGTCCAGCCTTCCATGACTTTGGGAGCAGTCAGCATCTGGATCTTAGGGTGCTGGTGGTAAGTCTCTCCTGAAGTAAAGGGGTGACATTTGTAGAAAATTGTTCTTTGATTTTATGATGTAAGGGTGAACTTTCATTAGTAAACACTGAGTTGACACCTCCTTATTCTGCCTAGGACTTGGAGTCCTGGGTGTTTGAAGACCCCTTGAGACCTTTGGTAATTAGAGGCCGTCTGCAGCCTGGTTGCCCTGCGAAACTGAAACCTCACTGCTGTTCTTGAAGGGAGTCATTGCCAATGCCGGAGTGGGGAGAGAATGGGGGTAGCCTCCCCTCACAGACGTCAGGTAGAATCCCTCAGCCCTAGGCTCCTGCACTGCCCCTTCCCATGCCCAGGGCCCAGGCCCACCATAGAAGTACAATGTGCACAGGAGCAGAAAGGAGAGGCAGAGAGAGTTAAGCATTAAAAGATGACAAATAAAGACAAATGAAAAGGAACAAACCCGGAGAATGTCTGGCCTCAGCTCCCTCCTCTCCCCACTTCCCCTAGAATATCAAATTATGACCTAAAATCACCGGATACATATTTTATTATGTGGATAATTTAAAGGATTAGAGTGAGACAAAGAATTCATAAGCTGTAGTCACATTAGAAGACAAATTGTTTCCATTAATCTCGGAAGAAGGGAGGGAAGGAGAGAAATGAGAAAAATCCATGAAAGCAATAGAAAAGCTGGAAAAAAATGCTTGGGAAGGGGTGCCTGAAGAAGGACGCTTCCTTCTCTCCCTGCCCTGAGCAGTGCCCCACCCCTACACTAGCCTGCTTGCTCAGAACAAGGCTGATCTGCAATGCAGATTCATCTCAGCTGCTTTTTGCTTCTGTTGCCAACCAAAGATGGTTTAAATAACATGTATTGTTCTGTGTGATTCCTTATGCAAATGTCTCTGGCCTGTTTGCTATTCCTGAATAATTTCCAAAGCCTGCTGTCTGGGCAGAAGAAATGGCTCACTCTCCCAGCTGTGTCAGGAGTCACCTGCTAGAGCCAAAGGACAAAAGAACAGAGTTTTAATGGCCCCAGGCCGCTGGTGGAAGAGCCAGATCTGCAAGCCCTACCCCTCTGACTAGGTTCTAGATTGGAGAATGTCATGTTGGAAAAGAAACACAAGCAGCTAACCTAGCAATGGGATTTTTACAGTAGAGAGAAGGGAAGCCCGAAAATGGAAGTACTCCTATGCCCCCTTCACCATGGACAGCATGGGGATATCTATCAAGGCTGCACATGAGTGGACAAGGGATAAAAGGATGATCTCAAACTGGACAGCTGGGCCATGCAGACATTCACTGGCTCCTGTTCTTCATGAGACACCTCCTTGTCATTTCTACTCTCTCCGAGGTTTCCTGTAGCCCAAGATTTTTTCAGAGTTGCTATGAAGGTAGCCAAGGCTAGCCCTGAGTTTCTGGTCTTCCTGCCTGCACCTCTCGAGTGCTGGGGTTACAGTCATGGACTACCATGCCAGCTTTGTAGTGCTGAAGACTAAGCCAAGAGCTTTGTGCATGCTGCTAAAAGGTGTAAAGCGGAGCCGTAGAAGCCGAGACAGAACTGGGTCTCAGTGTGCTCTCTGTAAGTTGTAGGCAAGCTCTTAGCTCCGTGCCTTATTTTCTTCACCTGAGTGGCGAAACAAAGAGGGCACAAGGTTATGCCAGGTAATATAAATATGGCTCAGTGGTTAAGAGCACTTCCAGAGGTCCTGAGTTCTCAATGCACAGCAACCACTTGGTGGCTCACAACCATCTTTAATGGGATCCAGTGCTGTCTTCTGGTGTGTCTGACAGCTACAGTGCACTTATATATAATAAATAAATAAACCTTAAAAGTAAATAAACAAAACTCTTAGCATAGAACCAAAAGAATGAATCCTACTCCAAAAATTTAGGTGTGTTTAATATGTATTCTAACATTTTTATTTTTAGGTTTATTTACTTATTTATGTGCATAATAGTCTATGTGTCTATGTGTATGATCTCAGTGCTCCGGAAGTAGAGGCAGGAAGATCAGGAATCCAAGGCTTGCTTTGGCCGCACAACCAAGTTTGAGACAATATTGTTGGGATGCATGAGATCTGAGTAGGTGAGTTGGGGATATATAAATTCATAGTAACATGGTCTGCTTTGAGGTTTTGAGGAAATTCTAGAAAAAATTTTGTGATCTGGTGGAAGGGAAAAGCTATAAATACTGAGAATCATATGGTCTGGTGCACCAGCCTGCACTCTACAGGTCTGACCTCAGCATAAACGCCTGCTTCACGCCCTCACAGTGTAAACCCATTGCGGCAAGGAGCAAGGCCCAGCATGCCTGTATGGCCCAATCACCTATCTGCTCAAGCTTGACTCTGAAATAAGGCTTGCAAACATGTACCATGCTCTGGGGTGTCTAGGACAGCATCAGCAAGAGCCCATGATAGCAAACGCTAGAGGAAGAAGGCCAGGTACCCAGGCAGGCTGAGAGCAAAGGCTACCAGCTGCTCATAGGAGTAAATCAATGGGGCTTCTTCCAAAACCATGGGCTGGCTGGAGTGAACCTAGCAGTGTTTCCCAAAGAGTAGCTTGAAATCTAGAGATGACCCTAACCTGGCTTGTCCAAATATGCCCTCCCATTGTCTCCAACTTTGATCTCACCCTTTTCAGTTCAGAAGACCCTTTTACCCTCCCAGCCATCCTTCCCTCTGTCTGGGGTTTTAATGTCGTGCAACAAGAAATTGATATATTAGCACAGAAGTTTCCTTTCAAAATAATTAATGGTAAATTTTTTTAAACCATGACTTGATTTGAAATAGGTTAAGTAAATAACTGTAAGGTAGGACTTCAAGACCACAGAGTCACTGGAGGGAGGTCTGCAAATGAGAAACCTACACAGAACACACGAATGGAGGCCCAGACCGAGTACTAAACCAGAATGCCACAGACCAGATCTGCTGTCACCTCTAATTTCACTGCCAGGGCCTCTTTTGAATCCACCACATAAATTCAACAACTGGGTCCTTCCAGTCTTACTTTTCTCTTTGCTGTTACAAAATACCTGATACAAACCCAACTTGGGGGGGATAAAGGATGTATTTGGGCTCCTGGTTTCTGGGGATTTGAATCCATCATGGTGGATTCAGAGCAGAGCATGTGCCAGGATTCCTTATGTCTTGACTGAGCCAGAAAACAGAGAAGGGACCAGTAGTAGGCCAGGCTATAACCCCTAAAGGTTCCCTAAACAGTGCCACAAGCTAGTGACTACATGTTAAACACGTGTGCCTGTAGAAGGCGTGTTGCACTCAAACCAGAACACTTTCTGTAAACATTAGTATACCATGGACTGACAGGAAAATGGGGACCTATGGTAATGTTGATCTCATGGTATCGTATGTAAGGGTATGCTCCTCAGAACAACCTGAGGGACCCTCTGGGACTTCCTCTCTTCTGCAGCCTCTACTGTCAATGGGCACATGGGATCCAGAGAAATATTTGACAGAGGAGGCCAGATCACTAAATGGGTACCTCACCGGTTCACTGGACAGGTGCCCGTGCCCCTCAGGTGCTTTGAGTATGATCCATAGGCTCTTGCTAAAAATGCTATTCCCATGGTCCTTCCCAAACCAGTAACAGGCAAGAACTGAACTCTCAATCTTAGCTCAGCCCCTTAAATGCATTACTCTCCTCCTTCACCTGGGCCAAGCAGAGATGAACCTGCTTGGAGGAGTAGAGGTGAGGACTAAAGAGCAGTATATCCAGAAAGTTCTAACCCCCATTCCCAGCACAGGGAGCAGTGCAGTGTGAGCTCCTTCCTGCTTTGGGGTTCTCCTGGAAACTCATCTTTCATAAGCAACCCAGTCAGCTGTGCCGTGTGCCCCACTTTGGGAACCACTGCTCTCAATTGTTGGGACCTATGAATCAAAGCCAATGCCACGAGTCACCCTTCCCCCTCATTCCTGCAGGGTAGGAGTTCATTCCTGTAGTCAGCTTTACTCCCAGCATCTGCCCAAACCAGTTCCTTTGGAAATATGTGACTTGTGAATGATTGAATCCACCTCAAGTTCTGCTGGATCAAACATAAAGTCACTGGGCTTTCTCCTGCCACCTGTCTTCAGCTCCAAATTTTTTAGCACATACATATATGTATGCAAATGCACACACACATGCGCGCACACACACACACACACACACACACACACACACACACACACACACCCCTGAGGAAACCTCCACAGAGGAAAGCAGAGTCAACCACTCAGTCTTCTGGCAGGTTTGATCAGGATCCTGCGCCTGTTCTCACATCCTCAAGCACAGAGGATGTGCGGAGAGCTGAAAGCCGCAACAAGGATGAGCCAAGACTCCTGAGTGACTGTGGGACCTGTCAAGTCAAAGGTTGCTTTCATAGTTGTTACATTCTTCATAATAAACATAATAATGATGTAATTACACCCAGCACCTTTCTGTTAGGATCCTCTTCCCACTCTCCCCAAGTAGTGGGTGGAACCAGAGTTTCTTATCCTTTACTAAATTGAAAGCAGTCTGACTATCCCAGAGTCCTGAGAGGGCTGTGGGAAAGGCAGTGCTTCTGCCAGTGCTCCTAAAGCACATTCCTTCATTGGTCACGTGCTCCAGAGCTCATGGGGTGGGTGGCTAGGGATACAGGAGTCAAAGCTGTGATCAGAGTCTCAGAGACCAATCTTCTTCAGACCTGAGATTGCCACACATGAAATAAAAAATGCCATGAAAGAGCACAGTGTAGCTCTGAGAGGAATGTGAATCTAGAGCAAACAGAACAGCTGTGTCTTGTCCCTTAATCCTCCTCTTTTCTCATTCATAGCATGGGGACGGTAACTCCCTCACCATGCTGCTCTGAGGACTCACTGTTATGCAACCCCCTCCTGTTTCCATGGTGGACGGATTCCCAGGCTAGAATCACAATACAGTACCAAGCCCAAATACGAACTCCTGTTTTCCCTATACATACACAATACAATCCCCTTTCCATCTTAACTAAGCGCTTCTCACACACTGGGACTGAAACCGGCAGATGAAGGTGTGATAGAAGACGAGCGTGCATCCTCCTTCCTTCTTCTCGACTTCACAGATCGCACACTTGTTCTTACTGTAAATCTTAACAACCTCAGCATACAACTTTTTTTCTTTCCTTGTGGAGAATGTTCACCTTTATGGCAATTTATAGCATCTTTTCTGCATGTCTTCACCATCCTGTGCTCTGCACCTATTACCAAGTGAAAAAAAAGGACCACCTGGGTAAAACCACGGTAGTACCAATACCCTAATGGTCAGTCTGATTCCAAGATGGCTTATCTTAGGGTGGGTAGCATTTACCAAGAATTTGGACAAAGGAATAAGTGCTTCCTCCATCTGGATGAAGGGGAAACAAAAGATTCTCTCATGCCACACAGAATGATATAAAATGTAAAACCTGTCAGTTATGCACTTCCAGAATGTTTCATCTGATATTTTCATCTAGTCATTGATTGTATAGCATCCTGCTGCTCGCCTCTCCTTCAGCTCTCACATCCCTCTCCATGACTTTCCCACACCTGCTCCTCTCTGGAAGCCAAGATGCCACCTGCCAAGCCTGCCTGACCCTTGGGTAGCTCTGCAGGCTCTTCATTTAGATCACAGCCTGAGGTAAAGAAAGAACAGATCTCTGCAATTCTGTTCAGACCTCGGCTCATAATGCTGAGCCTCTGGTAACAGATGTAGTCCATTAGCATGGGACAGTGTTTCTTTTCTTTTCTATTTTTTAACTACTGTTACTTAATCTGTTTGTTTGCTTCTTAGTTTTGGACTTGACTTTAATGAGACCTGGTAATTATTGAGAGTAGAGGAGATTATTGCAGAGTCCTGTGAGCTGCTGCTAAAATAATGTCATTAACAAGTTTGTAACGTCAGTGCCCCAATACAACGTAAATGATCGCATTTGCTGCCATCCCTTGAAAGCACACACCTCACTTCACACTGTGTGGAGAAGCCACTGGCAACTCCTTTTCTCCCTACCCCTAGTCTGTAGGGACTCAGAGAAGCCACATTAATTTCGTGGCAAAAGATTGGGAAACAGTGTCATGTAAGGTTGTCCACTCCATGTGGAGAAGGGCAAGACCTAAGCACAATCGTTTTCTTCACAGACCTGATGGCCTCAGAGGACCCTGATCCAAAGAGCAGGGCACACTAGAGGACAGTTACCAGAGGTACACTTCTGCTCAGACAGGTGAGGGATCTTGCATACTTAGAGCTATCAAGACATAGGCTGTTTCAAGAGGGAGGATGATCACAGAAATGACTCAATAGGGCTCATATAGAAAACCCATGAACAGAGTCAGGTGGGAACATGTGTTAACAGACTCTGTAGTTACTAAATGTGTAAGCACATGTTCTGGCTGGAGGAAAAGGAATCGAGGGGTTCTCTTGAGGGAAGAGGCCTCAGCCAGGCACTCAGAGATCAATAGAATTGAACTTACCTTCATATGAGCAGATTGGATGGCTCTTGGCTGGGATACTTCAAGCCACAAATTCCACTTGTCACGGCCCCGTCCTGCCACCCTGCCCTCCTGTTCCTGCCTTTCCAGGAAAGCACTTAGACTTGCTCACCAGCATATGGAAAGCCATTGTCAAGACTTCAGGTACCTCCTAAGGCTAGCTGCCAGCAGCTCTTGTCACCAAAGTTCATGTTCACACGAGGAGAAGAGTGCTGGGAAAAGCATGGATTCTGAGATAGGGATGGATTGTTAATGGCTTGACTCAGCAGAAATCACCTTAGTCACCTGGATTTCATTACCCTGTGTTGCTAGTAGGGAGATTGAAATGCAGAAAAAGGAGGGAGAAGAATACCTATGAAAACAAGCTGTTGCTGGGTCAATTGCTGTATCCAGATGCAGCTGAGCCCAGTGTGGATCGAACCCAACACTGCCCTACAGCTTTGAAGGCTGTAGATTCATCTAAGCCCCAGATAGAGCGGGGCATGCAGCAAGTTCCTTAACTTCTCCCCATCCCAAATTTACTTATCTGTGACCAGAAAAGGAAAGGTTGCCATGATGCTAAGATGAAAGAGAAATAATGTATCTATCAAATGAGAGCAGACGAAGACAGTGCCTCCCATCTATCCATCTCCCTCATTCAGCTAGATAGACAGTCGTAGAACAGACACACCACTAAGAAGGGAACCATATTTGGTATAGGAAGAATATCTGTCAGCCCCTCAAAGCTGTGCCCAGCCAGACTGATTTCCAGGCCTGAGGGAACTGCTCCAGTTTCAGGGTAATAGGTGGAAAAGAAAGATAGTGAGTGACTGTTACCAATATCTATGGGCATATCTGACCAGCCTGTTAGGCCAAGTTGGGTAATAACATCTCCAGTACAGTACCCCAACTTTGAGATATCTTGGGTGATTTGCTGAGCCTTCATGACTGTCTGTATAACAAGTGTCATGGCACCTGCCCCACAGAGAAGGTACAAGGATTTGGTACAGACTGCTCCAGTTCCCGAGCACAATGCCTGCGGATGCAACAGGGTTTTACAATAACAATAGTCACCATCCCCTTTCTTCTACCTGCTGCTCACTCTAGCCTTTGACTGGGCCATCACAGAGATGTCAGGTACCCGAACAAGTGGCTGTCCCCTCGTTGTCTTTGGTACAAGGGCTGTTACTCACATTAAGACCAGCAGCAGGCCAGGGCAGGATGAGAAGAATGAGGGCAAAAGATGCTGAGAAACTGGCTATCATTTATTAGGAAGAAATTCTTGGCAGATTTAAATGCAATTAGTGTGCTTTGTCTCATACCACATGCCACAGTGGCCTATCTTTAGATTGTAACCCACAGAAGGTTCTGAGAATGTGAGCATCTCTGCTCTCAAGGTTGGCTCTATAAATACCCTCCCACCCGGCCTCAGCTTTCCTCTGATCCAGAAATAGCCCCTCCTCTCTGTGGCTCTCTCTGTTCCCAGACAGTGGCTCCCAAAAACTGCAGCTCAGAGCCCCAAGCAAGCTAGATGTGAGGTGTCCTCCTCCACCTTCCTTTCTCCACCTCTGTACCTACAAAAGCTGGACTGTGTTTCTCCCATTTGCTGTGGAGCTGGGAGCAGGAAAGATAAAGGCCACAGAGGGAAAATACAATCTCTTTAGGTAAGCAGGGTAGAGGAATGACGGGTCAGGAGAGAGGCAAGAGGACAGGATATGATAGGAAGAATAGAGCATGGTTCGTTCTTTCAACCGCTGTTTTCAGATCTTCTGTACTGAGCCAGGCAGTGGCCCAAGCACTGAGGACAGTAGCAATGGCAGACACAGCCCCACGTGGGAGATCTTAGGTGTGGTAAGCAAACAGATAAGTCTTGTACGATTCAGGTCAGAATGTGAATCCTGGACTACTGGGGGAAAGGGAACCTGAAGACAAAGTGGGGAGGTGGCAAGAAGGACCACATTCCCTCTGTGCTTTTGTATGTAGATGCCCTTACTTTGTGCCCTGCTGTGTAAAGGGGAATGTGAAGAGATTGTCTGCTTTGTGAATGACAATGCTTCAATACACCACAAGGGCTGTGCTGTTAATGTGGCCTGAGGGGAGGGTTATCTGCAATGGAGCTTCATATGCTCCCCCCCATACCATACATTTCTCACAACACACACACACACACAAATACACACCCACCACAACCACCACCACCACCAAAACAACAACCACACCAAACAATACATGCCACACGTACACACTGCACACACACTTCACCACATCACACATATACAACAAACATAGACACCATGGCAAACATGTACCACTATACAATGCATGTCACACATACATATATACCACATGGTCACCATATCATAAACTACATGTATGCTGCATACACACACACCACCACCACCACCACCACACTATACCACACACATACCACACACATCCACCCCATGTCACATGCACACACCACATAAACACACATGTATCATACATATACACAACACAACATAACACATACACACGTAGAGACACAGTTCATGAGCCAAAAGGCTTGCAGGCTCCTCATTAATATTCTGCCCCGCTTAAGCTTGCACTGAGGGAAGGAGAATCGCCCCACCCGATCTCTTCTTATCAACTAAGAGTAATAAGAAGTAGACACAGAAATAAGGCCAGGGGCGGAAAGGGGAAAGCAGGGATAAAGTTGGAATAATGTCAAGCAAGGACTCAAGGAGTAAATTCTAGTATGGTAGCACCCAGCTATAATGCCTGTGCTCAGAAAATTAAGGCAGGAGGATTACTTTGAGCTCAAGGACAACTTTAGATACATAGTGAGTTCCAGGGCAGCCAAGGTAATAAAGTAAAAACCCGTTTCAATTAAAAAGAAATTTAAGAAGTAATAAAGGAGACAGCAAAGAAATGGCCTTCAACCACCCTCTTCTGCACCAGGTCTTCCGTCCTCATTCTCCTTACCCTGATGGACTCCTACCTTTCTGAGTACACATGCCCAGCCCACACATACCACATACCAGAACTAAGCTACACACCACAGATGTGAAACCTGCTCACGCCTTGCCTTTCCGACCACACTCTGAGGGAGTTGCAGTTACACACGGCCACCTGTCCAGCAGTGCAACTTCTGCACGTCCCAGCCCCTCCCTGTGCCACAGCCTGATGCTGAGTTATATGTTTCAGGGCCATAGCTCAAGGGTGGTGAACAGTTACCATAAAACTGGTGTGAAGATGTGGGTGTCACATAGTCTTGGCCAAGGAAGCCATTGTTCTCTGGGAAGGGGCTGGCCAGAGGGCTATGCCTGGGATCCTAACATCGATGAGGACCATGGTCCTTGTCCACACCCCTGGGACAGGCCCTGGGACTCTCTTGTCTGACCTCTGTAATCTGGGGGAGCTCTGTGGTTTGGCTTTGGCAGCCTCCACCGGCTTGCTATTCGGCAGAGAGGCTTGGCTCTCCTGCCCAGTGTCAGGCTGAAGAAATCACAGGCTTGTTCCTGAACTTCTGCAGTCTGAGTGAAACAGTCAATGAGACTGCAGGGTTAAAAGCCAAGAAAGCAATTTAAACACACACACACACACACACACACACACACACCTCATTCTGTAATATTTCCTGTTTACATTGAAGAAATGTCAATTCATGGCTTTAAGCCTCACAGGAGACCAAGGATTTAAAGATACTTAGGAGACAGATATAAATCTTTGATAAGACAATAACCACAAAGAGAGACACGCTGCAAATGTTAAGCTGGTTAGATTTGGTCACAGCTCTTTCCTTTCTTCCTGACTTGACTTATAAGCATCTGGATGCTCCACTTGCTACGAGAAAGAACACTGTCCTATCTCATCTTCTGGGTGGCTCCTGCCTGTGACACAGGCACTGTGTGCACTTGCCTGTTTTCACAGCAGGCAAGAGAATCAGAAACGTGCACAATGTCCTTCTGTTTGTACTCAGGTCCCCAAAGTGAAGCATACAGTAGCATTACCTTGTTGCCTGCTGAGACTTCAGTTGTTCCTAGGGCCATCAGAAGCCCCCTAGCAATCCCCCAGCCCCTGTTAAGGAAATCAGTAAACATTAGGTTGTAGTGCCTGCTCAGAATTCCAGTATATCTTGGAGTAACTAAGAGTCTGGACTGGAAATGGGCATCAAGATAGGAGGTAGAGCCAAAATGAAACTACGGGTGTTCTGTCAGTTTCTTGAATGCCATGCTAGACCTTGGGTTTGATAACAATTAGTAAGAAAAAAGTCTAACCAGAAAGCCACTATGGAGAATAGTATGGTTCTGGACCAGCTTGAACAAGAGAGAGATTAGATAAGAATACAGAGGTGATAACATAGGCAAAACAAACAACCAAACAAACAAACACAAATGTCTATAGGCAGGAGGCCTGCTGGATCTACCTCACAAGCGTCTACAGACTTGAGTGGTATCAGAGATCCCTGGTATCAATGGTCAGAGTCATGAAGACCAAGCAATTTTCTAAAGACCACTAAGGGCTGAGATTGAAGTACAAACTAAAATCACTGCATTAGTGACAGATATCTTTCTTCTTACTGTGACAAAGTCCATGCTGAAAGCAATGTAAGGAGGAAAGGACATGTTTTGGCTCACGGTCCATTGCAACAGAAAAGGCGTGGTAACGGGATGATGGAGGAGAGGATCGTTTTCCATTCACACTGGGAAGGCAGAGGGCAATGAACGTTGGTTCTCAGCTCACTTTCTCATTTAGAAATACTTATTTTTATTTTATGTATATGAATGTTTTGCATGCATGGATGTATGTGTACCAAACTTATGTCTGGTGCTCTCAAAGCCTAGAAGAGAGTGTCAGATCCTTTGAAACTGGAGCTATGGGTTATTGTAAGCCACCACATTTGGAACCAAAGTTGGGTCTTCTGCAAGAGCAGCAAGCACTCATAGCCACTGATCAATCTCTCCAGTCCCTATTGTCTCTTTATTCAGACCAGTGCACCACCCTATGGAATGGTGACACCCACATTTTGGGTGGCTTTTTTACCTCAATTAACCCAATCTAGAAACTCTTACAGACTTCAAAGTTTGTCTGCTAGATGATTCTACATCCTGTCTAATTGACAACTGATATTAGACATCATAGGAATGAACCAAAAAATTATAGCAATCTCTTCTAGAATTAGATGGTATTTGTCATTAACTATGAAGGAAGAGTCCTGATTTGAGCTGTTTGTTTTTGTTGCTCTCCAGACCCAATCTAGCCTGTGTTTCAGTGAAGCTCACTTTTTGTGCTCATTTGAGCTTTGCTGTCTCAGGCTCCGCTGTGATTGCAGCCACACCAAGCCTTTATTTCCTGAATCCTTTCCCCCTTGTATCTGCAAGCCCTGAAAGTTTGTGTGAGCTTGCATGGGGTTTTTCCTCTTTTACCCATTCTAACATCCATTATCAATAATTGTAGCCTAGTTTTTGACCCAACCACTGTCATGGGGGAGACACCCTTTATTGTTGTGGATGCTGTCTCCTCTCAAAAGTCACCAGGAAGTGGCACCTTCTGCTATAGCATCTTTCATTCCCTGGTATGTCAGAAAGAGTCAGGGGAACACTATGTGGCCTTCTCCCATCGATTCCTGCCAGGGTACCAAGAAGCCTTTTTGTCACCTCACTCCCCTGAGGACTGAGTCTTGATGAGACTTCTATGCCTTCTTATTGGCCTAAGTCTGCTTTCTTTGGACATGATGCTAAAACCAAGAAGGAAAGCTCTATTTCTCTCCAAACTGAAGCCCAGAAAGGTCAAAGTCTCAGGAGTCCATGTGAACAGGAAAGAAAGATCCATGTGTCTGTCACTTATATTCAGGGAGCAAAGATAAACTAATAGCCTTGAAGCAAGCCCAGTTCTTCCAAACACAGGAGGGTGATCCATGAAGAACACCAAGGTCAATGCCATGAAGTGTTCTTCAAGGAACAGGCACCATGTTATGCAACTCATCATGGAGACCATAGCTTACCAGGGCCTAGTCTGGTGGCCATGTGTCTGATGGTGGTAATGTAAACAGCAATAACAAGACTTTCTAGAGGGTGCAGTAGTGTGTGCTCTAGTATATCCAGCACATGAGAGGTTGAAGCAGAAAGACTGCAAGTCCTGGGGGTTAGCCTGAGCTACACAATAAGACCTGTCTCAAAAAAAAAATTAAAAATAAAAGGTCAACATTTTCTAGCAGACTGTGGCAGGCTAGCTCTAAATAAAACAAGCATCTTTAATAGTCAAGGGAAAAAAAATCAATCCCAGTTTAAGTTGAAACTAAGATCCTTGCTACATCTCGTTCCAGATGACGAAATAATGGGCATCAAATTGCCTCAAAATCAAAGTTGAGAGTCAATGTCAGACGGGCCCATCTGCCTCTCTAATCTTGCTGTCCCACCCTGTGTATACCACTTCTGCACTGTACCTGCCCATTGACCTAACCTTCCTTTAGTCTCAGACTCTGCACCGAGTACTGTGTTAAGGCCTGAAAACGCTGGATGAAAGAGTTCAAGCCTTGACCTCAGTATCACTCCATCCTTTATGTCGCATTTTCTGAATGAAAGACTATGCAACAGGCTTTATGTTGCCCCCAGTCAAAGACCTGCCTCTTGAGTTAAAAAGCTGACTCGGGAGGCAGAAGCAGTAAGCAGGCACAGAACCATGGAGTAGTACAGCCAATGAGTACTGCTCACTTGGCTTCTGTGCTCCTGAGTAAGGCTCATGTCACTGCTCCCTCTTACTCTCCAGCAAGGCCTTGTCAAAACTACCAGCGTCCCCATTTACTGGCTCACACCGCTGATGCTCTTCTACAGATGTTCCTGTTGGGCTTGCCCTGACCGTCCTGGCCCTGCAGCTGCCACAAAGGAAGGGAAAAGGAGCATGGCAGCCCTTGTTGTTTGTCATGAAGGACCCCTCCTACAGCCAACCATCCTCTGGCTGTCAGCCCAGTAGGGAGCTCACTATTTCAGGCTGGCAGATATCCTGAATGACTGTGCCCAGCTCTTCACCCACCTGCACCTGCATCACTGTAGCACAAATGCCCTCAGGTGGTAAAAGGAATCCTCGAAGGGACATAGTGATTCACCTCATTAACTCCTGTGAGTCTGTAAGTACCATGTTCAAAAGTCCCAAGCTTCCCGACTTCACTGTCAAACCCAGGATTCCATGACAGACAAGACACAAGGCCCTCTGCCTGTTAGAAAATCCTTAATGTTCCCTCTTTGACTCCCCTCTTCAGGGTAACTACAGCCTTGCTGTCACCCTCAGGGACATTTCCCAGTGCTTCAGCCATTCTGGGAGCGCTCCTTTGAAGAAGTCAGAGGCTGGAATGAAATCTAGCTTCAGATTCCATCTTTGCAGCCTGAACAGAGGAGACTCTAGCACCCCCATGGGCATTTCCTCAGCTAGGATTCTTTCCCAAGCTAGACTCTTAGCTTGCCAAGTCTCTGCTTGTCTGACATGTGGGACCTGGATGCTCACAGAGGTTCCTGAATAACCTAAAGGAACTTCGTGGACAGGGAAAGCACCATTTCCATCTACTAATGATGGAGGATGGACGAAGATTTTCGTGGCTATACAGGCTAGAGAGATCAAACTCTAAGAAGCATCCATGTCTCAGAAATGGCATGGGGAATGCTCACTGGTGTTGGAAATCAAGAGCAAGAAAGGATGCAGCCAGAGAGCAGGTACTTCCCACAATTGTACTAATAAATGTCAGAGGACACTTCCACTCCCCTGGGTGCAGAAGAGGGGCAGACGCTTCAGTTGCACAGGGTGTTCTGAACACCTTACAAAGCCTATGGATCATACACATTATTTTGCCTACCATTTCAAGGCTGTTGCGAAGCCTCTGGATCCCGAAGGCTGACTGTTTGGTCCCCTTTATCCATGACCTTTCATGTTTGGGCTGTGCAATGCAGAAGAGGTGTCCATATACCTCCTTCTTCTTCGCTCAATACCTGACACATGCGACTCCAAGGTCCCTGAGTCCAACGACATCCCACAGAGTTTCCTTCTAACTGTTCCTCTGTCTCTGAAGGGATATGAGGGGTAAGGGCCGCTTTGTGGCCATTGCTTCCTATCTTGATAGGAAAAAAATCTGCTATTTTTGCTTCCCTACAGAAGAAAACTAGAAGCACGACTTACATTCCCAAGTTCGGTCGCTGCAGCCATGTATTTTGGGTAGTCTATTTTGTTTCTCACAATTACAAATCTATTCCTTACCCCTAGAAATCTCAGTGTGCTGGACCAGCCCTCCCCATAGTTCCATTGAGTTGCTTGAGAGCAGCTGGAGCCTCCAGGAGACCCTGGGTGACCAGCCTTCAGACAGGAGGGGCTCTGATCCATGATCCTTGGTATTCTGTGGCTTATTAAGCTCTTCCTGTATGTCAGTTACTTGGATTACTGCTCCCTTGCTGCAAGCTCCAAGGCCAGCTTCCATTTGGCCAGAGAAAAATAATGATTGTCTATTTATTAACTGGAAAAACCACCCAGGCACAGTGTGTGTTTAAGCCAAAATCTGGTCCTAAGAAGCTTCCCCTGGTCCAGTCTCTCCTCTGCAGAATCCTGTACTAGTGAATGTAGATTGTCCTGAAGCTGTTTGTATTTTAATGTTAATTCCACTTCCCCAAGAAGGGATGCCTAGTCACATGACTCCAACTGACCCTTCCCATTTTAATTAGTAAAATAAAGGAAAGCCAGTGACTGGGTGGGGCAAGGGAGGTGGAAAGGGCTGAGAGGTTTGAGGAGGTCAGAGGACGGAGGGTGGAGGTCTTGACAACACGGAGTTTCCCAAGGACCAGCTAGACCCAGGTGGGATTGATTGGTGTTTAAAAGCTATGAACATTGAAGGCTTTTTAGGTCTAATATCTCATATAGAAAGGCAGTTTGTATCTTTGTCTATTTGATGCACTCTTGTTGTGTAGAGGGTTTGTGAATTGAGAGTTGAATATATAAACCTGAATGAAAAGTTATCAGGCTATAGAGTTGTATTTATGTGGGATTTTGGGGTAGAGAAACACCCCGGGACAGAGACAGAAACCAGGCGGTAATAAACTGCCAGGGAAGGGAGTTGCACGGATAAGTTGGGCTGTGGGGACAGCTCAGATCCCGTGCCAGAGGTGTGCACGGCTCAGTAACAGGGTCGGGCCTAAAGAGTGAGGCCTCAGGGCTGGTAAAGAGATAAACATTTTATATTTTTTAATATTTACTGCAACAAGTGAACCCACCAGTTGCCAGGGAACAGTGGTATAGGACAATGGTTCTCATCTTCTCTAGTGCTGTGACCATTTAATACAGTTCCTCATGCTGTGGTGACCTCCAACCATAAAATCATCCCATTGCAGTTTCATAACTGTAATGTTGCTTCTTTTATGAACTGTAATGTAAACATCTGGTATGCAGGATATTTGATATGCAACCCTTGCGAAAGCATGACTTGACCTCAAAGGGGTCAAGACCCACAGGTTGAGAACCAATGGTATAGAAGCTTCAGGAATCCTTGTGTCTGGATGTTACAGACAGTTAGTAGCACGGGATGACCTTAACTCATTCCTCAGCTGATGGGGATGTGGGTGCCTCTGCTGATACTCCAGGCACAGGCTAAAATGACATAGGGGACTGAGCAGGTGACTCTCAGACATGAGGAGCTCTAGGGGGGTGCTCACCAGAAGTCACCATCTGAACTCTAGTGTCACATCGACATAGCTTTGATTCCGAACTCTGCCACCTAAAAATGGCAAATTCTTGGCAAAGTTCTCTGTGCGTCAGCCGAGTCTTCTAAGAATTAAGAATGAGGATGCCTAAGCCAGGGGCTGGAATGACACCCTGAGAAGGTGAGTGTGTAAACAGGCCCCCACACAAGATTCTTTTCCTTGCCCTTCTCAGGAAGCCTGAATTCTTTACTAAACCCTCAGGCTCTCTGGCCCCCAAAGCTGGCCACCTGACCACTGACCTGTCTTCTCCCACTGCATGATCATGATCTAAATTCCTTTCCCAGAAGGCTGGGGAAGGCTCCACCTCTAAGATTTTCCTGTTTACTCTCCTTCCCACCAAACACCTTTGCTTTAAAAATCTGGTCACTAATAAGACACAGAAAGTTACAACCAAATATGTTCAGGCGTAGTTGCACACACTTGAAATCCTAGCAGTGAGAACGTTTGAGGCCAGCCTGAGCTACTGAGACGTTGACTCAAAAATCAAATAGAGAAAACATCATTCTTTTGGACTGAACTAAAGTCTCAACACAGACATTGCTCTATAGTGTGACCTTCCATGCACTATAGGATCTCACAGAACCCCCACCCCCGCTGTCACATAACCTGGGATCCTGACTCAGCCCGGATGGGTCTTCTTCCACTGTAAAGACTGAGCATCTTCACGTGAACTTCTCTGCCTCCTACTCCTCTCCCAATGTCTCCTGCCTCCTACTCCTCTCCCAATGCCTCCTGCCTCCTACTCCTCTCCCAATGCCTCCTGCCTCCTACTCCTCTCCCAATGCCTGCTGAACCTTTTGACAGGTGGCTCTACTGTGAGTCAGAGCCCTCCTCCCCCCCCCCCCCCATCTACTCTTGCAATTGCGGTCTGAATGAGTAGTCGGGTTGGGGTGACTCCACAGTCAAACACTCCATATTTCTCAGGGGCTCCCCCAAGGACTGTCTTTTCTTGCAGTCCTCCATGCAGTCTGTCTCGGGGACCTTAGGCTCAGGTCAGAAGTTGTTAGGGGGTGGGGGACGATCTTTGCATCTTCCCACACAGTCTGAAATTCAGCTGAGCAGAGGCACCACATCGTTTTTTTCATAACAGGATCAGAGTGCCCTCTGGTGGAGACAGAAGCAATAACAGAACTGCAATGGCTCCTACTGCTTCCACTCTGACCTAGGTCATGTTGCTCAGTCAAATATGTTCCCATTTTATTAGATAAACATGTGGTGTTGTCAATAGAACAGGAGGTGTGATCTTCCACTGAGGATGACACAACATACCCCATCCATCGGAAAGCCCAATTGCTGATGTCCTCTACTCTACCTCTTTATTTTACCCTGAAAGGGTGATAGCCCAGAGGTATGAGGTGATTTACCTAAGGACACACAGCAAATGAACGAAAGAGAAGAGACTAGATAAGTCCTGGTGTGTTGGTTACCTTCCAGTTCAGATTCAGGAGAAAAACCCAAAGCTAGAGATTTGGACTGAATCCTGCTCCATACGTTTAGGCAAATTAATGCTGCCCTGAGCTCTGACTGCCCTTTCTGAAACATGAGTCAAGAATAGCAAGCTTTGAGGAAAGTGAGAGAGTGTGTTCGTCCATCTCCTGATTCTCCCTGGTAGCCAGCTGCCCAAGCCCTACCACTCCATGCACTTTGCGATCATTTCCTTGTCTCCAAGAAACTGGGAGAAATGGAAATTTGAGGGTGTCGTGGTTAGGGTTTTACTGCTGAGAACAGACACCATGACAGAAGCAAGTCTATAAGAACAACATGTATTTGGGGCTGGCGTACAGGTTCAGAAGTTCAGTCCATTATCATCAAAGGGGAACATAGCAGCATCCAGACAGCTATGGTGCAGGAGGAGCTGAGAATTCTACATCTTCATCTGAAGGCTACTAGTCAAATACTGGCTTCTAGGAGCTAGGCTGAGGGTCTTAAAGCCCACACCCACAGTAACACACCTACTCCAACAAGGCCACACTTTCTAATAGTGCCACTCCCTGGGACACACATATATAAACCATCACATGGGGTTACCTCAAAAGATTAATGTGTGGTTTTGTCCCAGTGACTCTCTACTCTCAGACCGTGGGTGGCTCGAGCCTCAGTAGAGACCTGAAGAGTCATTCATACTCGTCACATAGGTGAGAAGACAAAGTTAGGACCTTCCTCATTCTGCTATCCACCCACACGCTTGTGCTCTTGCCTCCTCCCCTTCCCCACCACCACCACACACACACACAAGCACAGAAGCTCTCTCATGAGAATAGACACTTTTCAGCTAGCAACTCCTGAAATTAGAAAATGTCCAGCTATAGTTGGGAGCACAGACACACCCAGTCTCCAAGGAGACCTGATAAAGCTGTGGGACCACCACTGAATCTTTAAACCTTTCTGGCTTTAAACTGTACTGAAAACCTGGAAATGGGAAGGTATGGGTTTCGTGCTAAAGAATGTGGGAATAAGTACCAACCTGAGATTTTACCATAGCATTCTCTAGTAGTATATTGGTACAAGGTGAGCGGAGCCCAGTTTGCCTTATTCATCCATCTATCCATCCATCCATAATCCATCCATCATCCATCCATCCATCCATAATCCATCCATCATCCATCCATCCATCATCCATCCATCCATCATCCATCCATACATACATACATACATCATCCATCCATAATCCATCATCCATCCATCCATCCATCCATCCATCCATCCATCCATAATCCATCATCCATCTATCATCCATCCATCATCCATCCATCCATCCATCATCCATCCATCATCCATCCATCATCCATCCATCATCCATCCATCCATCCATCATCCATCCATCCATCCATAATCCATCATCCATCCATCATCCATCTATCCATCCATCCATTCATCCATCCATCCATCTATTCAGCAAACATTTTCCAAAAGCTTCCTATATTTTGGATACTGTTGAAAATTCAGAGATGGAGGTTTAAAAGTCCTAAACATTATGGAATGTAGAAGATGCATCAGAAGCAAGGAGGTTGAATAAGCTATACAATGACCTCTCTGTAAGTAGAGGTTATGCCCTATGGTCCTGACATTTCTCAGGAAGTCAACATGGGTGACACTTTCCCATCAGCTAGCTGGCTGCCTGGGATAAACAATACTGCTCAATGAAAATATAACATGTGCCATATTGCATCGCACCTTAAAGCTCATAATAAATAAGAAAAAATTCTAACAGCTCATAGTAAGTTTAATAATCTGTTTTGTTTAATCTCACATATCCTAAATTCATCTTAAACTTGTAGCTAAAACAAAAAATTACGAAGGGAACACTCTCTCCCTTTTGTTTGTGTTGGGAACTGGGTCCAGTGTGCATTTTATACTTACAACAGCACTCAGTGAGAAAGCCACATATGTGTGGATGTTACAGGGGAGGTAGGATATGTGTGGTCACAGAGGAGGTAGGATATATGTGGGGGTCACAGAGGAGGTGAATATGTATGGATGTCACAGAGTAGGTAGGATATGTGTGGATGTTACAGGGGAGGTCGGATATGTGTGGAGGTCACAGGGGAGGTAGGATATGTGTGGAGGTCACAGGGGAGGTAGGATATGTGTGGAGGTCACAGGGGAGGTCGGATATGTGTGAAGATCACAGAGGAGGTGGATATGTGTGGAGGTCACAGAGGAGGTGATATGTGTGGAGGTCACAGAGGAGGTGGATATGTGTGGAGGTCACAGAGGAGGTGATATGTGTGGAGGTCACAGAGGAGGTGGATATGTGTGGGGGTCACAGAGGAGGTCGGATATGTGTGGTCACAGAGGAGGTCAGATATGTGTGGGGGTCACAGCAAAACTTGCGAGAGCTGGTTTTCTCCTTCTACCATTTGAGCTCTGGGAATTGAACTCAGGATTTGTCTACAAATGCACTTACCCTCAAAGCCATCTCTCCATTTCCTATATTCTTGAGCATACTTCTTGCCCATTCCCTTTTCCTCTCCCTGAGTCCTGCTTTGCCTTCTTCTTTGAAGTCAGACTACCCTGTAACCCAGGATGACCACAAACTCACTCTAGCCAAGGCTGTCTTTGAACATCCAATCCTACTGTCTCAACCCCGCAAGTCCTGAGATTACAGGTCTGTGTTGCCATAATCTCTTTATGCAGTGCTTGAGCACAAACACCAGGCTTCCTGTGCTAAGCAAGATGAGCTGCTTCTCTGTACCCCTCTTTAATACTTTCCTTTCTCTTCTTGAGACATTCTCTGCTCTGGGCCAGCCTGATGTGTGACATCAGTCTCTGGATGCTTATGTGGCCAGATTGCTGCTTATGGGGAGACCAGAACAGACATAAGCAAACCCTGAGAGTGACATTGAAGTACTGGAAAAGTGAGTCTCAGGCTGGCCCAGTACCCAGGCAGGAAAGACCATCTTCTTGCTTGGACACATGCACCTTTATTATATTGAAACACTGAAACCCCTTCCTGGGCTTGTAAAATTGGCCCCTCTTGTCCTTGGCTTTAAGACAGTGTCTAGGATCTATAACAGAAAACAGAATGCAATGGGAGAAAGCACTTCCTAGCCATATTGAGTTCTTCTTTTTTTTTTTTTTTTTTCTCCCACTGACTTTTATGGCCTTTCTTGGGGCTGTCTCAGATCTTGAAGGTCAAGTTCATCTCAAGCAAACCCTCTGGTCTTAAGCACAGAGAAGCCAGAGATATCTCAGACCTGGGGTCTCCTGTGAGCCATTAGGTGCCATTCCCTGTTCAGACTTCCTCTTCCTGACCCTCCTTTCAGACATCCCCCCCACCATAAGCATGAAACTCAGCCCTTCCCTTTGCCTCAGTAGGCCTTGCCTGCGTCCTCCAAAATATCTCTGTCCTACTCTCTACTCCTCTCCCCTAAATTCCATCTACAAATGGAAATAATAATAATAAAATAAACCTGTGAGATATTTGAGGGCTATTTGACATGCTGGCTTCAAGATCCTTATGAGAGCATCATAAGATAGGCACCCCTTCCCCATGCTAGAGAGAGGTAAATGAGACTGAAAGAGGTAAAATTATTTGCCCAGGTTTATAGTTTATAAGCAGAGCCAAGACCTAAACTGAGGCCTGCCTGTGTAACTTCAAAAATGCCTGTATCCTATTAAGCAACTTAGGGAAAGTAAAATGAATGGTCCATGCCCACAGGAAATGAAATCTAGGCAAGGAGGCAGTGCGGATGCATGGAAAATTCCTAAGAAGGTTTCTATCCAGAAATGTTTTATAACCAGGGAATCTGGAAGAAGGCAGTGTGCATGCGTGGGATGAGCTGTCGAGCTGCCTCAATAGATGCAACAAGCTCCTGCATCCTGCTCTCCCTGCCTGCTGAGCTAGTGCCCTTGCCCACTTCCTGGCCCCTCCGGTGTGAGTCTCAGCTCCTCCAGCCTGACTGACTGTAGCAGAAAGACAAGCACCCCACCCCTCCCCCAGCTAGATTAGCCAGGCAGCATATGCTGCTGTGGGAAGCTAAACAACTGCGCTTCTAAATAACAGCTCAACATGGAGTAGAAGGGATGTCACAAGGCAGGAGATGATTAATTGCCAAATGAATCATTGAAATTGTAATTTCAGTGGAATGCATGATTGCTGCAGGCCAGAAATGTAAGGGGAGACCAGGAGGAGGCTGAATGGTCTGGCCAGGCAGAGAGGGTGATTTAGCTGAGGGTCAGGGAAAGGGAGTCAGAGAGGTGCTGCTGAAAGGTTGTAGGAGACCACAGCACAGAGGCACACTTTCACCTTAGTGTCAAGAGCCCCTTGGAGCCAGGACTGCAGACCTGCCTGCCAGGGTGATCTCCCCATAATGACCTAGCACCTGGCTTCCCACCTGCTCTCTGGCTCTGTGGGATCTGCCCCCAGGCCTCCTCTGACCTACTAGCCTCCTTTGTGCATCAGCTGCTCGCTCTACACAGTAGGTAAGAGGGCAGATCTCTCAGTCCGCTGATGAGCTGGAACAGGAGAAATGAAAACGCCATGTGCTCTGTTACATTGAGGTTCATTTTCACAAGGGCTCCAAAACAACCAAGCCAGGTCCCATTGCCTGAAATGTAGGACAGTAGCATAAGCAGAGGCTTATGCTACCACTGTCCTCTCAGCCTTCCTCCTTACTGGGTATTGAGGTCGTGTGGTCTGGGATAAGTTTCTTAATCCTTCTGAGCCTTAGTTTTCTTATCTGTGACGTGGAACTGTACACAACAGCTCTTTGGAGAGGGTTTCAAAGTGCAAGTCAAATTCCTTGCCTAGAACTGGCTGGTGGCCAGGGAGATAGTTCAATTAGTAAAGTGCTTGACCTACAAGTCTGAGATTCAATCACCACCCCCCATACAAAAACTTGATGTGGGGCACACCTATAATTCCAGTTCTGGAGGTACAGTGGTGGGGGAATCTTGGGGCTTGCTGGCCAGTCAGTCAAACTGAAATGATGGACTCCAGGCACAGCAAAAAAAAAAAAAAAAAAAAAAAAAGACAAAAACCTATCTCAAAAAACAAGATGGGCCAGTCAGTCAAACTGAAATGATGGACTCCAGGCACAGCAAAAAAAAAAAAAAAAAGACAAAAACCTATCTCAAAAAACAAGATGGGGATCTATAAAGAAAGACACCTACCCTCAACCTCTGGAATACACACACACACACACACACACACACACACACAGGGGTAGTTTATTACCAAAGAATGGTCCAAAAACAAATAAAAACCTGTGTTTTGAAGGCCTGAGTGGCTGGAGTCTTGGTGATTTGTATGTTGGCATGAACACAGCCATGTCAAGGACTCTATGCCTTAGCCCGTGGCAGTGGCAAAGCCTTCCCTGGGTGAGCGTCAGGGGCAAGCTTTCTTCAGGAGTCTGAGTTCAAATGATTGGCCAGTGGGTACAAAACCTAGCAACTGCAGCTTTTTTCTCCTGGATATCTATAGCTTGAGATCATCACTTCAGAAACCTCCTACCAAGACTAGCTAGCCCCTTCCCCTGTGCTGTACCTAACAAAAACATTGAGGTTCTGGGTTACAGCAGGATAGGTAGGTGTCTTTATATCAGAAGACACACACCCTATCTGACCTTAGCTTTCTGTATTTCTGTCTGTCTGTCTGTCCTTTCTTTATTCCTCCACCATCCCTAGTCAGGGTTCAATTTCCAAGACATGGGGGTTATGGCAAGACAAGGCACACTGGAGACAGAGGCGGGGTGGGGGTGGAGTACCACAAGTTAAATTAAAGTGAGTGTGAGTGCCAGGCTAGCCAGAGCTACTTAGTGTTAAACAAACAAATGTGTGTGTGTGTGTGTGTGTGTGTGTGTGTGTGTAATCTGTTTTGAGACCCCCTTGGGGTGTTGTTATAAACGTGTATGACAACATATTTATGCCCAGTGGAGCACAAATATTGCTATGGTACAAAGCACAAAGCCTTGCTATGGTACAGGAGTTACAAGAGAGTAGACATATGGCCACAACAGGAATGTGGACCTCTGATGAAGAGGAGCAGAGCTGTGTGAGTTGTGTGCAGCTGCTGATGTGACTGAACTCAGGCCACAGGATGTGCTGTAGAGTAGCCATCTCAAGGTAGATGAGAAGGCTGCAGAGACGTGCACAAGCTTGCTCCATTAAAACAAAAAAGGCAGAATAGAATGTAGCTGCCACTGAAGGTCTGTGTGAAGGTAACTTTTTAATGCAAGAGTAATTGTGGAGTTAGGGTATAAGAGGTTTGTTATCACTGATTTTTAGATGTAAATGTGTATTGCTTTTAAATAGGCAGTGCCTTTGAGAGGCTAGCAGACCCTCAGCCTCTAAGAGGGGCAAATTCAACTTTGACTGTGGATATGAGCAACTATGTCCAGAAATCAGTGTGTAGAGTGTTTGGGTTGGGGTTTGGGTCTGTACTCTAGGTTGGGGCTAGGCTGCATGTAAGAGGTGACCTATGGTCAAAGGTGCTGGGAAAAGTGGGGGCATTGCTTCTTCTGAGGCACTGTGTGGTCCAGAGCATAGCAGTGGAGAACTACCTTCGAACCAGGAGAAAAACAAACTGGTGGGCTTAGGACACCCACAGCACATATATGAGAAAACAGCCTATAGCTGAGGCTGAGGTTAGGGCTGGGGCTGGGACTGGGGCTGATGTTAGGGCTGGGACTGGGGCTGGGGCTGGGGCTGGAGCTAAAGCTGGTGAGGAACATCAGGAAGACTGAACTGGAAGAATGTGGGCCTGGATCAGCCTGACTTCATATATTTGTTCTGAGTGTGTTCTGACAGGCCATCAAATTGTATTGGAGGCGCTCTGCTCTAGACCCACTGAATCGGAACCTCCCACATCTTTATACTTAGGCTGGCCTTGGAAGCCCGCAGTCTCACATCGCCCCTAGTGTTCACCGGAGGTACTGCTTGAAGGCTGCCCAAGCCTTCAGAGCCTTCTGGCCCTGGAGAACTAGGCTCTTGTTGGTGTTTTCACATAAAGCCTTACCATCTTCTCCCACAACCAGCCTCTCTGGGCTGCGAAGGTGAAAGAAGCAACACAAAGCCTGACCTTTCTGTGGCCTCACACTTCGCTTCAGCCAGGTGCCCCAGGGCAGGGTGGAAAAGAGAAGTTCGCCATCAAGCAGGATCCTCTTGCCCAGAACCTTCAAAGGAGGCCTTTTGCAGACATCCTTCACTTTTCCAAGAGGAAAACAAAAGCCACTGGGAGGATCCAGTGAAATAGCCCATGCAAGGCTTGTAGAACAATGTCAAGCCCAGGGCACTCATTAACTGTGTTGTTGCTGATCTGTCTATACTGAGGCCAGATGACCTGCACCAAGAGCTGGAGAGGGACCTCATATGAGGAAGTATCAGAGCAAACACAGGATGCCAGGGCATTAGAATTCAGTAACTTCTAATGCAGCGTTTCTCAGGGGTTGCGTAGAAGAGACCCTGCATATCAGATATTTACATTAAGATTCCTAACAGGAGCAAAAGCACAGTTATAAAGTAACAACAAAATAATTTTTTGGTTGTGGGGGTCACCACAACAGGAAGGGCTAAAGGGAAGGTTGAGAACCACTGTTTTAATGTACATCTAGGTATGCCGACAATGTTGCATACATACGTTTAAAAATTACTTATCAGAGTTTGAAGTTTCCTCATTCATGCCATGCACACATCCAAAAAAAAAAAAAAAAAAAAAACCATAACAATAGTAGGGGTACAAACTCAGCAAGCACACGCCCTTCTATGGCTTAGGCACTGTCCTAGGTGCTGACCTGTTTCTACATATTAATGCGTTTAAATCCCCATAATAAAATAAACGGTAAATGCTACCAAGTGCCCCTCTGCACATGAGGGACCTGTGACATAGTTCTGAGAAAGGAGGAGTCAGGCAGCCCTGAGACCTAAGAGCAGATTCCTGGCCCACAGCCTGACCTCTATTGCTAATAAGCCGGACTGGGGCCCTGCTGGAGGAAGATGGCACAGGGCACATGTCGGTGTTGGGGCTGCCAGATGGGCTGTGCAATCGGACCATTTTCCCTCTCTAGTGTCATATACAACTGTGATTGTGCACTGATTCATACAAACACAAATACATTCACATCCAAGGCACTGGCCACGCATTAGCCAGCTGCCAGCACTGCCTGTCGCAGAAACGTCTGGTATGCAGCCATCGTCAGGCAGATTTATGTGGAAAAGAATTTGTGTTCTGGACTGCGCCAGGCTGTAGTCTGTACAGCCTGTCCTCCTCTGTCCCTCTGCAGGACTTGAGCCCTCTCTCCACGCCCACACACCTCTGCAGCCAGCTGTCCCAGCATGTCTCTCTGGATAAAGGCAAATCCCTAAAGCAGAAGTGCCCTTTCAATAATTCACTGGATGACCTCTGTTTCAGACTTTAACTACATAGTGAGAAGATGAGCTTAGCCTCCGATACATGCCCTTGTACCACTGAAACTGGCAACAATGTTGAGAGGCAACTAAAGATGGGTACAGCCATATGTAATGTCACATGCCTGTAATTCTAGCACTAGGGAGGTAGAGACAGGAAGATCAGAATTGCAAGGTGATCCTCAGCTACAAGGCAAGTTGGAGACCAGTCTGAGCTAGGTGCAACAATGTCTCATAAAACTGACTGAATGCTTTGGTAAGATAACTCAGCTGTTTTTGCCTTATAGACAATAGGAACTGAGTTTGATCCTCAAAACCCATGAAGCAAACCAGGCATGGTTGTGAGTTACTAATCCCAGGATGATGGAAGTGGAGAGAGGTGGATCCTTGGGAGTCACTAGCCATCTAGTCTAGCCTAATTGGTGAGTGAAATCCAGGCCAGTGAGATCTGTCTCAAAGAAGGTAGACAAAGTTTCTGAGGATTGGTATCTGGGCACAGGTACAATATAAACAGTACCTGTTTTTGAAAGCTGAAACCAAAGTGTGTGTGTGTGTGTGAATGTGTGTGTGTGTGTGTGTGTGTGTGTGTGTGTGTGTGTGAGAGAGAGAGAGAGAGAGAGAGAGAGAGAGAGAGAGAGAGAGAGAGAGAGGGAGGGAGGGAGGGAGGGAGAGAGAGATCTCACTCTAATAGCCTCGAGTACAGAAGAGAGGTGCATAAAATGGATGAGAGACAGTACGTGAAGTTTTGGGACCACTTTCTATTGAAGAGGTAGAGGCAAATAAACCCACAGTGTGATGTCACTTAGTAGAAAGGGTAGAAACAGGACCTGAATGTAAGTAAAGGAAGCATGAGTAGGTGGACACTATTAAAAAGTCTGGCCAAAAAGGAACTCCTTGGGAACCACCAAATTACCCAGGCTATTGCCAAAGCTACTGATTGTGCCCCACAAACTGGTAGTAAGGTTTTATCACCAAAGACAACACTTACACACAATTTGTTAAACACAAAAGTCAAGCAGGTGCTTGACTATCTAGAGCCTATGGACTAATGTTTATGGTACTATAATGCAATCTGCTTGCTACCAAAGGAGGACCATAAGGAACAAGATGTGCTGGTGCAATAGTGGCACACAGCATGTGGAAGTAACCAACCACTCTCTGATTGGATTTAAGATCCACTCAATAAGATGGAACCCATGCCTGACAGTGCTCAGCTGGCCAAGAATCTGAGATTAGATAGACCAAGGGCCTAAAGTGGACCAAATACTACTATTCTGCTAAAGGAACAGAGAAGTAAAATGACTCTTAACAACATTTTGCTATAGCCATAGATCAGTGTCTTCCTCAGCCACCAACGAAGCTTTCTCATGTGGCAGCTGGGAAAGAATACAGAGCTCCACCACTGGGAAGTGTAGAGTGAGAGACCTTGGAACACTCACTCCTACATGGGATGTCTCCACCAATCTATGCCTTTGGGATGAAAGAAACCCTGTGAAAGATGGATGAAAGATTTTCGGAGCCAGTGAGGATGGAGGGCACCAAGGAAACAAGGCGTCTAGATACAATAGGGCTGATGCACATATGAACTCACAGAGAGTGAGGAAGCATTCACAGAGCCTATGGATGGGGCCCAAAATCTAAGAGGGGAAATGAACTCAGGTTAACTTAGAAACTATCTCCAGTGATAACTTTCCACAATGGAAAGATAAATTTTCTCTGATGGAATCTCACTGGGTTTACAAATTACTTTTTTTTTAAGATTTATTTATTATATATAAGTACACTGTAGCTGTCATCAGACCTGCCAGAAGAGGGCATCAGATCTCATTACAAATGGTTGTGAGCCACCATGTGGTTGCTGTGATTTGAACTCAGGACCTCTAGAAGAGCAGTCAGTGCTCTTAACCACTGAGCCATCTCTCCAGTCCTACAAATCACTCTTAAGGATAAGTCTCAAGTCCTTTGTCTCATAATACTTTTTTCTTTTTAATTTTCCAAGTCTTTTGTGTATACATTATGGTTTTTATTGTTGTGTTTTCATGGAATTTACATGTGAGAAAATATGTGTAATTATCTATTTGTGTTTTGTGTACCTTTTCTCCTTGTTAGTTAGTTTTCTTCTGGTTTGTGTTACCTTATTTTATTTTATTATTATTTTTTGGATGCCTGTTTGTTTGCTAATGAGAAGAAGAAAGGGTGTGGTTTTAGATGGGAAAGAAGGTGGAACAGACCTAGGAGAAATTAGAGGGAGAGAAACTACAACCAGAATATATTATTTAAAGCAATCTAGTTTCAATTTAAAGAAAATCTCAGAAAGAAAAAGAAGAGGAGGAAGAAAAGAAGAGGAGGAAAGTAGTAGTAGTAGTAGTAGTAGTAGTAGTTGTTGTTGTTGTTGTTGTTTTCGTTGTTTTGGCCATGCTTGAATTACAGCTCCATAATAGAACCCTTCCTCTGCAAGAATGACGCCCAAGGTTCTATCTCCAGAAACATGTGACATAAATGCACACACACACACACACACACACACACACACACACACATACACACACACCACAGAGAGAGAAAGGAGAGAGAGAGAGAGAGAGAGAGAGAGAGAGAGAGAGAGAGAGAGAGAGAGAGAGAGAGAGATGGACAGAGAAAGAGAGAGAGACAGAAAGAGGCATTGGTCATGAAAGGAGGAAAAATAGAGCAGATATTTGATGAGGTGGCTTGTTGTCTTAGTTAGGGTTTTATTGTTGTGAACAGACACCATGACCAAGGCAAGTCTTATAAATGAGAACATTTAATTGGGGCTGGCTTACAGGTTCAGAGGTTCAGTTCATTATCATCAAGGCAGGAACATGGCAGCATCCAGGCAGGCATGGTGCAGGAGGAGCTGAGAGTTCTACATCTTCATCCAAATGAAGCCCGGAACAGAGTGAGCATCCTAAGGCAGCTAGGAGGAGTGCTTTCAAGCCCACCACCAGAGAGACACATCTCCTCTAACAAGGCCACACCTTCTAAAAGAGCCACTCTCTGGGGCAAGCATATGCAAACCATCATATTTGTTATTGATTTTGACTGTTTAGATAAGAGGCATTTGGCAACAATGAACTACTGAATGAATTCTGAGGAAGGAGGGAATAAAAATGAAGGAGGGAGGGAAGCCATGAGGAGTAGAGAGCTCTGAGATGTGCAGATCATTTAAGTCGAGGCCTTAAGAGGCCTTACTTGGCTTAGTAAGTAGTCAAACACTGAAGCTAACAGTTAGCTCTCTTTTTCCCAACTTTCCCTAAAAGCTGTGGACAGGTTTTTAAAACTAACAGGAGGTACAGTCTTCCCTTTCCCTTTCTTCTCACATTCCAGTGAATGGAGAAGTGCCCAAAAGAAGGCTGGAGAGGATCTGGACCTGGGAGCTTAGGCCTTGGCTAGCTGCAGAATCTGATGGAGCCACAAGGCTCTCAACACCCGTGTTCTGTGATAAACTCCCAGCCCTAGTTGGTTCTGAACACTCAGCCAGCTTTAGGATCACACCCTGCAGGCTATACTCATTTGGTCAAAGGTATTAAAGGGACAGTATTTTGTCCCTTGCCCTCCAAGGTCATCTAGATCCCAGGTGATTATAGATCATCTATCAAAATGCCCTGCACCTGTGGCAAGGCAACTGACCTCTTGTTTGGGGAAGCCATAGAGACCCATGCCAGGTAGAGTCAGTATATATACAGGTTCAACATACAGGAAAAAATTCATACAGAAAAAATTCTAGTTACAAATGAAACTACATCCAAACAAAGCCCTTGATGTTTCCTCACACAGCCGTAAGAACTGGTCAGACAGAAAAAACTAGTGTCCCTTCCCAAGACCATGTGAGCCCCTAGGACAGAAGTTCTCCACCTGGGGGTCGCATCTCCTGCATATCAGATATTTACATTATAATTCATAAGGGTCACAACATTAGGAAGGCCGAGAACCACTGCTAGAGGACTATACCTTCTACTGGCCCTGACAATTAAAAAAAAAAAAAAGAATTACTAATTGTAGCCACCTATATTGGTCTTAAAATAAGAAACAGGAGCCAAAGCTACGGAAAGAAAGTCTGTCTGGAAAAAAACAAAAACAAAACAAAACACCTAATGGGAAAACAAACCAAGACTAAAAGAATTACTGTTTGCCTTACAGTTTAAGGTATTATATTTTACCACCATACGGGAAAATCACATCCAGTAGATTTTGTGCACCCCTCCTCATTCCTAACCAGAGTTCACACTTCAGAGCAGTGTTCCAGGGCTAGGCCCTGTGTTCTCTTAATAATTTCGTTTTCTTTTCTTCCCCAGCACCCATTATTGTACCTAACACCCAGAAGATAGCCAAGAAAATGTTGAGAATAACAGCATGTGTTTTCTTCTCCTATCGAAGGATAAGAAGCAGGAACCAGATGGCCGCAGCACAGGATTCTCCCACACTCTCTGCTCTGGAGTGCAGCGCCATGTGGCAGGGGCCACAAGGGGAATTTCTATCATGCAGCCACCAGGTGCTTTCCTCTGTTTGTGCACACACAGAGCTAGGAATGCACACACTCACTAACACACCAAACTACCACACACACACACACACACACACACACACACACACACACACACACACACACATACACACACATACACACACACACATACACACACATACACACACACACACACACACACACACACACACACACATACACACAGGGGAGTTTCAGAGGATTATTCAGTGACTAAAATGGCCAGTAATACCTTGAAGATCAGCCAATCCATTTTACAGATGGCAATGAGAGGGCCTATGTACATTTACTCATAAATATAGATGGTTCCTGGAAGAGCAGAGCAACATAGCCGGCCCTCCATGGATGTGACTGAATAGCAGAGGAGCACGCTGGAATGGCCCACTTGCAATGGACTAGTGCACTCTCATCCGAATATTACAAATGTTACCTGATGTGATGGTTTGTGGGTGGGGTCTTGGGGTCACTAGCTTGGGAGAGTGGAGGCTTTGCAAATGGGCTTAAAATGCACATAGCCACCAGCATCCTGGTCACCACCAGCAGTGGTAATGAGAGAACTTGCTGTCTTTCTGTCACTTGGAGCCACAATAAAAAAAAATTGACTGCAACCCAGAAGAGATTCCTTGGTGGATCTTTGCCATTGTGGTCCTCTGATCCTGCCCTTCTAACCTACAGGACTGAGATAAAAACACAATGGTCCAGGGAGTAAACTGAGGGAGGGGGTGTCATGAAGATGTTGATGGCAGGAAGGGGAAGGGGATAAGGTTGTCATCATATTCTAATTTTATTATTTAAAAAAAAAAAAAAAACCCATTATGGTAGGTTGTCATTGCAGCCTAAATGGATAACAATCCAGTTCTCCTGGGTTTTCTGAGGAAGCTCTGGCTGCTTGACTTGCTATGCAATCAAAGTCCCTGCATAGGCTCTTAGGACCACCCGGACCTGCCCTCCACTTGTTAGCCTGACATTGCCCATGCAGCATCTTTGGGGTCTCCAATCTACTTCCTGTGCTTCAGGCTGGAAGTTCCCACTGGAGACCATACATAGAGGGCCTCCTGTCTTCTACCCCACCTGTCTAACACATTAGGAAGTAGAGCAGAGCTTCAGTGGTAAGAGCTATCTGTTACCTCGACTAGTCTGGATGGTCTGACTTCCTCTGAAACAAATATCGCTTTGTCTGAAATATTTCATAATTTTTAAAAAGTATTGCTACCATGGGTACCTGAATCAGTTTTAGTAGATGTTCATTTGTGACAGATCTCATGACTTATTATCTCCTAACTTGGCTGAAAAAGATATAAAGAATTTTAAGTTCTGAGGACAGGCAGAATACAGTGGGGCTACATTAAGGTATTTTAGTACAAACATGTAAACACTGGGTTTTAGAGACAATAAGAATAAATAACACTGCCTTGGGGAATGGGGAATGTTCCAGTAAAGGTTCTGTGAAGCATCTCTCTCCTCCCATGGTGCACAACTGAAGCTAAACATTGCTAGAACTGTAGACTAACAAGTCACAAAAGCATTCTTGGAGGCTGAAATTTAAATTACTTCTTGGATTACACTTCTGCATTTCCAAAATGGGTGCATTGTCTTTTTGTTGGTCTAGGTATGAGCTCCTGGCAGGCAGGATTGAGGGGTGAACACTTTCCTTCTGCCTGCTACAGTTTGATGACTGAGCCATTAAGACTAATGGGAGAAAATATATGACAGCCCATGTGCATGGAGTTATCCTGTGGAGGAGGAGGAGAAGCAGAAGAAGAAGGAGGAGAAGGAGAAGAAAAGATGTATCCAGTATCCAGGGACTCAGGTACCTTTTCTTCTAAAGGGCAGAGGAGCATGTGAGCTCCGAGGAACAGATAGTGACTTCTGATCAGGATAAACAGGTGTCAGAAGAGTGACAACATCCTATGCTCACTTCTCTGCTCCTGTGGTGGATTTTTTCTGTGGGATGAACAGTTGCTCTTGAGCTCCACTTGTAGGCTCTGGCTTTGGGCTGACCTGGAAGTTAGGGGAAGCCTCTCCTCTGTGAACAGAGCGACACCCCCCCCTCCAGTGCCCTCTGGCTGTAGTCACCAGCCAACCAAATCTTTCTTTCTTTGAGGAATCATTTTGTTGGGATTAGCCAGGGTTAGGGAATTGGGAGAGGAAAAACATTCTCAAAGAAGAAACCTAAACTCTTGTACACAAACGCCTCAGCAAGCACCCCTCAAACTGGTTAAAACTGCTTGGTTTACAAACCTGATAGCAACTGGGAGCTTAACTTCTCTGCAGTGCTAAATGGTAACTTGATGGCACTTGATGTGGTTAAGCACCCTGTTTGGAGGAAGTGGGTGGCCATGTGTGCATGTGTGCCATCACGGGAGATCCTAAAGGGAGAAGAGCACACTGAGGGGGTGGTGGAGGGCAGCAGGGGAACAGAGAATCAAGGATACGGTTTTGTTTAGAAAAAAAAAGACGCCACAAGGAAAGCTATGTTGGGAACTCATGATGAGTTCAAGCAAAATACATAAAACAGAACTGGAGAGTAGAGTACACGTGATCTGAGAGAATGCGGACAACAGCGGGAACTAACAGCTTATGTGCGCCAGACATGGCTAGATGAGGCAGAGGAAAAGAATGTGGATTAAACAAAATTAAGAGAATATAAAGAAACATTATGAAATCCCACTAGTTTAAGCTAATTAAAAGTATAATTTTCAAAGGGGAGTTTGAAGAGAAGTACTCCATACTAGTGAGCAATACTGTTCCCAGAAGGCATAGGCTATTAAATGGAAATCTCAGTGCCGGGCACAGGTTATCTTCCATTGCACTATTAATCAGACAGGACCCAGAGGCACCTAAGAAACAACACGGGTTATTGCCATTGGGTCTTGGTTGCTCACCAGAACAGACAGTATGGCTTCACTATGGAAGAGATCACATACTGGTTGCAGGATACAGAGACATCAATCTTGAATTGGCCAGAATATTGTCCCTGGTGGCTAGCGTTCATAGTGCCAGAACGCACTGTACGGGCTGCTGGGGAAGAAAAGGAATCAAAGGTTTTCTTACCTAGCACTGGACCCTGCATACTACAATGCTGGGCGAGAAGTACTTGCTGTCACAATAGTGACAAATAATAATGGGGTAAACAACCACTCTCTTGACTGGATTTGAGGCCTGTTCCACAGGAGGAAATTAATTCCTGGAACTGCAAACATGGTCCAAACTCCAGGATAGGAAGATTATAGGCCCTAGGGGAGAACGCATTGATGTTACTCTTTATAAGTCATGTCTAAATATTTAAATATCTAAATATCAAACATATTGAGATTAGATATCTATCAAACAGTCATCTAAATATTTGCATTAATATCCATAGATTTGAGCTGCTCCGGACCTTGGTCAGAGAAGATTCTTACTGCAGTGCATAATGGTTCGTACAGAGTGTTTATGGTGCTGAGAATTAGGGACTGTGAGTGTTCAGCTAGAAATGGGTTATTATAGCACTGCCCCTTCCCAAGACTCAGGAAACATCAAGGAAGAGGGGTAGAAAGGATGAGTCAGAAGGAATGCTGGGAAGTGTAATCCTCTGCACAGGCCTAGATTCTGTACACAAGAACCACAGCAGCTGTGGTTGCCTACACAAGACTTGCACAAAATCATGCCAGTTAAAATGCCAGTTAAAATCCCAGCATGGAGGCTGGAAAGATGACTCAGCTTCCAGAGGACTAGGGTTCAATTCCCAGAGCCCACATGGTGACTCATAGCATCTGTAACTCCAGTCTCAGGAGAACCTGATGCCTTCTGCCTTCTGCTGGCACCAAGCTTGCAAGTAATACACAGATATGCATGTAAACACTCATACACATAAATAGAGATATGTATTAATACCAGCGTAAAGAAGAGAGGAGATCTTGAGGCCACCACTCCTAGTTGAGTGGCTGCTGTGTGGAGGGTGAGTCACCCTTTTTTAGGAGAGAACAGAATGTTCAGTTCTCCACCCTCCGGTACATGGCCCCACACCCATGTCTATATAGGAACCCTAATGCTATGGAATTGAAACTAAATAGTAAACAAGGGACTGGAGAGATGGCTCCATAATTAAGAACACTGGCTGCTCTTATATAAGACAAGGGTTCAATTCTCAGCACCCACAGGGCAGCTCTAGTTCCAGGGGATCTGATGCCTTCTTCTGACTTCCATGACACTAGGCAAGCATGTGGGGCATAGACATGAATTCAATCATAAAATAAATAAAAGCCTTTAAAAATAAATAAGGAGGACATGAAGTTCAGAGAGAGATGTGATGGAGGACACTCCTAGAAGGAGCTGGAGAAGGAAATGTGGGGCAGATTGACCAAGGTATAGTGTATACACAGCTGCAATGTTCAGGTAATAAGTAAAAATAAAATTTTAACGAGAAAAGGAGAAAAGGTGTAAGTAAACAAACAGACAGAATAAATGTAGTTGATGTTTTCTTTCTGGTTGGGCTGAGGGGACAGAGTACAGTTTCACACTGAAGGCTCAGGTCATGTTGGGAAGAACACAGTTTTCACACACACTTGAATAAAGCCTTAAGGGACAAAAACATGGCCATCCCCTTCTCCAGTGTGGGAGCTTTACCTCTGCAGATGTGCCTGCACCACTGGAGCGAAGCTTTGCTAGCACTTCCTGCAGTCTGGCATTATCTTTGGGAAGGCACTCTAGGGAAGGACTTCTTAAACCTTTTCTTCCTGTGACTCCTTTTCACCCAAGAAATTCTTGTCTGATGTTGGGTCTACAGATGTATAAACAGACACAAACCAAACATTTATTCTTAATAGGCAAGAAAGAGATTCTAAATCAGTTCTTTGGCATATATGTCTTTTCATCCTTATTAAAGATAAATCATTTTTTAACTGATGAGATAGATTTGTTTGATTATTTTGACACAAACAAGTAGTCATTGGTGCAGAAAATGTACTTTGTATAAATAATTAGCACAAAAATTGTAGAAATAGATATATAGTCATTTTGGAAATTTTGTCACCACCCCAAGCCAAAACTATTTAATGAATTTTTATAAAAATAAAGTCAGATTTTTAAAAATATGTATCATGTAACTTCATAGTACAGACTATTCTGGAACTCAGTAAGTAGACTAAGATGACCTTGAATTTACTGTGATCCTCCTGCCTCAGCTTCCCAAGTGCTGAGATTATAGGAAAACTCCTTGAATTTTAAAGCCAACCATTTGAACACAGTACACTTTAGAGATATATTAGTTTGACATCGGCATGGTAAGGCATGATGGTGGGAGAAAATAAAGTACTTTTTAAATAATTAAATAACTACATCTCTATAAGAACTGTAAAGTGTATGCATAATAAGAAGTACCATGATTCATAACACACCATGCTTTTATGTGTGGTCTGAAGTGTTCCAGCTTGTATGTGTTATACTGTATGTTGTACATGTACAATGCAAAGCCCTAGACTGCCGTGAAGTTGTGTCACGCAGTATGAGTGATCAATGAAGGAAGCACCTTGGATTCATTATGAATTTGATTTTTATTTAATTTTTGGTCTTTGTACACTCAGAAACCATTTACTGTTGCCAGATCTTTCTAAAACCCATGAGGTTGCCACCTAACCCATAGTTGAAGATGCTGTGTTCTAGGGGAGCTTTCCCTTTCCTTGGTCCACCTCATTCAAGGACCAGGGTGGTTTTTCAGCCCTCTAGTAACAAGTTCCCAAGCTTCTCCACAGTTGCCACACCCTGTCATCTTGGCGCTTGTGTGGCCCAGTTCCTGGCTCTATGTGTTCTTGTCTTTGAGGAATGAATTGACTCTTCTCACATGATTCAAGCTGATGCTGGAGAGAACATTGTAGGAGTTTCCACACGAAGACAATTCTGCTCTCATACCTGAAGTGTTGAGGGGACCCTTTAGAAAGTGAGCTATTCTTTACACTGTTTGTTGAAAGGTTTGCTGGATATGTCAGATAGAAACAAGGAGAAGCCTGGCTCACCACTTGACACTACATCTGGAGGAGTGACTGGGTCAACCTCTTTTGTCATCCTTCCACTTTCTTGCTCTTCGTGGCTTCAATTCTTCATGTTTAAAAAAACTGATTTTTGAAAGGCTTCAGACTGTGATATAATCACAAGGTCTTCATCCTTGGCTCCTGGCACATAACTCTCAAATTGGAATAAGACACATGTTTTCTTTTAGTCATACAAAGATTCTTTCTACAGCTCCCATGTTTATACTGTAGATATGACTCATGGAGATGTGATCTGGTGGCCAGAGGAACTGGTTATTTAATTATTAGGTTTCAAATTTCAACCCTGCCTTTGAGATGGGGGCTCTGGAAGAACCCCTAGGAGAGGAAAGTAGAACACTTGGATGCTGGAAGGATGGTACTCACACCCAAACCCAGTGGAGACAGAGTCTGCTTTAGACCTCTGCTTGCAGAACCTCATCCCATATGTTTATCCTACTGTTCGCCCACAGCCTTTATGATAGCCTCATAGTGACTAGGGTCTCCCTGTGCTCCCATGAGTCATTCAGAATCTAGGCTGTGGGCACCCTGCAACAAAAAATAGTGCCCATCTGTGTGTGCAAATCCATGACCTTAATGTCATCGGAATGGGATGTGTGGTGTGAGAGTGAGCACTTAGTTTTCACACTGTGTTCTCACACCTGGGAATCAGTGCCAGAACTGACTTACCCTGCAGGACATCCATTTGGTACCTACAGAGAACCCGGAAACTGCTCAATGTGGAAAAACCATGGCAGCTTGTAGCAGAAGCATTGAGTATAAAATACAATTTTCCTTTAATCTTCTTCAGACCACTTAAACTGCCTCTGGAGCTTTTCATCAATAGGCATTTCAGGTCCCTGTACCTTCAGCTAGGTTATCAGATAAACTGGGAACAGGATAATTTAGCAAACAAGGTAGATTGGCTGATTCAGACCCTTTCCCAACTCACTATTTTCTGAAGGTGGCCATGGATCAGCACTCTATCTAATAAGACACAAATGGATCTTTGTTGTGAGGCCCCTTGTAGATACTATCATTTGGTTTTATAATCATCACCCTAGTCCTTCTCATTTTTTAAAACAGTAAACAATAACTCTATGTCTGGACTTCCAGCACAGCAGCCATTTAAAGGTCAAATAGTGAGTGACCTTTAGTGACCCTTAGGAGGCCTTTGGATGGCACCTGCGCAAGTGATCCTGGGGTGTGTAAGAGAGCAGGCTAAGCAAGCCATGAGGAAAAGCCAGTAAGCAGCATTCCTTCATGGTCTCTGCTTCTGCTGAAGGTTTTTCTATACTGACTTCCTTTCAGGTGGTTTATCACAGAACATGAACCAAATCAGATTCTACAGCATGTTTTCTATCATTGCAATCTGGCTTGCTTTCTTTTCTTCAAACCAAACTAAAGGCCTTGCATATTCTAAACAACTGTTCATTGCTTATGCCTCCAGTACGCCAAAGCTCTACACACAGGCCCTTGCAGGTACTGGGAAGCATCTCCACAGCCCTGCTTTGCCTACAGGGGCTGAAAAAGTCATTGCAATGTGGCAGTGAGGGTCAAACCTCACAGAAAGGAGAGATACCTAATATTGTGTGGACTAGTGGCCTACTGAAATGTCAGGTGATCGTCAAATGCAAACATAAAGGAAATCACAGAAAGAACTCACAACTCCCTCAGGAGCTTCAGCTCAACTTGCTCCCCTCTGTTCATAGGGCTTTCTCTAGTCACCATTCATTCTTCCGAATCCAGTTGCCTGCCTTCATTTCTATGGCCACCAAAGTCCTGAACCTCATGTTCTTTTATGTTTCTGACTTAGTATGATCAGGACATACTCACTCTTTTGTGAGGCTGGGATAAAGGAGTCACACCCTTTCCTAACTCCCAGTTTCCTTTAATGGATGTACAGGGTAATAACCTTTCTACTTTTAGGGATACATCATTTATCAGCCTGTATCTCATGGGTGGTACTGGACATATGGCACTGTGTACATGTCCACCAAGGTGCAGAGTTGTCTTATTCTTCTGCATTGGAATATAAAATAGAGTCAACACCTGCTTGTAAAATTGAACCTCTTAGTGTGATGGACAGCCTGACAAACTACTCTTTCATATAATATGGAATAACATAGGACAGAACACAGAACTAAGTCTCATCTTAGCACACAGGGAAACTCCTGGTATCCCAAACATCATGTTCCATTGTTTTGTGAAGTTTTTGTAGTTTCTTGCAGTAGCAGAACAAAAGAAATCATAAATCAAGGCACTTTAAACATCAGGTAGGCAGGGTACATCAAAGTAGAAAAGTTTCTGTTATAAATAGGCCTCAGATGTCCTTTGAGGACATTCTTAGCCACTAGCTTGGTGAGCATAAGGGGTGGGTTTATATGGATTTACTTAATAATCACAAGGATATTAAGCCACACACAACCAGAGATTCTATTCTTTTGAATAACTTTTTTCCTTTGTAGACTGTTATTGCTAACTTAACATTCTATCTTCTAAAGAGAAAACTCTAAAGTCATTTAAGAGACAGATTAGGGATCATAGTTCCCAAACACTTCTAGTGTCTCTGGCCTCTGGTAAAAGTAAGGCTGCCAAGAGACCTCAAGACATTTTCTGCCTTTAGACAGTAAAAACAACAACAACCAAAAACAAACAAATAGACAGACAGACAAACAGACGACCCTGGTTATTTTTTTTGAAGTCTTTCACCCTGAATTGCCCAGACAGTGTCTACTTGGTGTTCTCATCGTTACACTTCAGACAATGCTTTTCCCTGAGTTTCATGGAAACTGACTTCAGCTCTTTAGGGTTTTATGTCTGTGATGAGGCACTATGCCCACAGCAACTCTTACAAAGGAAAACATTTCGCTGAGGCTGCCTTACAGTTCCGAGGTTTCATCCATTATTGCCATGGCAGGAGACATAGTTGTGTGCACACAGACATGTTGTGGAAGAATGTTGGAAGCCGTTTGTGCCACACCCAAAGATGATGCCGGCTTCCCACCGATGACTCAGTAAACAGAGCTGTTGCCCAGACGTCACAGTCTGCTATCCGGGGATGCTAATGAGTTACTGGAGAGCGCACCAATCAGGTAGCGACACGAGTCTCCTGGGCATATATAAGCAGTGCATTTTTCTTCCACGTGGTCCCCTGCTCAGAGTATTGTACAATAAAGGTTGTTCGCAGAAGAATCCTGTTGTCGCACGTCATTCCTGCCGGCAGGACATGGGTGCACGTGACAGAAGAAGAAGCTGAGGGTTCTATATCCTGATCCACAGACAGCAGGAGACTGTGTCACACTGGCTAGACTTGAGCGTATGGACCCTCAAAGCCTTCCTCCACACTGGCACACTTTCCTCAACAAGATCACACCTTCTAGTAGCATCATTCTTTATGGGCCAAGTATTCAAGTACATGGGGCCATTCCTATTTAACCACCCCAAACTCTGAGTCACTAATGTCATAATGTATCTACTAGAGAAGATCATTTAAATTTGGGTTTAAGCCATTAGAAAGTTGCTATTAGCCATCCAGTGACCATATTGGGTGTTTGGGACCCAAGTATAGTCTCAAGCCTTTCTCAGGGTAATCTTTTAAGAACAAAAACCACATCTTGTGTTGGTATACCTCAGTTATCAAGAGCAGTTATCCAGAAGTGGAACTACAGAAGCCAAAAAGTAAGGTTAGTACATTTATGGATTTTCCCAGAACTATTCTTTAAATCCTGGTTCTTGTTTCGGCAGGTGCTGCTCTCATGATGGATTCCAAGGCCTGAATGGTACCTCTATCATGGCGTCAATCACCCAAGGGCTGGGGGCCTATTAAACTAAGGAGTAACTGGATGAGGATCCTGCCAACAGCTAGACAGGGTCGCCTAACACATACTGAGGTAGAAGAAAACACGGGATTCTCAAGAGAAAAAAGTTACCCTGGAAGAAGCCAAGTATTTAGCAGATTTTCTGGAATCGTGTAAGGGCCTGTTCCTGCACTGGATGCTAAGCACACAGTGGTTGTGGACTCATTTTACATGTTCTGTGGCAAGGGTGACTTGTAGTACTAATAGTCCTTTGAGGCAGCAGCTATATTTAGGGAAGATACTTAAAGACACTTCATAGTACAAGCTGGTTATGAGTTTGGACACAGGGATCAAACTGACATAGCTCCTTTTTAAAGGGGTAAGAGCATACTCTGTACAGGGCCTGTTGAATTACAGTGAAACATGCTCATAAAGAATTGAGCATGATCTAGTCATACATTGTGTAAGTTAATTAGGCCTCACACCTTGAGCACTGATTCATCGGTGAGTTTTTGTTGCTGCTGTTTGGGAGGAATTAAGTAAAAACACATGTAAAATATTCAGCTCATGCTTGGCATGTTGCTAATCTCAACAGATATTAATAATTATGTAAATTTAAGGTCTTGTCCTCTGTCTGAAGTTTAGGGCATAGGCCCAAAGTCTCCATGGAGATGTCCATACCTTATGGCCAACCACCTGTCTACGCCTCTGAGCTTCGGAATGCTGAAATGTTTACTTGCCTGAATCAGATTAAATTTTCTTTAAAGGACCCTGCAAGTAGCTGTTTGTTCTTCAAGCCTACTACTACTGGCGAGCACACCCAGCCCACCAGTGCTGCCTCACTCCGCAATGGACTAAACTATGGCCATGGCCAACACTTAATAATTAGCTTCAGGATGCAGCATTCGTCCAGACTCCTCATCAAAGGTGTCCAGGCTAAGGAGATATCAGTGACTGCACAATCGCGCAGAGCCAGAGTGGTTTGTAGAGTTCACAAACCATCCAGAACTTTCCTGCACTCTAGCAGCTTAAACGTATAAAGGCAGAAACTTGCCAAGTATCAAAAGTGGAACCATTGAGAGCTCCTGTAGTCTATAAACAACCCAGCCTGTAGCTATTTATATGTGTCCTGAGCTTTAGTGTAGCTACCATCTTTCAGTTTCCCTCTAAAAGAGCCTGGCTGTGTATGATCAGGAGAAAGAAGTAGGGAGAGGATGAGGACAAATATGTTCTGCTCTCTTGCCTGAAGGGAAGGGGACAGGAATTGAATCCAGACACATGGATGCTGCTTGCTGAAAAGAGGCATACACAGAAATCTTCTGGAGCTATGAGATTCCCAGTGTGAGGATGTGTACAGGAATAGATGCATGCTGACTATGGGATCTGTTTAGCCAAATGAAACCCGGAGGACAATATGGCAAAGCCTATGTTCTGTCACGGTGATGGTGGTACAGGGGAAATGGGGGTTGTGGAATGAATAGTTGAAGATTTCTATCATAAAACGTCTTCCTGGGAAGGTGCTGAACTTGGGACAAACTTAACAATAGGAGACTGTGCTGGGCTGAAATTTGAGTCTTCTTGATTCATATCTGAGTTTCCATGGTATGTCATTACTGGGTGCTAGATGCTCAAATGCTGGGCTGAGTAGCAGAAATAGAATCATGGAGCAAAGGAACACATTTTAAAAGGATTGTGAAAGACAAGCTATAAAAAGCAAGTGTCTGACCAACTGTGAGAGATAAGACAACCATGTGCTAGGGGAAGGTGAGTACGTGGTTCTGTCCCCCTTTCCTACAAGACCTTTGCCTGATAAATGATGGGAGATAAAAGACACGGTACATGTGTTTTGATTTCAGAAGCAATTATTCTGTTCCACACAGACCCACCGTCATGAAACCTGATGAGGAAAGGTGAGTGACATTGTACCTGTAGCAGCTCCCTAAGGAGGTATGAAAAGCAAGCCATCAGCCAAGCCTTCACACTACGAGAACTTTGGGTACCTGGTTCCGCCAGGAGAAAGATGAAGTGCTTTATGTGGAGGAAGAACACATGGAGATTCCTAAGTCTCTTCTAGAAACTTAGCCTAACTTGAACAATGGGGAAAGAACAGAGCATAAACTAGCACATTCCTCAAATTCAGGCTAGTGCAGTGCTTCTGGGTCATCTATGGCATGGATGGCTATGATAATTAATCTTAGCTGTGAGGTAGATACTTCTAGAACTACCTGGGAGACAGACCTATTGGTGTCCTTGTAGATTATATATATATATATATATATATATATATATATATATATATATGATCCAAAAATATGGAGAAAATTATCTAAGCATAAAACCAATCCCTCTCTGCTTCTTGACAGTGGATGCAGTGTGACCAGCTGCCTCAAACTCCTGATACACTCTGTGTCTTTCTCCTATATGGTGCTTTTGTCAGGGTTATCATAGCACAGCACAGAAAAATAGTACCTGAGAAGAGTAGGGGCAAGAGGCAGGGCGTCTGTTAAAGCACAGTGAGGTTTGGTTGATTTGTTTTGACCACACTTATCAGCTGTCAAGAGAACTCACATTACTTTCCTGGAAAAATGTAAGCTATGGTAACATTTTAGAGCAAAGTTGTTGGTGCCTTGGGAGAACGTTGATCATGTGGAATTCATCACAGCATCTTCCCCAGTAGAGACATTCTCTTCACAACAGTAGTAAGAAAGTACAACATTGATGGTTGAATAACAATTGCACCAAGCTGGACCACACATCTCAGGCAGCCTACTAAGGAATTTCCAAGACAGAAGAATCCTGTCCTTCATCCTGCAAAGCAGATGCAACCAACTGCATTAATGTTCTCAAGTAAAGCAGCACTAGTCCTCAGCAATGAACCTGTTAGCACAGAGCTTGTCCTAACTTGATTTTAGTATGTGAGGACCTCGAGTGTTGGCTTTTTCCAGAGGAAGAGGAAGGTTCTTATAATCTTTATGGCAGGAGTTGTGTTACATATCGGAGGTGGGTGCCCACTGAAGGTCAGCTAGGTTTCATTTATTCTTTTTGTTTGTTTTGTGCTATGATACATATTTTAGATTGGGAGAGGGGGGAAGGTTTATTTTGGCTCCGTTTCAGTGGTTTTAATCCACTGTCTGCATCTCTTGTTGTGGACCCTTGGAAAGCAGAATACCATGGCAACAGGAGGGTGTAGCTAGAGAGTCTGGTCATGTCAAACACAGAAAGCAGAGAGCAACGAATATCATCGTTCAAGGAAATAGGTCAGGAAACTACTTCCTGCAACTAGACCTCACCTCCTACTTTCTACCACTTCCTAATAATGCCATCACAGTGTGACTCCATTAAGGGATCAATCTATTGATTAGGTAAGAGCCATGAGCATCTAATCACTTCTCAGAAGCCTATTGGTTGAGTCTCTAAGACATGCATTTCGGATTTAAGCCATAATAGGTTCTTATCTTTTCAAAAGACCTGAAGATATTTTCACTTCATGATTAAGGAAGGTATAAACATGAACTGAACAAGGATGACAACAGACAGACCAAAATGGATGTGGAGAAACATCCCAAAACCTCAACCCTGGACCGAAAACAACAGGCAACTAAGGAAAGCTGAGTGGAGAAAATCATCTTCCATCTTCTCACAACATTCTGTGACCCACCCTAAGAACACACATACATGCGATGTTATAGACACTGAGCATCTTATGTTAGGAATATATATGTATGTACATATATGAATGTCACAGCAATTAACGAACAATGAGGCCATGAGTTTGAAAGAGAATAAGGAGGGATATATGGGAGAGTTGGGAGGGAGGAACAAGAAGGGGAAAATGATATAATTATTTCATAATTTCACAAATAAGAGAAAATAATAAATAATAGAAGAAAGCAGGGAATGGGTTATCATAAAGAAAACTTGGCTGAGTTAAAAGATAGGGAAGAGGTTTATTTCATCATTATGAAGATGTATATACATTTGAAGACCAAGAAATAATGAAAGAAAAACAAAGGATGTCTTTTTCCCTTTGTTTCCAATGCAGGGAAGTTAAGCCTCTAATTTTTAATTTGTATTTGCCCTCACACTCTCTGTATCACTATTAATATCATTACAAAATTATAATTATTTGTATTATAGTGTATTCTTTTCTCTGAGAAAATACAATTGCCTAAATACCCAGCAAGTCCACAGTAAAAATGCTGTGGTGGGTTGAATATGAATGTCCTCCATAGGCTCATATATTTAAATGCTTAGTCACAAGGGAGTAGAACTCTTTGAAAGGATTAGAAGGATTAGAGTGTGTGGACTTGTTGGAGGAAGTGTGTCATGGGGGTGAGATTTAGGGTTTCAAAACCTGCAGTCACATTCAGTTTCTCTCCCTGCTGCCTGGGAATCAGTATGTCATTTTCTCTCAGCTACTTTTTCAGCACCATATCTGCTTATGTGTCACCATGCTGTCCACCATGATAATGGACTAAGCCTCTGAAACTATAAGCAAGCTTCAATTGAATGCTTTCTTTTGTAAGAGTTACCTTGGTCCTTGTGTCTATTCATACCAATAGAACAGTGACTAAAAAAAAAATACAAACAAAGTAATTACCAGGATCCCTATATTATAAATTTAAATTTTCATTATATTACTTTTTGGGGTACTAACCTTTAAACAGAATAGACACTTGTTTTTGTGCATCCATTGATACAAGACCTCCTGTCTCATTGTAAACTTAGTGGTATATACCTGTTTTCTGGAACTTCTATTTGCCTATTAATCAAATATGTTTGTCTGCTATACCATCTTTCTGTTCAATCAGTATTTTGCGTGTCAGTTTTACAGTTTGAGAGCGCAGAGATTCACAGCAAATGGAGGGAGAGCCAAAATTGGATGCCTACAACAGGTCCCTCCCTTCAGAGCTTAGGGAAGCCCACAGAATGAGGTGTGGGGGAGAAAGGCTGTAGGAGTCAGAGAGAATGGAGAAAACCAGGAAAACATGGCACACTGGGTCAACTAAGTAGGGCTTCCAAAGCATGGGCTCCCAGAGACTGAAGCTACAAGCATGGGCCTGCATATGTCTGCAACACATCCTCTGCATATATGTTATGGGTGTAAATTTGGTATTTTGTAGGACTCCTAACAGTGGGAGAAAGTGTGCCTCTGGCTCTTTTGACTACTCCTGAGACCCTTCCCCCCTATTGGGTTGTTTTATCTGACCTCAGTTTGAGGGGCTTTAGCTTGTCTTACTGTACCTTGTTTTGTCTTGTTTAGTTGTCTCTTGGAGGCTTATTCTTACCTGAAGGGAAATGGAAGGGGAGTGAACCTGAGGGTTCAGGGAGGTGAGAAGAGCTGGGAGGAAGAGAAACTGTGGTCAGAATATATTGTATGAGAGAAGAATCTATTTTCAATAAAAATTAATTTGTTAAAAAATTTATAGCTCAAATACCTAGATATGTTATGTTTCCTTTGTTGCTATTAAAAATATTAGTGAAGAAGGTCTCATTTGAACTCAGTTGAAATCAGATGGTTGCCTTGTGGGTCCAAATAGAACCCATACTGCCAGAGCCATTTAGAGCTTATGTGGTTTTGAGAGCCATCGGCCCCAACAGGAGAACAGAGAAGGAGAAGTGTGCCAGACCAGCTTCCTCCTCAACATGATCCTTAAGGTAATTGGGATGAGTACTGCTGTGCTAGGCAGCCACGAGTACAATAACACAGTTTTAGAATACCTCTTTCCCGTTTAGTTTGATGCCTATTAGTCACTGTGGAAACTTACGGTTTGGGTCCTTTGTGAAAACCAGAGTCCAGTCATCCTGTGGTGATAGCTGCATGTGGGAAGCATGACTGCAGTCACCTGTCTCTGTCACTGATAGCCGTGTGGGTTATCTACAGCACTTGAAAGGATTCCTCTCAGCAGGGTGATGGACCACTTTTCTCAGGAATGCTTTCATGTAGACAAAGTCTCCCTATGGCCATGTATGGCTGCCTTCCTCTGGCTGTTCTTTCAGACTCCTATAAAGTATGAATTTAAGATTCAGAGTTTCTATCTGAAAAGAGCCTTTTAAGTACTGAACAAAATTATGAGAGGATTTAGTTAATCTGACACAAGCTATGGTTACATCCTTATATAGGCCTGCCAAATAAGTTCCCAAGGAAAGAGGCTAGGCACTTGCAGGGTTCATTCTAATTCTATGTATGTATGTGTATGTATGTATGTATGTATGTATGTATGTATGTATGTATGTATGTTTCTATCTATCTATCTATCTATCTATCTATCTATCTATCTATCTCCCTATCTTTCTTTCTATCAACTTATTTCAGTGCCAAGGATCAAACTCAGGATCCAAGCAAACATTTTAAGCCCTCATCCATTCCCAAACCTCATTCTAATTTGTAAAAAGTATACTGGTTAGGTTCTTGGCCAATTTGTGGTTTTGTTTATACTATTCACTTTCTACATTTTGATTCATCTGACCTACTTGTCTGAAAGATTAAATTTGTGTGCAAATATTTTCAGAAATTCTGAACAATAGCAGAAATACAATGATGTCCTTTGATCCGGTGTGCCTTATGGGTACAGTGTACAGGAGGAAAATTCTCCCCATTGCTGAGCTCCAGCTCCTGAAAGGGAAAGCCGCCAGGTTACTGAGAAGTCACATATACATAGTATTGCTCTCTGTCTACATCCATTCCTTCTTTGAAATCAAGTGCCACAGGTTAGGTAAGTTACAGAGAAAGCCTGACCGTAACATGGCCTGCAGAGAACTCTGCTAACAGAATGCATTTGCTATTGAATAATTTTTATCTGTTTGGTAACTGTTGCAAGAGTTTAATGTCTTTTAAAGTCCCTTTTATATTTAAGAAATGTCAGTGACATAATACTAACGAAGAAAAAGTGCACAGTGGTTCTCTCTCTCTCTCTCTCTCTCTCTCTCTCTCTCTCTCTCTCTCCTTTCCTCTCTCCCCCCTTCCCTCCCTTTGCCTCTCAAGTGTGCTTGGGACACAGATATGCGCTACTATACCTGGCTTTGCTCTATTGCTGGTACATGGCATGTTTTGCAAATGACCAAATGCTTTAGTTTTGTTTAAAATGGAGCTTTCAAGTTCAGAGATTGCCACATTTTCATGGCAGCTTTTGAAGTACAGTCATCAAAATAGACTACTGGTATGTGACCAGTTAATTTAAGGGCCATAACAAAGCACTTATCAGTTTGATAGAGGTTTTAGAATTCTCATTGTCCACAAGCCCTTTTTCAAAGTAAAAAAAAAAAAAAAAATTGCTCTGTTCCATGACAAACACCAAAAACAAGTTTACAATCAGTGAATGTCCCAAATGAAGAACCATAGCTCTAGGAACTAGCAAAGATTCAACTTGCTTGTTCCAATTTAATTCTAGTCAAAGCATAAGTCTATACAGTCTCAGAAGTCATTAGAGCAGAGGAATTCTTAAGTGGGCCACTGTTGTCTTGAGTGCATGACCCATCAGGTTAGAACCCAGTATCTTCTATTATCCTTGTACAACCATAATCATCAGTTTCCTGAGGCCTGGGAGTTTATGCTTCTAAGTATGATATTAGGTTAGATAAGAATGTGTATTTGTAGTTAGCTAAATACTGCACTGAGAAGTGGTGGGTTATGTAACTGTCAGATTGCTGGTACTGCATGTGGAACATGTCAAAAAGTGACTGAAAAGTGAGAGTAAGAGTGTGTGTGATAAGAAAGCTAGGGCATGCACCATGCCATCTCTAAACCACAGGGTTGGATGGTGGCATTCCCAGCACAGCACAGAGGCAACCGACCCACTTGTCTATAATCCAGTGTCAACTTTCAGGTCAATAGGCCATTAGCAGTACCTTTATTTACATGACAAAAGAAGCAGGGAGGCTTTCAGAATCCCCCAAGATGAAGGAGAGTCTGTTTAATTGTTGCATCAAATCTTAAGGGCCAGAGCAAAAGGTCTGCAAAGTCACGCAGTTGCTCACCAGAGATCATTTCACAGTGTTTCTGCACACTGGGAAGAAGTTGAGGTTTGTTATCTAATACCATACTAATTCCTCAGTGGCCTGAGTTGGAAGGTTTTTTTTTTTGGTTTGTTTTTGCAGTTGGCCATTTTATATGCAAAATCAGCTGACTCCTAGATTGCAGCATTTTATAGCCTTCAGATGGCAGTAGATGCTCTAATATTTTACCTCAGCTTGACAATACTGCAATTTGTCTAATGAGGCTTTACAGCCGGGCAAAACAAGGAATTGCAACAAGGCCAGACCATGAATTTTTGTTTTGCTTTTTTTGTGTCCAAGGTTCCCAGTAAATTGTTGTTCATATTGTATGATCATGCATTCCTCTGGTGGAACAAATTTCCTATAAATGACTAGAAAAAATAGTAGGCACATCTGGAAACTCTCAAGTTTTTTGCTACACATATTGAGCTTTTTCATAAATAAAAGCAAACAAAAGTTCTGACTCAGCTGCTAGAAGGACAGGAGAAAAATGGAGGAAATTGACTGCAGAGAAATCTCAGATGATGGGACCTAGCTTAGGCTGCTAAAGGGTTGTTGGCTACAGAACTTGATGGGATAGTAAGTATGTCTGTTTCTCCAATATCATACAAATGTATGTCTTCTTTACTAGAAGTGCTTTAACATTGCAAGGTAATATTAAATCTCCCTTTCTACACTGTGCTTTGTCATCTTAATTCCTGCATAACTACCTTCATTCCTTACAGTTGATCTCTTGACATAGAATATTGTTTTACAGAGTTCGTGGCTTGTCTTTCTTGGAAGTTATTATTGGTCCTATGTCTTGACTGTCTAGTGTCATCAGTTTGTAGGGTCCTGAACAATAGGGTGATTTTTAAATTTTTAATTAGTTAATTTTATTTTTGAAAGCTTTGCTATCTCAGTTTGATTAGCACACTGGAAAGTCCACAGTAACTACTTCAGGGCCCTGCTTTCAGGAAACTCTAGAAATGGAGAACAGAGTAAGTCTGCCTTTAACTTGCCCAGCACAGCCAAAAGAGGGTTATGGGAAAGCAGAGTGCTTATCCCTCAGTTCCATACAGCACTTACCTTTATGGGACCACAGAGGAAAAGAAACATATAAACAGTTGACTGGGAACACAACTTCTACTGATGCCTGGTTAGTCCTGAGGAACTGCAGGATAAGCAATGCCAGTGCCCAACAGGAAAGGTAAAGTGGGGTAAGGCTGAGCAAAAGTCACTGACACTATACTACTTCCCAAACTGACTCAATCAACCTGTCAATTTTGAGTCCCTTGCTTAGGGTCCTCTAGATGAGTGCTCCCTGTTGGGCTTTCCTGACATCCAGTTTTTGAAATCAGATCCTCCAGTCTTTCTCCAGTGTTCTGGTATTTGTAACAACACATGATTGTCTTCCTTTGCTGTTTTCACAGTTTGGCAAGGGTAGAGCTTCTTCTCTTAGTAAGGAGCTTTGACTCTCAAATACAGCTGACTATCTTAATGTGTTGCCAGCCATTCTTTAGTCACTTTCTAGATTATTCCCAAACTTAGTAGCTTCTGCAAGTCTACTTGCAGTTCTATCACCATTCCCTCAGTCTGGGCTTGGGCAGTTGGCAAGAGACAGATAAGGTTGGCAAGTCTGCAGCATGATTTCTGGACACATGCCAGCTAATGCTGAGAAAGCCCAATTAGCTGCTGGTGGGAAGTTCCAAGGGCTGCTGTTTACACCTACTCTAAATGGATCTCTGATGTGCTCAGTTATTCTGTACTGATGGAGGCAGTGTGGTGTTGATTTCTGTCAGCCCCTCCCATAAGAGGTGGTGTCCTAGTTCCTGACAAGCTTGGGTAGTAAGCAAGTGGAATCTGCAAGCTGTAGAACCCTCTTAATGACCAGCTCATATCCCTTTGGGTAGATTGTAACTTGGAAATCCACTATTTTTAGCACTGATGCTAATAATAGAGGACTGATAGCACTTCTAGTCATTGTCCAGTCTCAATCCAAGTATCTGGGAATAGCAAAATAACCTTCATGTTTTTTTTTTCAGATCTGAAAATGTCTTTATTTTTTAGAAAATAGAGATTTCAGTAAGGTTAAAAAGCAATACCAGAACCGGATGTATGTAGTCATCAAAACATGCAAGTAAGAATATGGCAATATAAATATCCAAAAAGCATGTCTTCAAACAAAATGTGTAAGTAATTCCTAACTAGTGAGCAGTACAGCCTTTCCTAGATGGGAGGAACAGTTAACAGTAAAGTCTTGAAAGCCTTTTCCTTGATTAATTACATGTAGACGGTTTGCCTTTGATAAAACTCCTTTAACATGGATAATGGTATTACACAGGTCCACTGTTAAAACAGACAACATGTTGCAAATTACTTGTGGTTTTATGTGTTCTAACAAAGCTTATGAAATAAAGACATTGAGTTGGCTTTGGACTAAGTTTAATAGACATCTCCTCTGCTGACAACTTCTTCACAGGTTAGACACAACAGTATGGTATGTTCAAACTGTGCTGTGTATGATCCTTTAATGTCACATATTGTTGGATATAGATCTACAACACCCAAGTCACACAGATTCTTCAGAGCCATTAAGTATTTACTTTCTCCCAAGCGATCCAGCCACCTTCTACAGAAGGCAAGGGTACCGAAGTTTTCGTTGATGGCATTTAACAAGTGTTTTGTTCTTGGAAGCCTTATTGGCACATGTCCCACATCAAAACTTTTCATGTAGTGTGAAAAGATTGTTTAAAAAGATTATTTAAGTGGGTTGTATAAAGGATTTGGGATTTCAGTGGATTCAAAAATAAGAAAGAAATGAGTCAACTGCTATTTTTACCTACTAATCAAACAGGTAACAAGAAAGCAGTTACCATGATGATCCTGTCAAAAGACTAGAAAATCTCTTATGACTATTAACAAGTTACTTATCTGATGATAACTTTAGATGGTTAAAATAGCAAAAGAAAGTCTTCAGAACCTATCATGTTGTTATAACATGAAAAGGAACTCCAGTGGCTATAAACATCTCTGTTCTTGGAGATCATCAAATATAACTGGTCAACCAAATGCCCAAAATGATTCATGGTCACCTGTCTATCTGAAGTCAGGGCCTGCATGGATCATTCCTTCAGATCCAAATCCTTTATACAACCCACTTAAATAATCTTTTAAAACAATCTTGTAACTATGTATCATTATTTTGGCAGTTTTCATTTATAAATACCCTGATGCTTACTTTATAGGGCTTTATAATATGCAAATTATTTGCCTAAAGTTTCACGATACTATATTTACTTGGTATTTTCTACAAATTCTCACCCAGTGCCTAGAATGGAGCCAAGGCAAGTGTGTTAGTTATGTTTGCACTGCTGTGACAGAATGCTTAAGAAAAACTTGTTTTGATTCATGGTTTCAGTAGGTAGTTCTTGGCTCAGGCCTCTGATAAGGCAGAGTATCCCTGCAGTAGGAGTATGTGGAAAAGGCAGTTCACTTCTTAGCAGACAGGAAACAGAGTGGTGGAAGAATTAGCCATAACTTTCAAAGGCAAACCCAAGTAACCCACTTTCTCCAGCTAGGCCCCACTTTCTAAATTATCTCCAGTTTCCTCAAATGGTGCCATCATTTGAGGTCAAAACATTCAATACATATACATATAGGGAGCAGTTTCTCCTGAAATCATGACTCTAGGCTTAGTGGGAAAAGGAAGAGTTATGCAAAAGAGGCAGATTTCAGTTTATTCTAGGAAAAACAGGAAAACAAAAAGAAAGAAAGAAAGAAAGAAAACAAAGGCTGCTTAACTATTAGAACTATTCTTCAAAACTATCCCAGGAACCAGTGGCTCTCAAAAATTATTAGTGGTTAGAAAGAGTCTGGACGACTGTTCATCACTGCACCACATGAGAATTTCTACATCAATTCACCAGTGGCTTTGGAGAAAGTTTGAGGATGGTCTTTTGACCATTGTTCCTACTGAGATACAATGAGACAGAAGTCACAAGGGCTGGGTTTCTACACACATTCCTGACCTGGTTTTCCCATCCTTCAATTACAGACAGAAACATGAAATTATTGGTCAGCTATGGAGAGACATGAAATTAATGTCAAGGTTCCCTTGGCATTCTGATAGTGAATACATTGCTGCATATTTAAATGGCCACTTGAAAGCCACTAGACTGTCTAACATACTAAGAAGAGGTGGGAAGAGGACACACTCCTTTTCTGTTGCAATGATTTCAAACCACTAGAAGAACACAGGAGCTGAAAGGTAAGAATACTTCCTAAGGAACAAAACTTTAGCTTCCAGGTGTGGCTTCAAGGCTTTCCCTAACAACCGAACTCTTCTTGCATATAGTTACAACTCTTCTTTCTTTTCCACTTGAGTCTTGCTACCTGTGATCAATGGAGGTACTGCTGTTTTTTTTAGCTCACCATCATTGAGGAAAAGGAATATGTGAAAAATGGTATTTTTCTAAAGTAGCTTTTCACTGTAGCTATGAAGATGCTGTTTGGGAGGTTAGTTCATATTAATATAGGCTAATATGTTGAGAACACAAGGCAGAATCCTTTTATAAGGAGAACCTCAATTGATAAAAATTCCCCCACCAGATTGGTCTGTGGTTTGTTTCTGTGTTGATGATGTGGGAGGGCCCACCTCATTATAGGTAGTGTTACCCCTGGGTTCTATAAGCAGACTGAACAAGCAATGTGGAAATAAACTAGTAAGTAGCACTTCTCCATGGCCTCTGCATCAGCTCCTGATTCCAGGTTCCTGCCTTGAGCTCCTGCACTGATTTCCCTATATGATGGACCACAGCTGTAAGGTGAAATAAACCCTTTGCTCTCCACAGTGTTTTATACAACAATAGAAAGCCCAACTAAGACACAATGAATAAAGTCATTTCATAAACTGGTTCAAATTTCTCAAATAGCTGCTCTAACTTTACACTCTCTACTTTTAAAAAAGTTTTATGCTTTAATCTTCCCAGGAACAAATAGAGGTGATTTTCATGCACAAATGTTAATACTGCCCAGGGTTCATGGAGGGCTTTTAATTTTCAAAACTGCCAGCAGCCTTCCTGGAGAAAATACATCACTGACATCACAGAAGAGCCCTACACAGTTCCATAGCACAGCAGCAGCAAAGCCTGTGCTAAGAATAGAAGGCTGTCTGTTTCCAGGGAGCCACAGAGCTCAGAGGCATCTCCTGGGACTGGTCATGCAGAATTGGGAAGCACAAATGCTGACTGAAAAAAAAAAGTATATACATAATTCACCAAAGTTTGGAATCTCCAAATGAAAATATCAGAAAAAGTTGGCTAATCTAATGGTGGTTAATTTAGGGGGAAGTTGTGTTGATTCAAAATTTATTGTGTAAAATTAGTGTTAAACACTGCCATAAAATATGTATGAATGTTTTATAAGATTCAGTCATATCAAGGAAACATTAAGTTTCAAGATTTTGTTAAGAGCTCAAGAAACATTGTATACCCAGAAAGGGTATTTCAATAATAAAGTGAAAGAGAACAAAAGAAGGGATGGGTAGGAAGTCAGCCTTAAAAGTATATCCATACATTCAACAGGCTATGGATTTTATGTCTGAATCCTTTAGTATCATCTCAGCTCTTGAACTCTAAGGCCTGTTACTGAGCATAACCCTCCAAGTACACGCACCTAACAAAATACCTTATATCTTACCAAGCTTCAACAGGTAGTGTCCATTGGTCCTCTAGAAGACACATAACTAATGCATACCAACACTGCATGTGTGCACTTCTGTTGAAACTAAGCAACAAAGTAGCTTCTAGTTGAGTGATGTTACACAATGGTTTTCTAGGCTCCTATGACAGAGATTCTCAATTACAGGAAGAGGTATTATTTTACAGAAATAATTTCTGCCCCCACAAATAAATAGAAGTACAATGAAGATTACTTTTTCCTACACTGTTTCACGGTCAGCATTTAGAACAGAGGTGAGCAAGCTATTGCGTGCAAGCCAAATCTAGTTTGTAGCTTTTTGTATAGGCCATAAGTTTTCTATATTTTTGTGTCTAATAAATAAAAATCTGTGAACCATTGTAGTGAAATGAACTCAAATATGTGATTGTATAAAACACAACCACATTTGCTTATATTTGTTCCAGGGATATTTTTGCATGCTTTATAGCCCACAAAACCTAAAATAGTTGGCCCTTTACAGAAAGAGCTTATTTACTCTTAGCTAAAACAGCCTACCACATATGTGGCACTACAATTCTTGTTGAAGGAACCCACAGGACCAAAAGGCAACATGGGTTTATCTTCCATTGTAAGCAACTGCCATGCCCATTACAGACTTCTAGTTGAGGGGTCACCATGAGGAGAATTCCCAGGCATAGACAGAAATATGCTCCCCATCGCTTGGTTTTGGCAGCTCACTGTCTAGATGGGCATAAGCTTACACACACTTGGGGAACACACCAACCATCTAGACTGATGGGACATACTAGCTGAGTATGTAGTACAAGTGGTAGTCAGAATGCTATTAGAAGCACAATTCAATTTTGGCTCATTAAGTTTTTGGAATAAAATGTTCTTTATATTGTATAAAAGCAAGTATTAATATTTATATATACAAAACTGCTTTTGCTTGGTCTTTCAAAATCTTAAAGCTGGAACAATTGCTCAGCAGTTGAGAGCACTGGTTGCTCTTCTAGAGGACTTGGGTTCAGTTCCCAGCATCACAGCTATCTATGACTCCAGTTCAAGGATCTGGCCCTCTTCTGGCCTCCACAGGTGCTGCATACATGTGTTGCAGAGACACACATGCAGGCAACCACCTATACTGATAGCACTGACAGCTGGAGCAAAGTTGGTTCCTATGGAGAAAGACAGCGACTCTACCATTTCAACTGTGAGAGCCCAAAAGGATTTCACTTGACCTTCCTCCTTACTGCAACTCCAGTGCTTTCAGGTTTGAAGCAATATGAAGTTTGCCCTTAAAACTGACAGAGGGCAAATGATTCAGACAAGTGACAAGCTGAAGCCATACAAAAATGGAAGGACCTCTGGGTTCTCTCTTGAGGATGTAATGACTGCAGGTGAATATTTTCACTCATATATGAACAAGTATTTAAGCTCTAAGGATGACTATGAACTTTGTAACCTTGCTAAGATGTTGCTTTGTTTTTTGTTGCAAGTTTTACTCCCAGGAAGAATTTGCAGGTAAACAAAAGTATTTTCCACCTTTTGCAAAAATAGTTTGAGTTATCTTTAATTCCTATTGTTCTGTTACATTCTGCTTTGTATATACATCTTAATCTTTATACTTATTTTAAAAACCCTATAAATTTTGTTCTGTTTTGGAGGTGGTATAAGTTTGTATATATGTGTATATACATGCACGTGGACATGTATACAGGTACGCATGTGTGCGTGTGGGTCTGTGTAAGTCACAAGATTCTGTGCAAGTTCCTGGACTATTCTCCACGTTCTTTTATTGAGTAGGATCTTGGCCAACCATAGAGCCTGCCAATACCTAGCCAGGTTTCCCTGGAATCCCCATGTCTATCAATTTTGATTCACAGGCTACATACCATACCCACTCAGTTATTGGTAGTCTCTGAAGATTGAAACTTTTTGTTCACATTTGCAAAGTAACCGTTTTATCTTATAAACCAATTCCCCAATCTAAAACCGTACACTTTGACTACATAAACTTCAAAAAAAAGTTTGTTTATATAAATGTAAAAAGTTAACCTTTATATCACATTCCTAATGTAGCCCTTTTACATCTCTTATTCTCACAATGTTATCATCTGTGCACCAGTACAGACCCAACAATATCAAAGAAAGTCATACTTGATTTTTCTCTATTTTGCAATGTTCCTTTCAGTTTCAGAATACCTTCCAGGACAGTAGAGATGATTTGATCTTTATTCTTCTTGTGCCTTTGAATTTTTCTGGCTTTATTTTTGATGGTCCTGGCAGTTTGGAAAGGCTAGTCAGTTATTTTGTAGAATAGAACTCAAGGAGGGATTATCTGATGTCTTTCTCATTGACATTGTCTTACAACTTGACTACAGAGTAAAAACACCATTTTCTTCACATCCTATCAAGAGTATATTCTATCAACATGACATCATCTTTCATGTTGGCCATAACTGAAAGTGCTTTAAAATTCCCCATTGTTTAAAAAAAAAAAAAGACTTTCCATTGTAGTAAGTTTCTCCTCAATCACAATAGTCTTCCAGGGAAAATAATCACAGATAATAATGTACAGATCACACTCACAGTGGAGGTATGCCCAAAAGGTATCTTGATGGTGAGGTATATGCACAAATTGAAATTTGGTATCTTCTTTTCTACTCAAGTTATTTGCATTCTGTTCATCCTCTTGCTCATGTATTCCAGTTTTGGTCAAGAGAGCCACACCTTAAAATCTGTTGCCCTTAAATTCATTTGACCTTTTAAAAAAGTTTAAGAATTTTTTTACCTCCTGTAAGATAAAACTTCCTGAAAACTATCTCTACCCCAACCCTTCATCTCCCACTATATAAGCTTGTATGTTTTCCCAGTGAACACACAAAAACTCATGTGTATCCTATTTCTGCCTGGATGCCTACCCATCTCTCTCAGTGGGCAATAAGCTACATGAGGATAGTAATAATTGTCTTAGAATGTAGGACACAGTTGTCATGGAAAGCAGCAGCTCAACAAATATTTCAAGAACTGAGGGGTCCAAGTTCTCTAACTTATTAGACAGAAGCTGCATCATATAAGCTGTCACACTGACTGCTCTGTGAGGAAGAGCAAGGCACTATTATCACAATGAGCTCAGGTTAGGTAACCAAATCCAGCTGTATTTACATAATTGCATTAAGGGTAAAGACCCTTATTTTTAGGTCATACCCTCATGTTTAGAACTAGGGCTAGATGTCTTCTAGATTTGCTTAGCTAAAGTTCATGAGCACTGTGGCCATGATGTCTTCAAGTAACTTACCGCTGACCGAGAACAATATAATCGCTGAAGAAATGAACGTGATCACTGGGTAAGTTCTCTTAAGATTGTGGTGAACACCAATAGAGGATGCAGATTTGGGGTGGCTAATTTTGGTGGGGCAAGTGCCTATTTTTTGTTTTCTTTGGCTTAGGTACATTTTTAAAAACAAATTTATTTTAAAAAGATAAATGTACAGATTTTATAAGAATTTTTACACAAAACTATGAATATATTTTTTAGTCAGTACTTGATTTTTTTTAAAGGTTTGATAGTATGCATTGAAAACTTACTAGTTACAATGAGCATAAAGTACATATAAAACAAAATGTAACATGGAAATAGTAAAAAAATTTTTTTGGTGTGTAAAGATTAACCATAATGATTTCCAAATACCAAGGATTGCCACAATGCTGCATTCTTAGCTCTTGGTTTATTAATGGTTTAAGGTCTAGGTGTACCACACTCTGAGAGGGTGCTATATATACACTTTTTAAAGAAGGACTGAGGCTTCCACATATTGGCCTTCTTTTTGAGCTTCATATGGTCTATGAGTCGTTCTTGGGTCTTCAGAGCTTTCTGGGGCTAGTACCCAATTATCATGTCTGTTCTTTAGTGACTGGGTTACCTCACTCAGGATGATATTCTTTAGGTCCATCCATCTGCCTAGGAATTTTGTAAAGTCATTGTTTCTAATAGCTGAGTAGTACTCCATTGTGTAAATGTACCACAATTTCTGTAACCATTCATCTACTGAAGGACATCTGGGTTCTTTCCAGTTTCTGGCTATTATAAATAGGGCTGCTATGAACATGGTAGAGCATTTGTCATTATTATATGTTGGAGCATCTCTGGGGTATATGCTCAGAAGTGGAATAACTGGGTCTTCAGGTAGTACTATGTCCAATTTTCTGAGGAACCGCCAGACTGATTTCCAGAGTGGTTGTACCAGCTTACAACACCACCAACAGTGGAGGAGTGTTTTTCTTTCTCTGCATCCACGCCAGCATCTGCTGTCATCTGAGTTTTTGATCTTAGCCATTCTGAATGGTATGAAATGGAATCTCAGGGTTGTTTTGATTTGTATTTCCCTGATGACTAGGGATGTCCTATTAACTTCCAACTTTTTTCCTGAGCTTCTTCCTCCACTGATTCATTTGCTATGAATCAAATCACACCATTCTCTTTAAGTGCTTTATTAAAATAATCCAAATTCTCAGTCATGTGCTAAAAGTGCCACTGTATTGGGCTCCTCTGTTCAAACTCATCCTGTGTTCTTTCTTTGCCTACTAATAATACAGAAAGAGAACTCTCTCTACAAGTTGTAGTTCGGTTCCATGTTTCATTTCAGGCGGTGCAGCCAGCCTACACTGTGCTGTCAAGAATGATCCTGAATTCATGACCTTCCTGACTCCACCTCCCAAGCACTAAGATGACAGGAGTGTGCCACCATATCAAGCTTTGGTTTTTCAATTTTTTTTAGTATTATGTCAATTTACAGTAACTCTAGAAAGTAATTCAAACTTTAATGTTTTATTTGTTAGGTGAACTCGTCGGAATAAAGACAAGTTGTGTGAGAAGCCCTATAAGACCCCTGAAACAAAGATTAAGGTGAAACATATCTTGGCAATTTCTGGTGTTAAAAATGTATGTGCTCTCTAATCATAACTTAAATATATTTTTACAAGGAAGAGCATTATTAAGTTGATCTCCATGTCCTGCAGAGACTAACTTAACTTTAGAAAGCTCTGGGTTTCAAGAAAAAGGAAAAAGTATTAAATGAAGGGGTTAGGAATGTAGTTCAGTTGATAAATGGCTTGCCTAGCATACACAAAGCCCTAGGACTTTAGCACCATTTTAAACTGGGAGGTATGATACACATGATTATATCCCAGCACCTCTGGGGCAGGGAAGGGAGACAGGGTGGTCAGAAGGTCAAGCTTGGTTTGTGCTACATGGTAAACTTTCTTAAAAAAAAAAAAGAAATACTATCTTAAAACAATTTATTAAAAAAATCATATTCCTTTAATAACCAAATGCAATAATGTATCTTCTAAACATGGAAACCAACATGGTCAACATTATATAGAGCTTGAGATTAAAAGTGTAGGCATGTAAAAACAATGTGAGCAAAAACATCACTTCTATTTAAAGGCATTCAAGGTAGCATTAATTGCTTCCTATTTTGAAGATTTTCAGGGCATTTATCGCTGATACCAAAATCTGTTAGAATATACTTCCTATATTTTCACAAATGGACATTTACTAATTTTAACATTCACTGGTCATAGATGGTATCTTTTGATGTTTTAAGGATTTATTTATATGTATGGGTGTTTCTCCCACACATATGTCTGTATAACACATCCAGGCCTTGGGCTCTTGGATGTTAGAAGAGGGTTGCAGATTCTTTGGGATTGAGGTTCTAAGCAGTTGTGAGCTCACCCGTGGGTTCTAGGAATTAAATTTGGGTTCTCTCCATGTGCAGCAGGACTACTGACTGCTGAGCCATTTCCCTAGCCCCTTTTCTCAGACTTGAGGACATTAAGTTTAGCAGGTTTTAAATGTAATTATGTAAGATGAAATTCTTTTGAAACTATGAAAACTATACACTTCACTCAAGTTGAAAAATAAAACCATACACAAACTACTGTACAGTTATTTTTCCTCTTGACTAAATTTTCCTCTTTCCTAAACAATCTCATGTAATGTGAATATGCATGCATTGCTGCAGAAGTATGTGTTGGACATGTACTATTGCTTTAGTTCTGTTGGGGATTGCTATTAATACATATGTTAAGTAAACTTTCTGATAGTCTAAAGATTCTAAATTTCAAGAGACACTTGGCTTCAATAACTTAAATCCAAAAAAATGTGAGCTTACTTAAGTATCAGTAACTTTTAGCTGAGAGATACACTCCAACAAACCTTTCTGAAAATGTTTTGTGAAATTTGTGGAGAATTTGCTTGAACCATTTGCTGAAAAGTATTCAGGCTTTTAAGTAGTTACCCATGTTACTTTTGCATGACCCAATGTCCTACAATGTAAAAATGATTTATACACTACCTAGACAATTTAAGAGGTCACATGGTTTGTAAACTAGGTGTAGGCACCAGAGCACAGACCTTTAAATGAGGACACTGCAGAAGATGAACTGCAGGCAGAGTTTGAAGTTCCACCGATTTTCTAGCCTGGCCCATTTATCCACAGCGGTCTGTGGTGCTTCCTTGCTGCCCTGCCAGAACTAACACTTCTCTAACAGTCAGAGACCGCATGGCCAGTGAAGCCTTAAGTATTTCCTATAAGACCTTTATAGAAAAGGTCAGCTGACCTTGCTCCACGTCAGTAATCAACCTTGGCCAGTATAAGTCTGGTTAAAAGGAGAGCTGACTTGGCTTAATTGAGGGCTTATTGGTGCAGAAGAAAACCAGCACTTGGAAGGATAGTTCTTCCCTGTTTATTTGGTCTCAGTAAATCAAACTCTTAGATCTATGACCAGATCTAGAAAGATCCAAGAGATCTGATGGTGATGATCTCATTAAGCATACGAAAAGGAATTATGTTTTTTAAATTGTAATCATTAAGTTCACTGGAAGGAATCCACACATTTTATCTTTTACTCATGTTGATACCTGTAATATCAAAAGGGTTGGGAAACACAACATTAAAATTACTCACCAGGACATTTTTCTTTCTTTTAAAATAAGATTTATTTTCATTTTTATGTGTGAGTGTTTTGTCTGGATGTTTGTATGTGCACCACATGCATGCCTGGTGCTCAGGGAGGCCAGAAGAGGGTGTCAGATCTCCCACTGGAATCGTAAGTGGCAGTGAGCTGCTACGTAGGTGCTGGGACTGCACCAGATCCTCTGTAGGAACAGCCAGTGCTCTTATTCACTGAGCTTCTCTCCAGCCCCAGCCAGAACATTCTGTACAGCCCACAAGTGCTACTTCTTCAAAAGACTCTCATCCCACCTGACAAAGGTGTTTCCAGCTGAGCTGTGGCTCGATAAACTTATTTTTTTTTTTGTTATTTATTTTTATTTAAAAGAATTTGTTTCCCTATCACAAAAATTAGATAGCCACACTGCCAACAGCAAAGTTCATAGTTACACTGATGGCGGAGAATTCTCTGGATATTCCCAATGTCCCACAGGCATAGAGGGAAAAGGTACTCAGAACAAATCCAAATGACGTTGGAGCCATCACATGCCATTTCTTTCTCTTCTCATCATCAGCTGCAGATGGCTTCTGGGAGGATCAAATACAATTTGACTTCAGGAAACTCTTTATACCAATTCTAGCACCTAATGGGGGAAGCAAAAGGAAGAGTTTTACAGAGTAGCTTTAAAACAAAGACTTTAAAGATGCTTTACTGTATGTACTGCTGGAAAACCAAACAAAAATACCTACAAACTGGTATAATGCCAAAGAACTAGAAAAAACAAGATATTCATTTCTTCTTTCAATTAAAGCACTGTATGAAACATTTCAATTAGTTGTTAAACAAACAGACAGCCTTTCGGGCAAACTACATGAAACTAGTGGGAGACAAATGGGCTGAGAGGAAGCACACACAAAATACTTTTGGAGTATCAGTTGGTATCTTAATCCATTCTTAAGGAAAAATAGTTTTCTTTCAACTTCAATGCAAACAATGTGGTGTCACAATACCTGGATAGATTCTGGTGTTATTATCATGCCATATAAATCAGTTGTGTTGATATTAAAAGAAAAAGTCAAAAACAAAGATGGAAATGACTAAAAAAGGTCAGAGAACACAAAGGTGATTGTGAGACTGTCAAGGATTGTTTCATGGACACTATAATTTTAGGTCGGAAAGATTTGAACAGTGCCACCTTTGCTTTTATGCTACAATGCTTTATGTATATACATTATAAAGGTCCCTTGACAGGACAGGCCAATGCTGAAAAAAAAATTTACCTCAGGTTTCCTTCTAAGAATCTATGAAATTCCACCATAGCCTTAGAGTTACTGTAGGGTGTCAATAACTCCAGTTGTTTCAGATGTCTAGGTTGTTAATTTAGGTGTCCATTTTCAATTTATGCCTTGCCAAGAAAACGTGAAACTGAGAGAACTTAGCTACCTCCATTAGCTAATTCCAAGACCTGACATCTTACTTGAGGCCTCCAGAAAAGAACTGATACTGATCCATGCAAAGGCCTAGTTTTCAAATAAGTTGTGTACTATCTGACTTAGAAAGTGACTATTATATGAATTAGCGTGATTAGCTAACAGTGTGGTTCTGCTTTGAGGTTTTATGCCTTATCTCCATAGCTTGTGCTTAGTGTCTATTGCTCCCTTTGTGGTTTGGTCACTTACAAATTAGAGAAAGTTGTGGTAAAATAAAAGTCCACTGGCAGGGGAGACAGACACATCATAAAAAAGACTTTCTATGAGAATATAGGGAAGGATCACATTCTCTCAGAATATGTATTAGCCAAACTTACGTTCTTAAAAAAAAAAAAATCTCTACCCAAAGTTTTGTTTATAAAAATTTCACTGCTTGATTTGTTTATATAAATAATGCCCTATGACCAATGGATAAATACTTAGTGCTATAGTTACATAAAACTGTATTTCCTTGGAATATTAACTAAGAAGAAAGCATGTGGAAAAGGAAAAATATGAGTCTTGTAACTCAGAGTATGATGCAGGAGTCAGAGTTTCAGATTACAAACACTAAAATTCCCTCTATTGTGACTCCTACCTTAGCACAGAGGAAAGAAAAACCTACTTATTACATATAAGAAAGAATAAGAACTACAGACGGAGGTAACAAATACATGAGCACTATGCCCTGCCAGACTGTCTAAGTCCCTTGTGATGTGGCTGAACTGGTCCAGATGTACTGTAAGTGATCAATAGCCTTCCTCTGTTTCTATCTGACCATCTGTTAATCCATCCTGCTTATAGTCCCAACAAGCATGGCTGTCTCCTTAACTGTGAGCTACCTATTTTCTTTCATTTTTGAGGGCAGAAACCCATGATTGTGAAGGCCCAGTAAAACTGTATATTTCCTAGAGCTTATTATAGTTTAAAAAATTGGAGTTTAATAGGAGCTGTATGAAATGGCTTACCTTAATTGTACCCTGGCTGTTAGCAGCAATCAGCACATTGGACTCCTAGAAAGAAACAAGAGCTTTAGGAACAGAGGAGGATTTCCTGGAGGGCAGTTGAAGAGAATAATTTCTTTTCATCCTTCTTCCTTCACTTCACCCTAAGACACCAAGGGAATCTAAAGTGGAAGGACAAACTTTTAGCATATGTAACAGCAACAAGAAAGGCGAGCATCTGCTTCCCCAGAACATTCTCTTCTACTGACTGTTTACCATAAAATACAAAGGACTGGCACACGGTCAACATCTCCAGTACCCATCTCCATGGATAGCCAGGACAACCAGGACACAGAGATACTCTTCTGTACTAAGAAGCAAAAACTTTCTTGGAAATGGTCATTTCCAAACTTTGGCTATAGACTTAAAGAACACACAACTGTATTTTGCTTTTTTATTCAACATAGAGACTCATTTTAGCCTAGGCTGACCTTTGACTAAAGGTAATCCTCCTGCCTCAGCTTCTCAAATGCTGAGATTATAAAGGTCTGAGTCATAGTGTGTAGCAAGAAGTCAAATTTTAATACAAAGAACTTCATGGAAGCTTACTAGTCCCTTTTTATACACATGTTAATAGCCCAAGAATAATTTACCCAACCCTAGAAAAACAACAATTCTACATACATTACACATGCTAGTTTTTTTTTTCCAAACAAATAAGCCCATAGTAATATCTACTTTCAACCAGCCTCTATTTGAATAGTAGAAGGAGTTCAAGGCTAGTGTGGGTGACATGAGGACTTATTTTAAAGAGGATTAAGAAAAAGCCACGCCACAAATAAAATCCATAAACTACTTCAAAATGCTTGAAGAAAACATTTTATCAGCAGAGATATTGCATAAATGATTAAAAAACATAATTTAGAGTGGAAGTTCAAAAAGTTGTATGGAGGGGAACGATCAGACTTAGCCAGCTACCCTAAGTCAGACAGAGACCTCCATGTTTATGTAGGATTGCTGCCTTCTGCAGACAAAAGATAGTCTCATTTGTCTACATGGTTGATTCCGCAGCTTCCATTTTTAGTGCAATTTATTTTTAATATAACATTTGTTTTAAAGTGTTTTTGTATTCCAATTTTCTTTCTGTACCTTTATATTATTCCAACTTCTAATTGCTTAGAATTCTCATTTAGATGCACCATAATACAATAAAATAAGGTAAAAAAGCAAAAACAAACAAACAAACAAACAAACCCCCCAGGATTCAAATAATAAAAAAGAACCAAAAAAGGCACATTTAAGAAACAAAGTCAGGGAGAGGAAGTCTAAGTGTGTGTGTGTGTGTGTGTGTGTGTGTGTGTGTGTGTGTGTGTGTGTGTGTGTGTATCCCCCAGGGAAGTAGGATGGACACCCATACCTCAGTCATTCCACTAGCTGCAAATCTTTGCACCAAGTGGCCCATGTCACTTAATTTTATTTGCTACTCAAGTGCCAAAATCTATCTTGAAAAAGCTTGAGAACACTATATTCACAATAATTTATGACAAGGAATAATGATTCTATACTGCTGACTATTAAAAACAGAAAAGAACTGCATTTCTTCCCCCCAAACAGATCTACCTACCTACCTACCTACCTACCTACCTACCTACCTACCTACCTACCTACCTACCTACCTACCTATCTATCTATCTATCTATCTATCTATCTATCTATCTATCTATCTATATCTGTGTATTCTGCCTGCATGAGTTTGTATATACCATGTGACTACAGAGTCCAGAAGAGCACATTAGTTCACCTGGACAGGACTTACAGGCAGTTTTAAGTTGCTATGTGGGTGCTGGAAACTGAACCTGGTCCTCTGCTAACAGCTGAGTAATCTCTCCAGCCGCAGAAATGTGTATATGTAAAATTGCTATTTGCAAATTTCCTCCTGACTATCTTGGTAAGGCTACACCTTGAATTTTGTGCTATGTTTTAGATATACTATATAATGCAATGGAGGGCAAAATATTTCTGTCTTTCCCTTACTCCATCCTCTCCTTATCTCTCGAATGCACACTATAACAAAATGGGGAGGGGTGATCTCTTTCCCCTCCCTTCTTTTTCACACCAAACAAAACCCACAATAATTTTAAGACATGAGACCTGGGTCTCTACATTGTTTCTGCACAGAACTGCTTAATCCTTTCAGACTCAATTTCTTTAACTATAAAATAGTCTCAAGTCCTGAGAGATTCTTTAGTAGAGGGAACAAAAACACACTGATGGAATTCAAGACACTATACCAAATAAAACAAACACTTTGGCGTTTGCGGTAATAGCAGAAGTACAAATGTCTCTCTGCTAACTTCTTGTCCTTTTTCTGTAAAGCAGATCATAAAAGAGCTCTCTGTTCTTTCTCTCTGAAGTAAATCAGAAGACCCGTGGCTCAGAGGTATCCACGCTACATAGAGAGGGACAGAGAGGAGAAGCTGAGCAAAGAAGTCTTGCCATGATCATCCCAGTTTGTTACCACACAACATACCTTTGTCCTTAAATTATACTTCTCAAGACTATCTACAGAAGCTTGAGCATAAAAGTATACTAAAAATATATAATATACCTTGTTAAGTCATTATTTTGTATGTTATATAAAACTTCTACTACATAAACGTGCAAACTATTCAACTCTTCTCTCACTATTTCTTTATGCTGTATCAGTTTCAGGCCTGAAATTCAAAGTGAAATTGAAATTGAAACAAGTTAACTGCCAAGTCAGGCAACAGATGAGTAAATTGGAGCTATTCATACTAAAGATACTATTACTCTGCTAACTGGGGCATTGTATTCTATTCCCCCAATATGGGACCCACAGGGTATCACCAATGAAGTACAACAAGTAACTAGAGAAGAATATTTGAAGGGCAGAAAATAAAGTGTCTTCCATCTATGAATGCCAGGAACTGTACAATATGAGGAACCAATGAAATGGCTAAGAGTCAGGCAACTAGGGATTGTGAAGGAGAAGTATGACAGATTTTAAATAAACAGAAACAAGGAGACCAGGTAATAAGAGATTCATCCGGTAACCACATGAATACAAGTTTAGAAGCAGCAATGGGAACTGTATGGGACAATAAACATGTTTCCTCAATGGAGCAGATGGGTAATGCTAGAAAAAGATTGGACAGATAGCATTATGTCAGACTGTTGGGAAATATTAAATGTAGTAGAGCTTGGAGATGATACAGGAGGAAACATGCATGGAGTAACGGAAAGAATAAGGGACACAGACAGAAGCATGGCATCTACAGCCACACTGTTACAGTTCCAATTTATTCTATGGGATGCCATTTTAGCTATTTACTAGTGAGCTTAAATTTTACGTTATCTTAAAGTAACTTTTTTTTGGCTGTATTTTTCCCTCTGTAGTTAGTACTTGGATTTTCTAAAGAGCATGTAACAATGGGATTAGAATACAGTAGATATATTTCTGTAGTGAGATGGAAGAATCAATTGCAAATATATGTAATCTGTTTATGAAATGTTCTTGAAATAGTACTGGTGGTCAAAATATACAAGCTACAGTACTGAATTGCAACTTGTCTCAATAACTGGGGCCAATGGTAAAAGTACTGTCTATGATGATGAAAGCCATTTGGTAGTAGTGTATGTAAAGAGGCTAAGGGATACAGAAACCTCAGGGCGAGGGAAAAGAGCAGGAGAATAAGGACAAAGACGAAAAAATTTAAAAGATGAATATATGAGATACCCAAAGAAAGAATTACTGTACTGGATAAGTAACTGGAAGATAAAGATACACAATAACTGATTCTATGGAATTAGCTTTAAATGACATGACGTAAACCAGAAGGAAACAAGAATGTTAACACATCAAAAGTGAAAAGAAAATAATCAATTGACATGTTGCTATACATTTCTTTTTCTCCTATAGAAGAGTTCATCTTTACCTGATTTAAATTCCTCACTGCTCAACTGACTTAGTCATGTTCTTATTTTTTGTTATTTAAAATTTCAATTAACAAGCTAGATTCTAAATTGTTAGATAAATATCTATTAAATAGACACAGTCGAAGAAAGTGTAAAACCGATGTTCTGTGGCACTTTATTTCATTAGTTTGGATTGTGGCTGTCGCCTGAAGGCCCATGTGTTAAAGGTTTGGTTTACTGGTGGCACTCCTGTGAAGCAGAATATTTGGCAAGCAGATCTTGGGGGTGGGGGTTCGGGTGCAGAGTAAGATCATTGGGGATATTTTCTCAGAGAGAACAGTAAACTCTGGTCCCTTCTTCTGACTAGAAGATTGCTTCCTAGTCAGTAAGAGAGCACTGTCAACTAGCATGCCCATAAGAATTGAAAATAATCCATCAGACCAAACTTTCGCTGCAATCTCTGAGCCCGTGAGCCAAAATACATTTTTCTCTTTTAAGCTTAATCTCTCAGACACTGAGTCACAGTGGCAGAGCACACTAAATGCATCATTTCTGACAACAAAATTCAAAGTGGCCATAGAGAGCTAAAAAAGAGAGCAAAAACTCTTTTCTAGGTCTTGAGATTTTGATTGATACTGTACAGCGCTCAAACGAAGAGTGTATCAGAAACTGAGTATGAATGACTACATTCTAACCTGCAAAACCTGCTTCCCTCTTATCTTGGACACTACAATACAATCAATATAATTTACAAAGATTCTCATCTGTGTCAGTATGTAGTCAATAAACTTGTAAGCACAAGCCTGTTTTCTTTCTGTCAAACCAGTTTAGTCTAGATCATCCAGTGTGCCTGATATTAAATAATAAATCTTGCATAAACATAAAAATAGTTTTACTTGATTTCACCCTCACTGTCATTTCTCAGTTTACATTCCTATATAGAGTACCACAGTTGGCCCTTTATGCTCCTTGAAGGGCCACCGTGAAAAGTTTGGTCCTTCAGGTAGCTCTACTGCGCATGGTGAGGTTTTAGTAGTGTTGTCAGGTGTCAGGTTGCTGGAGCCTGCCCTGAATGGAACAGAGATCTCATCTTCAGCAACTTTGAAGTAACAAGTATTAGAAACTACAATTTTAAATACACATTCCATTCCAGATAATTGTGAATTCTGACATAAGAAATCAGTAGATCATATCATTGTATGTTATGTATGCATGTAATGATGTTGAAAACTGTCTGATACTGAACTTGGAACAATAATTTGTGTTTTCTGCTTCTGAAAGTTATCAGATATCACATAAAAGTTACATTTTATTATGTAATTACTGGAGGCATCGATGGTAGATTTCCAACAATATAACTGATAACTGAATTAAGATTTGCTATGAATAAGGCATAAAGTCAAGGGATGATGACAGCCTCAACTAATGGCAGACGGAGGGTTTGAACAGTTATATATAAGGTACTTTAAAGATCAAATTAGGGCTGGAGAGATGGCTCAGTGGTTAAGAGCACTGTCTGCTCTTCCAGAGGTCCTGAGTTCAATTCCCAGTAACCACATTGTGGCTCACAACCATCTGTAATGAGATCTGATGCCCTCTTCTGGTGTGTCTGATGATAGCTTGAGTGTACTCATATACATAAAATAAATATTTTTAAAAAAGGTTAAATCAGAGCACACACGTGTTTCTCTGTCTATGAACATGGGTGTGTGTGCATGTATGTTCATTTCTAAGACTCTAGCCTCTAGTAGTTTTAACTCAGTCTTTAACTATATTGATTTTTAAATTGAACTAGACCGTGCCCAACAAAACTAAAATTTCAGGCTTTTTCAAATGGCAGAAAACTATCATAATAACATACACTGTTTAAATTTCTATAGCAATTTCATTGTTTCATAAGTGGAAGGTCACGTTGGCTTGTTTCTTCATATATATTAGCAGAATTTACTTCCACATATAAATATGGCACAATTTCTGATTGCCTGAATATTCTCCCCATACTTTTTAAAATCCCTGCCTCTGACTAATCTTGTATCAAAATTTTCCCTAGAAATTCAATTTCAGATGAAGCTAAACAAATAATTCCATTATTACTATGAATTAAAAAGCTAACTTATCCTTTGTGAATGATACTTTTCATTAAATGATTACACATGGAACACAGGGGTAAAATACAAATAGCAACCCCAGGAACTGGCGGTAGGCATGTAAACAGGCAGAAACATCAGGAATATCTTCAACTTTTTTGCTATGTATTTTACGATAAATAGTATAAAAGTTGATTTAAAGCTTATAGTCCATCCGAGGAAAATGATGTTAAAAATCAGAAGGCTGTGCAAAGAGCTCCAAATAAAGGGCAAGCTCCTAATTTATAACCTTCCCCCAAAAGCTGCAAATTCATGGCATTCTGTAAGCATTTTAGAGAACAGAGTTCACCGGAAAACTGGAGTGCTGGGCATGTTCTTGAGCATTGCTCCCAGCATGGAAAGAGCTGCATATGCCCCTATGTTTAAGGTACATATGGGGAGCTTGAATTCTAATACCTAAATGTGAAGGCATTAGAGTGAGAGCTACATTCTCTTCTATGCTTTTCTTCTATGATGCCTACATAAAGGGGTAACGGGGAGAAGCATAAGAAATTTTTTTATGTGCTGTTGTTTGGGGGAAGGCTAAAATACCATCGGGTGGTTTTACCTCAATTCTCCTATAAGTAGAAAGAGGAGTCTGTGGAGAAACATTTGGTAGAGGGGAGAAACTGCAAACTGAAGGCATTGATGCAAAGGTTCTGCAACTTTGGCTTCATGGTATTGTGGCTTGAATAAACACTCTTAATAGAACATTTATGCGAATGGTACACTCTGTGTGCCTCTTCCAATCAGGCCTGTCTCTGTAATATTGATATCCCTAAAATCTAGGATCACAGAAGTTGACTGAGATTAAAAAGAGTCATCAGAATACCACAGACAAGTGCTCCTCTTTGTTTCTCCATCCCTCTCTTCTTCCTTTGAGGGCATAAAACAAGCATTGAGGATAATACAGAAAGAGGCTACAGGGAAGGACTGCTTCAAGTCTTGGGGGAAGCAGAACAAAGACCAGTCAAATGCTTGAATACACTGAAAAACCTACCAAGCTAATAGACACTAGCCAAAAAGTTTAATGATACAGCTTTTGTATCATACTACAGTTTAAGAACTGTTAGTAAAACCATCATACATTTAAATGCTTAGTATTTACATTATGGAGTGAAAACTTTTCCACAGTGAAACTACCTATGGCCCAATACTCTTTTCTTCTTAATGTAGGGTGAACACTAGGACAATCCTCCCGACGAATTTAACTGTTCTGTTCAAATGATATAACTACACATAGTTTTCTTTATTTCTTTACTTACTGAAAGTTCTCTATTACTAGAAGAAAAACGAACACTTCAAAGCACAAATGATGCAGGGACAAAGGACAGTGCCACATGTAAACCTCTGCTTAGCCAGGCAGCTGGAGTACTAAAGGGATGATGGAGATGGCTTCTTAAGAAATTATTTAAATCTGACAAAACATTTACTCATAGTATCTCACATTAACATCATATCAATATAGCTGAGTCAGGAATGCAGAAGTTATTGTGAGACTGCCAATGGAAAATTCTATTATTTTCTCCAAATAGTGTATAGGTTTAGATGAGCAGGAAATGCTTCTTTTTGTTACCTATATTGTAAGCAATTCTGGGGGCTAGGAGGCTTGGCTAGATCTGCATTAAGTATTTACTAAACGCATTTTTATTCAACTAGAAAGTGGGTTTTTCCATTATGTACATTTCAGTATCTGTAAGTAGCATTCATTAAACTTTTAAGTAAGAGAAAGTGATATCCATTACTTATTTTCCTCACTATTAATAAGGAAACTTGATGTGACAGATTACTATTTACAATCTAAATTCATATTTCTACCTCAGGATATTTTGGACACCTTTAAGCATGGTGGGTCAACAACTGATTATATCATTTGTTAAATGCCACAGATCTGCACAAGATGGAGCTAGTCAACATCTAGAATGGGGGGGAGGTGTGACGTGGTGTGGTAGCTGAGGAGCAATCGACAGCTGATGGCTTTTAAAGGATGGAAAGCCAGTTTTTTTTTTTTTTTTTCAGTGTGGCCCCTGATAGGTTAACTCTAGTGAATGAGCCCATATTCACGAGCCAACACAAACTAGAGTGGAGAAGTACTGTTTTTTTAAGGATATCAAATTAAGAGATAGTGGGATGGGGAAGGATAGAACTGGGAATCATCAGGGGAAAGGTGTGGGATGTGTGTGATCAAAATGTATTAAATGATATTTTCAAAGAATAAAAATAATAGTAAAAATTTATGTTAGGATTAGGTTTATTCATAATGTCTCTAAATTAATGATTATTTTTTCCGTAGAAAAAACAGAATTCAAAATAACAAAACAAAGATTCACATTAATTCTATTAGTTAAAATTGGCATATAGAGAACAAACAATACTTAAAGACATGTGAGGGGCACTCCAACACCAAATGATGACATAGCTCTTACTGCCTGTCCCACACTTACAGCACTACACGCACGTTTCTTTACTTTAGAATTCTGACAACCCTCAAAGACACTGGCTGCCACTATTACTAGCTTTTATAGATGAATACACCGGTATAGAAAGTCCTACTCACAAGATCTCAAGAGAATATCTATGCCTCTGAGGAACTCAAGAGAATTTAACTTGGAAAATATGGTTCCAGAGTCTGTGATCTTGTGATCACAACATCACAAGCCATTTGTCAAGAAGCCTAAAAGTTGAGGAGACTAAGTAACAGTAGACAAAGGAACACACACAGACATACACGCAACACAGAGGCACACTGGCACATTAGCAAGAAAGCATGCACCACCCCTCACCCAGTACTTCATTACAGAGGCAGAGGCTCTCCGAGTTTGAGGCCAGCCTGTTCTGAAAAGTGAGTTCCAGGACATCCAGAGCTATGCAGAGAAACCCTGTTTGGAAAAAACAAACAAACAAAAAACAAAGAAACAACAACAACAACAAATCTCAGATGGTTTAATTAAACCTTTCATAAAAGTTATTATATAGCAAAAGTCTTGACCAGAAATAATAGGAATATATTATATTATATGAGTTAAAAAAAATAAAAGTGCTCTCACCCCTTACAGACTAACTTCAAATAGAATGAATGGTAACATAAATGGCAGGTCTCAAGTTCTGTTTCACTGCAGGTGGTCTCAAGGGAGTTGTTACCCTGACTAGCCTCACTCCATAGCTACCAAAACCTTCAAGATGATTTCTAATAAATATCTCAACCTACAATATGCTACTTCACCTCTCTGTCACTGATACTTTTACTGAGGACTTTTTCCTGGGCTATTTTGGAAGAGAAAGTTATCTTGAGGGTCCATTACAGAAACTTCTTTTTAATTAACTGTCCATTTTGGATAAGAGACCAGATAATATGGATGATGGTGTGATTGAGAAAAGACAATACAAACATGGAAGTATGTACCCTCTCCCCACAAAAGTATGTCTCTACACAGATGCCATCACTTTGAAAATAGATACCTTTACCTGAAAAAAGGAAATCATTCTAGACAGTTCAAACAGGAATTATATCAGATAGGATGTATAGATAAAAAACATATAGTTTTTATTATGCAATTCTAGTCTTTACAAAGAAATAATGTTAACACACACACACACACAAAAGATAAGCCATTTGGGTATTGTGGAGAATGATAATACATTGGAATAGGAGCCAAGAAGATTGTCCATTTGAGGCCAGCTTTATCTAGTAAGATTGTTTCTCAAGCAAAACAAAACAATGAGATATATTCCTTGCATTTGACATCTTAAATTTTAATTTTGTTTTAACCAGCCTTCGATGTCCCCTAATCCCTGCGTACTGCCATGACCTTTTTACTTGATAGTTATATACAAACACACACACACACACACACACACACAAATAAATATACACATATAAGTACTAAGGCTATTTTATGTTTTGTACATATGTATATGCTTTTAGGGCTGATTACCTGGTATTGATAATTAATTAGGGGACTCACCTTCTCTATCTAGGAGTCTTTAATCGTGAGTAACTCTTCATCTAGGGAAGGGCCCATTCTATTTCCTTCATCTACACTCATCTATCAACTGGTGGCTGTCATTGTTCAGGTTTAGTTTACACTGGCATTTTTGAGATGTCATGGGTATAGACAGCTTCCCTGTCATATTTAAAAGACACATCTTATGGCAGATACCCAAACTTTTAGCTCTTACAATCTATCTAGCTCTTTTTTTACAATATTCCCTGAAAACTAGGTGGCAACACAGGTCACAGCCTTCAGCACAGGCCCTGGCTATAATAAGAGCCATGGACCAAGATGTGGCCCTTGGTGACAGCCTGGGCACTGACATCACCATAATCCCAGGAGGCTCATTGCTGGCTGTGTCTCCAGTTCTACCTCTCTCCTCAGTGCATGGATTGCTATGCTTTGTCTTCTCTCCTACCTTTTCGCCACCCACTTCTTCCTCATTTCACTATCACATATTCCTTTATTGTAGTGGCGCCCACATCAGGGCCAGAGCACAAGCCTGGATGTCTCTTTCCCTCTCTCCAGCCACCCCAGGGCTGCCTTATGTAGTTATTTTTATTTCTTTTGTTGAAAATTCTCTATTAAATCCATGGCCTACTTTTTAATTGGGTTACTTGGTTTCCTGACTTTGTGTTTTGAATTCTTTACATATTCTAGATACTAATCCTCTGTCAGATGTATAACTTTCTTACTTGGTGAGCTTACTCTTCACTAGACTTATTATTTCCTTAGCTGTTCAGCAGTGTTTTAGTTTTATGATGTTAATTTTTGAGTAACAGAGTCCTATTTGGAAAGTCCTTTCCCACAACTGTTTCTTATAGGATATTATTTATGTTTTCTCCAAGCAATTTCAATGTATCATACTGAGCATACTGATCCATTTGGGGTTAATTTTTGTGCATAGTGATAGAGATGGATCTATTTCATCCTACACACATGCAAGTAGTCTTGCTAGCAGCAGCTGTTGAAGACGTTGCTTCCAACTTTGTCACTATCAGATGGCTGTTGTAATATATGCTTGTGTTGGCTCTATTCTCTTTGTGTGAGAACCACACAGTTTGCACTACTGCAGCTCAGTACTATCTTTTGGAATCTACAATGCTGATCCTTCTTGCACTGTTCTTTTTGCTCAGATTGCTATTGCTGCTTGGAGTCTTTTGTGCTACCATATTAATTTTAATATTTTATTTTCTATTTCTGTAATAAATATTATGAGAGATTCTGTTCAAGATTGCATTGAATCTGTAAATTGCTTTTGGCAGAATAATCATTTTGACAAGTTAATTTTGCCAATCTATGAACATTTGAAGTTGTTTCTTATTTTAGAGTCTTCCTTAATTTCCCACTTCAGGTATTGCACGTTTTCAGTGTAGAAGTCCATCACATCCTTGGTTAAGTTTACCCCTAGACATTTTATTTACTTTAAGGCTACTGTTTTAGTCAGCATGATTTTTGGTGTGTATAGAAAGGCTATTGTATCCTGCTACTTTTCCAAAAAATAGAGTGCTTCTAGAGGTTCTTCTCCCCCTGTGGAGTTGTTTGAATCTCTTAGAAATAACATCCTCTCATCTGCAAACAGGGATAATTTGACTTCTTTCTCTACTTAATATTCCTTAATTTCCTTCTCCTGACTCACTAGTTTGAGTACTGTATTGAAGATGAACAGAATACTGTACAGCCTTCTCATTCCTGATTTTAAATGATCCCATTTAATGCCTTGAGATTTTCCCATTTACAGCAGGCAATGTTGGTTTGAGTTTCTTAAACATAGCTTTCAAAATGTTATTTTTCTTTCCATTCCTACTCTCTCTAGGACTTTACCATAAAGGCATTTTTGATTTCTGTTCAGAGTTATTTACACAATCCATTGACATGTTTTTGTGTGTTTAGAACCATTTATATGATGTATTATGTTTACTGACTTGCATGTGCTGAACCATCTGTTCTTCTCCAAGATAAATCTACTCAATCATGGTGGAAGATACTTTGATGTATGCCTGTATCTGGTTTTGAAGTATTTTACTGAAATTTTATTAAGTGCTGGCAAAATGGGATATTCATATGCAGAAGAATGATACTTGACTATTCTATAAGACTATATTTTAGACTTAAAACTATGAAAATATAAGAAAAAACTAACAATGGGCAAGTTTTCATATATTGAAACAGGTAATGATCTAGTTTGGATATGATCTTAAAAGAACTGACTGCAAATGGGATTTTTAAAACTAAAACAAGAAAGAAAACAGAATTATGAGATAATTAATGAATTTGATAAAGATGTCTCCAACACATGGTAAAATGCTTATACTAAAGGATCCTAAGAACAACTTAGTAGTAAATAAATAGCTTGGGATTGGGGGTGGACAAGGAAACAGAAATAAACATTTCTTAACAAGAATAGGAAAGTGAGCAACAGGAATATGAAAAATATTTAATATGACAAATCACCAGAGGCACAAACCCGCTATAAGATATTATTACACATCTGTTAGAAAATATGTCATCAAGAAGATAAATCCTGATCACGATACTGGTGGGAATGTAACTTGTATAGCCACTGTGAAAAGCAATATGAAGATGCTCCTTAAAAATCTAAATATATTTAACAACTGTATGATTTAGAAATCCTAAGGAATACTACAGAGGTCAAAAGTCTGGAAATTAGCATCCCAAGACAACTGTACTTCCATGGTGGCTGCACTGTTAGTTCTAAGAGTTAAGGTACAGAATAACCTACATAGCCACCAATGAATGAATAAAGACATCAGACAGGCAGACACACACATACACATGCACGTTATGTGCTTGTGTGCATGCGCACACATAGACATACCTACCTACTGGTACAAAATTGACACAATACTGTTTATTCACATTTAACCTTGAGTGCACTGGGGTATATGAAATAAGTCAATATACTAAAGAATAGTCACTATATTTTTTTTATGTATGTTATATAAAAAGGTCAAATGCATAGAAGTAGAATGTAATTATAATGAGTTACCATTATAGCAAAGGAGAAATGCTGGAGAGAGAGCACAAAGTTCCTATTAGACAAGAGGTATATACATTTTAAGTCTATTTGCATACCATCAGGACTATTTACTAATATAGTACATAATTCAAAATAGTTCAAACTCCAGTGATCTTCAAATGTATCACTCTAATCATGATAGCTATCATCAAGAAAATAAACAACAGATACTGGTGAAGACATTAGTAAAAGGAAATCTCTAAATGCTGTGAGTGGGAATATAAGTAAGTCTATTCACTATGGAAGTTCCTTAAAATAAAATACTACAAAAAACAACTAAAATAGCTCAGCTTTCCTACTTTCGGGTATAAGCCCAAGGACTCCAAATTAATTACCTCACGCACAGTGATATTTCCTGTAAGACTTTTTATAATAGCTACATTACAAAATCAACCAATAGTTCCATCAACAGAGAAATCAATAAAAAATGAGGCTTAAATTCATAATGGATTTTTTTTCACTATAGATATCATTTACTAGAAAATGAAAGCAACTGAAGATGTAGTTGAAGTATCCATGGTGGGTACTAGATTTTATGTATACAGAAAACAAGGGGCACTAGTGGGGGGAGGGGCAATAAAAAGAGAAGGCAGTGGTATATGGGGGATGGCTAAGTGGTTGATATATTTGTACAAAATGGCATCATATAGCCTATCACAATAAAATTAAATAATTTTTTGACAAATCAAAACAAAGATCAAAACAAAACATCTCTGTTCTTTGTCCCCACACATTTTGAAGGCAGGACACACTTTTCGTCGGAAGATTTGTGAGTGGGTTGCTAACTTTATCCCTCCACAGGGAGTACTGCCTGGCTACAGGAAGTAGACACTTCAAGATCCATATGCCCCAGTTTCGGCTAGAGTCACCCCCATGGACATCCTGGGGGTGCCCCGCTCCCTGCTTCCAGGGCTCTGGCATGTACTAGAGATGCCCACCAATGACCAGACCAAATTGAGACCTATCCAATGGGCAAGTATCAATCCCTGTCACTATTAATGACTATAAAGTGTTATGTTTGTAGATGGGATCCTAACATAACTGTCATCTGAGAGGCTCTACCCAATAGTTAACTAAAACAGATGCAAAGACCCACAGACAAATGGTAGATGGAGCTCAGGAGTCTTGTGGAAGAGTCTGGGGAAGGACTGAGGGACCCAAAGAGGATGGAAGAATCTACAGGAAAATTAACAGTGTCAACTAACCTGGACCCTTGGGGGCTCTGAGACTGAACCACCAACCAAGGAGTGAGTATGGGCCTGGACCAAGCCCACCACCCACACATATATAGCAGATGTGCAGCTTCTGTTCATGCAGGTATCCCAACAACTGTCCCTGAATTTCTTTCCTGCCTGTGCACCCTGCTCCCCTAACCGGACCACCTAGTTGGGTCTCAGTGAGAGGATGCACCTAATCCTTCAGTGACTGATGTGCAGTGGGTCAGGAAGGGGGGTTAGTAGGGTGGGGAGGTGATGGGGGGGCTCCCCTTTCTCATAGAAGAGAGGGGAAAGGATCTTCAAGAGGGGGGCTGGAAGGAGAGAGAGGCTGACAGTGGAATGTAAAGTGAATAAAACAAACAAAATAACCACCTTCAAACAAAAACAATGTAAAAGAGGAAGTGTTAGAACCCACCAGATACCAAGCTATCAAAGACTACCAATGTATATATATCCCTATGGCATACACATCAATAAAAAGGAGCTCTCCTTTCCCTATCCTCAAGATCACACATTCTCCTGCCATCCAGCAATCCAAGAGTGTGTGAACTATTAATTAACAACGAGGCACAGAGTCTTGCTTGTACTCTGAAACCCATAAGGGAACCGCTACATGGTTATGTGGGTCTGAACTCTTCTTAGAGACCTGCTGTACTGTCTGTTTTGGCTTTAATAACTCTTCTAATAAATCTGTTAGCCAGATGTCCTAGTGTTCGTATTCAACCCCAAACTCAAACCTTCGATGACTGGTTTGTTAACTGGATTAAGTTTAATCATTTTGATATACAATCAAGGTATATCTATCTCAAAACATCACATTGTATCTCATAAATATAAATGATACTTCATTAATACAAGGTTGTGTGAAATTTTCAATGAATTAATAAACCGATTTTAATGAGATGCATAGTTTAAAAGAGTGGAATCCTGTACATTTCTTTCCTTCATTCGTTCATTCATTCCATTCATTTTAATCTGTTGAACAATAAAGCCCACATCATTGACAAGGGTCAGAAGATAAAACAACTGATTTTTATCTATCAAGAAGTTATTAAGCCATACAGAAAAAAATAACATAGGTACCACAAATCTTTAAAATCAGTAGACCAAGCACTCAAAGTTTTAGACTTCTTCCTAACGCACACAAAGTATTATCATCAGATACAGTTGGTTTCCCTCAACACAATGGCATGCTTTGGTTTTCAATCACTCTTATACTATTGAGTATACAGAGGCAAGGCTAGTATGTCAGTGCTGGTTCTCCTACTCCACACTAAAGTGTTTTTAAAAAATTGAGATTAATCTGAAACTAGGATACAAAGTTTTATATTAGTCTCAATCTATTTCAATGAAACTGCCATGAGAAGACAATCCAAGGCAGGTTCTATGGTATTTACACATATGTACTGTGCATTTCACATCTCCATTCCCTCAAGTTCCAAGGATCAACTGATTTTTACCTTGATGTCTTTTATTAACTTTATAACAACTTTATGGTTCCTTCTCTAACTTTTTTAAAAATAAAATTTTCTTTTCTAAGAATTATTTAATGTATGTAAGTACACAGCATCTATCTTCAGACATGCCCTTTACAGACCATGGTTGTGAGTCACCATGTGGTTGCTGGGAATTGAGAACTCAGGACCTCTGGAAGAGGAGTCAGTGCTCTTAACAACTGAGCCTTCTCTCCAGCTCCCATTTTATCTTTTTTATTCATAAAAAAAAGTATGCCTTCTCCCATTTTAAGTCTCTTCTTGAATATAGTAAATGATATTCTGGATCCTTTACTTTATGTCTTCATTTTCCTATCATATTTGCAGCACTGTCCTTTTACGAAATGTATAGAGGACAAAGGCTGACATCAGTGTCTTCCACAGTCATGTTCCACCTGATTTTTCTGAGGCTCCCTGGCCAGAATATTCCAGGGATCCCACTATTTCTGCCTCAGTAACATTATAAGCGTGGGCCAGTGTGCTTACCCTTTCTAATGTAAGTACTAGGGATCTAAGTAAGGTCCTCATGCTTGAACAACAGGTAGTGGTAACCACCAAAACATACCCCTGCCCCTCTATGCTTTCTCTATATGCTTCCTCTTAATTGATCCACTGGTGACGGCTCTTCCTCCTCCTCCTCCTCCTCATCTTCCATTTACATCATCCACAGAATTCATTGTGTATTTTCATTTTAAAACTTGTTTCCAATTCCCAATTTTCAATCCTGTCTTTCATTTTATAAGCATGGTGACTATAAGCCATGCGAGTTAACTGTAATCCAGAGCTGTTATCATTCTATTTCTGTTGTGTGTTGCTATGCTGAGTTTCTATTTATTTTGTCTTATATTTTCCTATGCCTTTTAAGCTGCTACTGTGCCCTTCTTACTATATTTTAAAAAGCAAAAGAAAAAAAATGAGAAATTAAGTTAATTTCCTTTTTATAGATAATTTAAGTCTGTGTTCCATGGGCACCAGCAGTGCAGGACCCCTCAGTTCACTGTTTTACCCTAGATCACATTTCTTCACTTAATGTCACACATATAGTGTAGCTTAGGAACACTATACTCCCATTTCTCTGCCCGTAAGAAGCTTCTTTGAGTGTAGCTAATTCCTAGTCTAGAAATCCTTCTATCATGTTTCAAGGCAAGTGTGGACATGCTAAGAAATGACCTGTTTATTCTCTTGTTGTGGAAACATCCCATCATATACTTATGTAAAGCTCCATGGTCCAGCCCAGTATTTCCCCAGGATATATATTCCTAAGCTGAAATATGTACTGCTATTGCATTAATACTAAGTACTATCGAAGACTGGTGACATATTTAATATTAAGTATTTGTTTATATAAACATAGACATAAATGCTGTGCTAAAACATGGTACAGAAGATGTATGGCATGATATACCCGCCAATGACAATGAGAGAACTTTTAGGACTGAAAGCTGAATTGTAGTCCGTGCTGATAGGTTTACAGACACTGTATACTTATGGTATACTAACTGTACCAACACTGTCCCCACCCCCCACATTGTGATGCCTGACAAAAAGAGAAAACACCCACCATTTATCCAGCTATACCTTAAAATCTAAAACAAAAGCAATAAAACAATCTGTTACATATATTCATAAACATTATATAAAATGCCATGCTTAAAATAAATTTATGAAAACTTACCCCATCTGATAGTGCCCGCCAACACACAGCACTGACAAATTCATTCGTGTCATCTTCTTTCCGGTCTTTGTCTAGTACACTCTTAACTGTATCAAACTTAAAAGTTAGCAAAGTCTTAGAAAGTCCTTTATAGTACAGGTAGAGGGAGTTGTTCTCACTTCCTAAAAAGAAATAAAGTAATTGTTTTAGAACGGGAGATTAGAACTAGAATACATAAATATTTGAGAGTCTTGCTATGTAGCACAGATTGTCCTTAAACTTACAAGTGCTTCCTGCTGCCTTTTGGATGCTCGGATCATAGGTGTACGGCCATCATGGCCAGCTAGAATTTCATCCTTTCTATCATCTCCGCACTCTGTGCTGGAAACTGAATCTAAGACTTTAAGATACAGTGAACTTCATTTCTGGCCCCAGTTCCCAACCACATTTAGACGGTAATTATTAATCTAACTTTTACTAAAGAGACTCAATTATCTTTTATATTCAAATTTGAAAGACAAGATCACAAGACCAATTAATTGGGAACCATGTGAGAAATGGTACAAAAACTATTGTTTACTAATTTAAAGAAATAGTATTGTTAAATGACTTAACCATGTTAATTCTAAAACTGAAGTTTTTATAACAACAACAACAACACAAAAAATATCACTCATAGCAGAGCTCTGTGCATTAAAAAGTTGTTACTGAAACAAGAATAGTAAACTGCTTTAAAAATATTACCATGAAGAGAGAAAAATGAAAGTTGTAATACTTGCAAAGGCCAATTTGAATGGCTCAAACAACTGACTATTTCCCGTATAGCATTACTCTATCAGATGAGAAGTCACACTGACACACTTCAGGAGCTTCTAAGGATAACTGTGCTGCAAATCTACTTTGGTGGTATTTGAGATCGTACATTAAGAGAAAATACAATTTAAAGAATAAGAACAATATCATTTGAAGTATTGACAAAAGTTCATTTGCTCTATCAGAATATTTGAATAATAGCAAATTGAACTTTTCCACTTCTGATTTAAATTTGCACAAATTCTATGTAAGAAGAACTCATAAATTAGAGTCAAGCAACCCAGACGGCTAAATCAAAGGATACTAGACGGGGTAAAATGAGTATCAAGCTTCTGAAAAGAGGTCTTCGTGAAATACTACTCAGAAATTAATAGTTTCTATAGTTTATAACACACCTACAAAAATTGTGGCATATTTAGAATGACAGGAGATCAGTGAAAAGTCTTTGGCAATACTGTGAATACAGGGCTCATCTGTAGAAAGGAAAACAAATGCTGCCCAGCACGACTGGAAAAGAAAAGAACTCAATCCTAGGCATCAAGGCTGTGATGCTGCCTTCCTAGTACAGACTGCTCTAAAAACTGCCATGACACACCTTTGCAAAGTTTGTTTAAAAAGGCACGTTCACTTACCACAAGCTATATAATCTCCATTGGAAGCAAGACCTACGAAGTTTTTTTCATTAATATGACCCTTGAAGGAACGTAGACAGTATGGTTTCCCCACATTCCACAGTTTTAATTGGCTGTCTGTTGAGCTGAGATAAACACAAAGAAGAATAAATTTTAGATTTCATGGTATGAAACTATCATCACTAGTAATTTAAAAAAGCAATCTAGTGGTTAAAAATGTAGACTGTGGTGCCTACATATCTGAGTCTTGTCCTCATTGGCTCCAGTATTAACAGAGAAATATGATATGAGTATCTATCGATTTTATAGAATTAAATGAACCCAACTCTCTGAAAACTGAACTCGTTTAACAGGCTTTCAATAATGCCTGGGTATACAGAAAGGAAGCATTAATGGCACCAATACTACCATCCCACCATCAATAAATAATGAGACTGCCATGAGAGGTATGTTTTATTTTAGGGAGACCCTCATTCTTCTCACTGTGATTTACCTTTCAACTAGTAAGTTAGTGGTATAATAGATATAAATTATTTTCATGCTATCTTCTACAGGAGAGGTATCATTGGAAATTACATGATGCAGTTTATTTTGCTGAAAGACTATATAAATCTAGTTGCTTGCCCAAAACTTTTTTTCTTTTTTTGCACATAAAAATCACTGATAATTCTAATAGACAAAGGCAATTTTAGGACGGATACTATTTTGCAAACTGATTTCCTATACCGAATTGCTTGTTTTACTTTTGTTAAGAAACTTTGTAAATATATTTATTAAAAAATACATAACTAAATCTTTTCAATTACAATGATCATTACTGAACAGGACAATATGATACAGGTCTTACTTTCTTTACTAAAGATTAAAAAACTTAGAGCCCCATTTTGGAGATGATAAAACTGAGGTTCAGAAGCTTACAACTGAATACTACCAAGATCCAAACGGTTTGATTTAAGTATTTGAGGTCTTTTAGAAATGTACTTTAGAAGCTGGACATCAGCGGTTAAGAGCACTAGCTGCTCTGCCAGGTCCTGAGTTCAATTCCCAGCACCCACACGGTGGCTCAGAGCCATCTCTAATGGGATCTGATGCCCTCTTCTGGTGTTCATGAAGATAGCATACTCATATACATTAAATAATCTTAAAGAAAAAAAATTAAAAGAAATGTGCTTTAATCTGTTTTATTCCAGTGTTGCAATGAATTTTATGTTTCCACTTACAATGCATCTCATTTTTAGGTTATTTTCTGCCTGTTATAGTTACTCTAAAGAGGGAATACACTTCAGCTACCACTTAAATTTACTAAGTAATTACCCTCATAATTCCCTTGACAAGCTCAGCTATAAATACTTTTTGCCTTGCCAAGTCACCAAATTCTTAAAGCAACTGGTGTGACCGTGAAGGTACAAAGCAGAATTCAAGGCACTGGTAGATACAATCTTCTAAGAGAGATAAGAAACCAAGTAAAAATAATAAAAAGGCCTGTAGAGAGAAATTACATATTGTTTTACTAGATTATGAGATGAATAACCAAAATATGGAACTACCTATATTGTTAGAAAAGTTCTGTTGTTTGACAACAAGTTACTTTACATCAGTGACATTTTATTACTTAAAAAAAAAAAAAGAAACTAAAAATTCTACAAGGAACATTTGCTGGGTATAAGCAAATACACTTAAAAAGATCTCTTTAAAATAGATTTTACTGAGAAACTGGTTTAAGTTATTATAAAAATCAAGAAGTCATTTAAATTCAATAATCACTCTACTACTACATTGACAGTAGACTCATATAGTAACACACTGGTTTACTTCAACAAATTATTTTTCTTTCTATGGCACCAAACATGTTGGTTACTTCTTCAGAAGAAATAGTAACAAAAATAAAATTTGAAGCTCAAATGTTAATTAAATTACAAACATAACTTAAGAGGGCCTAACAAAAGTAATGTTTTATTTTATTCACAAGAAATATAAAAGTAAACAAAACAGATAAGGTACATGTATTTTAATGAAAGACATGTAAATCTGTTGCTATCTGAGAAAGTAATCTGAGGTCTGTCTTTGCATAAACCTCCAACATTAATGAGGAGACCCCTGAATCATGCTCCCCCCCTCCAAAAATAATACTCACGCAGAAACAATCTCTTCACCACTCACAAACTTGGCATAAGACACTGCTTTTCGGTGTCCCTTGAATACCATTATTGGCTGTTTAGTGTTACGAAGATCATAGTAGTGGACACAGTGATCTAAAATAAAATTAAAAGATGAATGTAGCAATTGAAGAAAAGTAAGGCAAAACAATTTAACTGATTTGGTGTTTTCAGCAGAGCAAGAGGGGTGGCTGAGTCAAGATCATCTTCACATAGAAACAGTAATTTGAAACATTTATGAAACTACCATCAGGGGGTAAGGAATCCAGGAGAGGGATCACAGTATCATGTTGTTTTAGCCCAAAAGAAGCAAGCAGCTGATAAACAAGTTCAGCAAAGTGGTTGGATATAAAATTAACTCAAACAAATGAGTAGCCTTCCTATATTCAAAGAACAAACATGTGGAGAAAGAAATTAGGGAAAAGATACCCTTCACAATATTCACAAAAACTATGAAATACCTTGGTGTGACTTTAACTAAGCAAGTGAAGGACCTGTATGACAAGAACTTCAAACCTCTAAAGAAGAAAATCGAGGAAGATCTCAGAAAATGGAAAGATCTCCCATGCTCATGGATTGGAAAGATCAACATTTTAAAAATGGCCATCTTCCCAAAAGCAATCTACAGATTCAATGCAATCCCCATCAAAATTCCAACCCAGTTCTTCATTGAGTTGGAAAGAGCAATGTGCAATTTCATCTGGAATAACAAAAGACCTAGAATAGCGAAATCCATCCTCAACAACAAGAAAACATCTGTGGGAATCACTATCCCTGACCTCAAGCTATATTACAAAGCAATTGTGCTGAAAACTGCACGGAACTGGTACAGAAATAGGTACGTGGCTCAATGGAATAGAAGATCCAGAAATGAGCACTCAAGTATATGGTCACCTGGTTTTTGACAAAGGAGCTGTAAACATTCAATGGAAAAAGGACAGCCTATTCAACAAATGGTGTTGGTCCAACTGGCGCTCAGCATGCAGAAGAATGAAAATAGACCCTTTCTTATCTCCTTGTACAAAGCTCAAGTGTAAGTGAATCAAAGATCTACACATTAAACCAGGTACACTGAAACTATTAGATGAGAAAGTAGGGAAAACCTTAGAAGTCATTGGCACAGGAGAAAATTTCCTTAACAGAACACCAATGGCTCGAGCTCTAAGGTCAAAGATTGACAAATGGGACTTAATGAGATTGCAAAATTTCTGTAAGGCTAAAGCCACTGTCAAGAAAACAAAATGGCAGCCAACAGAGTGGGAAAAGATCTTTACCGACCCCACAGATAGAGGCCTAATATCCAAGGTATACAAAGAACTCAAAAAGCTAGACACCAGAGAATTAAACAACCCTATTAAAAAATTGGGTACAGACTTAAAAAGTTCTCAGTCGAGGAATATCGAATGGCTGAGAAACATCTAAGGAAGTGCTCAACATCCTTAGCCATCAGGGAAATGCAAATCAAAACAACCCTGAGATTCTACCTTACACCAGTCAGATTGGCCAAGATCCAAAACTCAGATGACAACAGGTGCTGGTGAGGATGTGGAGAAAGAGGAACACGTCTCCACTGTTGGTAGGGTTGTCAACTGATACAATCACTCTGGAAATCAGTCTGGCAGTTCCTCAGAAAAATGGACATAGTACTACCTGAAGACCCAGTTATTCCACTTCTGGGCATTTACCCCAGAGATGCTCCAACATACAACAAAGATACATGCACCACAATGTTCATTGCAGCTCTATTTATAATAGCCAGAAGCTAGAAAGAACCCAGATTTCCTTCAGTAGATGAATGGATAAAAAACTGTGGTACTTTTACATAATGGAGTACTTACTACTCAACTATCAGAAAGAATGACTTAATGAAATTCTTTAATAAAAAATGGATGCATCTAGAGAATATCATCCTGAGTGAGATAACCCAGTCACAAAAGAACAGACATAATACGTAGTCACTGATAATGGGATACTAACCCCAGATAGCTCTGAACACCCCAGAAACAACTCACAGACTGTGTGAAATTCAACAACAATAACAACAAAAAAGAATATATTTTAATTAAAATAGAACTGTATCACATCCCCCTTTCCTCCCTACAGCCCCTCCTAGTTTCTCTCATATCCCTCAAATGAATAGCCTCTTTTCCTATATTATTGCTACATATATACATATGTGCATGTATATGTACCCACAAATACTTAATTGCAACCTTAAAAAATGTATTCATATACTTTTATGCCAAAATGCTGAAAATTTGTACAATTATCTTTGTTTTTTAAAAAATAAAGAAAGAAAGAAAGAAAGAAAGAAAGAAAGAAAGAAAGAAAGAAAGAAGAAAGAAACTATCTCCAGGCCTAAAACTCAGAGCCTAGTGTCAGTACATGAAGATGCAGTCCACCATCTGACACAGTCCAAAGGTCAATTCCCAAGCCAGCGCTCAGGCAATAAAGTGACGGGTAAAGTTGGTCTGTAATCAATGAACTGCCTCTACCACCTCTTCCCTGAGCCTGGATAGCACAATGCTAAGCAAGAATCCAATCCCCGAAGGCTAAAGAAAACCCTGTCTTTGTGTTGTGTTGGTCTTAACAGATTGTGTACTCTAAGGAGGACTCATATTGAGGCGTTGGTCATTCTGAACCCAATACCTAGCAGAACACGCACAAAGGCATAAATACTATAGATTAAAGGAAGTTGTAACCAAATCGCTGCATAGGAACATGGGGTCTAGTCCATGATCATTTTAGAGAGAAAAAAAAATCAGTGTCTTCCAAGAGGCTGTTGGCTGAGGAAAAGGCAGCCTGGCCCACCTTAGCCTCAGTGATGAAGCACACCTTTCAGGTACTCTTACTGTTCTTTTGAAAGCACTGTTACACCTTGTTAGTAGGAATCACTGTAGCGTTGAAATAGCAGTACTGGCTGTACACTCAGAAAAAAGTCATACCTTATTTAAAATATCTGGAAGGATAAGCTCAATGCCAGATGATAAATCCTTAATCCTTTCATGTAAAGACATTATTGGGTGTGAATAAACATTAACAACACCCATGGAACTGTCATCTAACCAAAATGAATATAAACTGTCAAAGAGAGATGACAAAGGGGTGATAGGTATGAATATTCAGTCTTAAATAGCACTGTATAAGCAATTAAAGAACAAAACAACCAAAATAAAAATAATTAAAGACATAAATACATTCAGTCTATTGGCATGAGGGTTTTTACACCTTTAAAGCCAAGTATAGCTATCAACAAAAAGGGTAAGGTGGGTCACGACATAAGGGGGCCAACTCAGAGGAAGAGGAATAACTGTTAGCATGAATGCACTCAAGATTTAAGCATTTAAATACACATAAAAATATTAATAGGTCTTAGGAGAGATTACAGTACAGTAATAGAGGAGTTAAGCCTCTTTCACTAATACACAGAATATATGAACAGGAAATCTATAAACAAGAGAATTAAACTATACACTGCACCAAGTGGACAAAAGATTCCCTTACAGCATGTGCCCTCCAACATTAGAAAGTATTAATTCTTTTCAATAATGCATGGAGGATTCTCCAACACAGGTAAGATTGTAGGCCATGAAAAAAGTCTCAGTACACTTTAAAATATTGAATTGTCCAGTATTATTTCCAACTGTAAGTTGAATTAACCTGGAAATCAGTTAACAGAACTCTGGACATTATATATAATTACATGTAAGCTAACAACTTATGAACAATCAATGAAGTAAAGAAATTGAAAAGAAAAAGATTTAAATTTCCCAATACAAATACCACAATATGCCTACACTGACAGAACATAGCAGAAGCAGTAGAAGAGGAAGCATATTGCAACAAATGTGCACACCAAAAAAAAAAAAAAAAAAAAAAAAAAAAAAACAAAACAAAACAAAACAAAACAGGACAAGTGAGTGCTGCTCTTCCAGAATATCCAAGAATGTTTCTCAGCAACACATGGCTCAAGACCACCTGTAACTCTAGCTCCAGATCTGCCACCCTCTTCTGATCTCCATGGGCTTACATACCCATGACATATATTCACTAATACATAAATAAAAAAAAACCTTAAAAACAAAAACAAAAAACCTAGAAAATGGGACTGGCAAGATGGCTCAGATGAAGTTAAGGCACTTGCAACCAACCCTGACCACCTTACTTTGATCCCTGAAATTAAGGAGGTAAAGAGAATTAATTGGGGCAAGTAGTCCTATGACTTCTTCCACTTGTGTACCCCACATTGTACACACACACACAAACTAAATAAACATAAAAGTGGGGCAGAAAGGTTTCAGAAAACAACCTATTACTTCCTGACAGAGATGGAAGGATGACTCAACATACACAGATCAATGACACTGATACTCTATCAAAAACAAAAACAAAAAAACACTGAAGGACTAAAATGTTCATTGTTTCATCAAATGCAGACAAAATACTTGATAAAATTCATCAGGTCTTTATATAATACAGTTGAAAAAAGAAGGTAGAGAAGAAACATACTTCAACATAATATATGCCATATGTAACAAACCAACACCAGGCACTACCAGGATCAGTAGAAGAGATTATATGTATACAGAAGACATAAAATAATCAGGGAAGCTTTATTCATAGTGTCTCCATCCCACCAAGACAGTGCAGAAGTCACAGTAGCAGGAGCTGCTCACATTACTTGTAACATAATTATTAAAATGATAAAAAAATAAAAGCACACAAAAAATTAAGAGTAGGGCAAGAATGGGACTTATTCTGAAACTCATGGCTCTTGCACAATGAAAACCACCACTCTGAGTATAAGAGTGAAACAGAATTGCAAAAGTACTTCAAATAACTCATTGCTATGACTAGAGTATCTATCATTCATAAAATACTACCTTGGCATGTCCTTTGTGATAAATGATTGGCATGTTTATTCCCCTGCAGTGTTTTATACATAACAGGAAATGAATCAAGTCAAAGAAATTGATAGGCTTCTTTAAAAAACATTCCTGATCCATTCAGTACAGCGTTTAATAAACACTATTCTGTCAGTGTCTAAGAAAAATGCACATAAACATTTAGCAGACAGCAAACAAAAATCCACAAACCCATCTCTAGGTGTTAAAGACAGGTGAGAGAATATCACAATTCGGAATAGCAGCAGATGAGAATGATGCACCTCTCAGCGTATCATAACTTAACAATGAAAGAAAGCTCACAATTACAGAAGTAGTAACTTTCAATTCATTTTCAAATGTACTTTTAAGTATGTTAAAGCAAAAATTAAAAGAAACTTTTATTTCTTACCTGCACAGCCAAAAGCCAGATGGTACCTGGAGGAGGGGCTGAACTTCACACAGCACACATTAGCCTTTGCTTCAATGCTTGCCACAGAGTTGTCTAAATTGGTGGACCATAGCTTCACTAAGGAAGTGGTGATAAAAATAAAACAATATACTAAGCAAATGTTTCTGTAACTTGACAAGTGTTACTCAAATAACTTTTGTGTCAATATGAAGCATTAAACTGAATGATATGACAGAACAGTTCTTGAAACTGAGAGCTTACTTTCAATGGTAAAAATCAACAGATATGAACAGTGACATCACAAAGATAGGTATCAAGGACCCAAAAATAAACATACAAAACACTATTCTGGAGCCTGATGTTGGGCCCATTAGACATGTATTATTAATCTCAATATTCTACAGTGAAAGTTAAGGTCACACATTCTGATGAAAACCACACATTTCACTTGCATGAGGTATGTTAAGACTTAAAACACTTCAAAACTCCAAACGGGGATAGACCTGGGCTGCTCTCAAGCTTTGTCAATGGAGAGATGCATAACTAGTCAGACACTGAGAATAAGAATCAGGGCTCAGCACCAACTGGGACATGGATATTAACCCCCCAATCCACACCACGAGTAAGGAACATCTTAGGGAGCATCTCAGAAGAGTGAAATATGTAAGAGCTCAAGATGGGAAAACTGCTGTGAAATGCTGACTTCTGACATGGAATGGTATCACAATCATGTGGCTACCTGCACAAAGCCCGTATCAGATTAATCTTGCCAAAATTTCATATTTTATATTATTTCCATTTACATGATTATATGGGTTTGGTATACATGTGTGTGCAGATGCCTACAGAACCTTGCAGAAGGAATCAGATTCCCTGGATTTGAAATTTCAAGTGGATAGAGACTTGCTTGGCTACCTAACAAGCCCACATAGGGGGATATGCCACACAAGGACTCCAATTTTCCTACTGAGAAATACCAGACACAGTTTTGTTCAGTTATAGCATAAAAACTATTCAGAATAAGAGTCAATGTAAACATATTGTTTATTTAATTATAGAGACATTAAAATAGAATGTCTATTTTAATTCAGAATTAAATTCAGAAACGAGAATACAGTATTTTCTACCATGATGTTTCATAATTTTGTTAAAATACAAAATATTCACCATATTTTGAATATGACTACTGTTGAATCAGTTAACAATTTCTAGAGCACATAATTTTTATTTCCCTCTAATATCTGAGAGTTGTTCCATTTGAGTCTGTTTATAAAGCTGGTTTTACTAGTACTTATCATTGCAGGTCACAAACACACATTCAAAAAAGATTAGTAGACTTGACTTTTCAAGTAAGGTAATCTGTTCATAATAACTGCTGTAACATGATAGGAAGAATAGCAGAAAATAACAAATTTCTAAATACTTGAGGGAATAAAGTTTATTAGATGATATATCTAAAAAATCTGGTTAAAAGATGACTTGCAGGGGTTGGACACATGACTTAGTAGTTAACTACGCACGCATGAAAGCGCGCACGCACGCACACACACACACACACACACACACACACACACACACACACACACACACACACACACACATATGAATGATCATGAGTTCTGACCCCGGTACCCATGCTAGTGTACTCTTAATGCTTGTTACTCCAACTGAGGGATCTGACACCCTCTTCTGGCTTCTGTATGCATACGCACTCCAGAGGCATATATGCAAACAGACACATACATACTCATACAAACACACATAAAGAAATTGTTTTTAGGAAGTTGCCAGCAATTTAGTTGGTTGGCAGTGCATGGCACAAATACAAAAACACTATTGTGAAAATGTTGTGCATTCATTTTTCCTTGACTCAAAAGAAAAAACTGATTTCCCACTCAAATTACTTTTTGATTCACAAAGAACTTGCATGAGTTTCAATAAATAACTTGCACAGCTGCACTAAACAGAGTTTAAAGGAGTGGGATCTTCTAAGGGGAAACAGAAATGAATAGTACCTTTTGCATCATCAGAACCTGAAGCCAGAAGTTTAGGATCCATCAAATTAAAGTCAACACTCCAACACCTCTTTTCATGCTCCTTGATATAGGAGGGGAAGGAGGGGGAAAACACTTTATTGATATGGGTTGCTTAAGCAAACTGCAATCAAATAAAAAGCAAGGACACTGGAGGAAAGCCTCATATTTACTACTACAATTATTGCTTCTGTAAATGTATTTAATATTCTGTAAATAAAGCATGAGAAATTCTTTAGAAAAGCACTTGTTACTACTACAGTTATTATAAGTATAAAAATACTAAATAGTGGTTAAAAATTTTAATTATACAGCATATAAATACTTCAAATTGTTAAGAAAACAAAAAATATAATTTTTAAATATATAGTCAGTATCCATATTTACCTGATAGACCTTTGACCTCTGTCCTGTGAATCCATCCCACAGTATAACAGTTCCTTCATAATCACTGCTGGCTAGCAGGTTCTTATGGTAACTACTCCAACTGATACAGCTGAACAAAAGAAAAAGCTAAAACTTTTAAGATGTAAATAGTAACACTGGGGTAAAATGAATTTCAGTGTGTTCAGGAAGATGAACATTCTTCAAAATGGTTTCTATCAGTTCACAATAATCCAGAAAGAGACATTAGAAATATCTAGATTTTCATATTAATAGTAAACCATCAAATGCTGAAGTTTACCACTTTTTAATTCAGATCACAATGTGTGTGACAAATAGAGCTGAGAGTTGAGGTAACTGTTAATGACAATGATGAAGCTCAGGTGACTCAGAATGGTACAGCAAAATAATATGAAAGACTGGTGTGCCCCTATAGTTAGCTGTGCCAAGTCATAAAGCTAAATTAATGAGTTTGAATTGGATTTCAGTTTTTACATTCAAAAGGTCCTGATCAATGCAATGTATGACTGAAGTGCGAATTAAAATCATGCAATAGATTTAAAGCTTTAACACTTATGATTTCAGCTATTCTCTAAAAGTCTGCATCTAAAGCAGTAAACTATTACTGAGACATATACATGTTAAACAGTACACATTAAAATGTGTGGATTAGTAAATAAAGCACTAAGAAAAGCAGTTAACATCCAAGAATATATTGCTCTCTCCATTGTATTTATGGCCAACTTTAGGGATTGGGAGATCATCTGAATCTGAAAATAAACTCAGTTTTTCATTATGGATTCAGACACACTACACTCTAATTTCAGATCTGTCACTTAATAGCTGTGACTCTGGTTAACTTAGTGCATTTCATAACTGGTGAAAACAAACTGGACAACTCTAATTAGTTGTACTTAGGTACTGGTCTTCCCAGCCCAGTCAGCTTTGTCCTTGAGCAATTTCAGGCACTTAGAATTTGTCATATGTCATCAAGTGCTATACATTCACCCATGTGCCATGATAGAGCAGGCAGTAGCACACTTAAAATGTATTACATTCTCCTTTATGGTGACAATGAGCATGAATACTAAAATGAACCAAGTATTCTGCTGAGTTTATTACTGTGACATTTTAAAGTACAGTATAGTACAATTAATCTTACTGTAATAGCTATATGCTATAAATCAGTACAAAGGAATTAAGAACAGCAACTCGAGAATTAAACTCCCTCAATCTGCATCCCTCCACATATTAGCTGGATCATCCCAGGCAAGCTATATACTTTAGGTTTTAGTGCAATTCAACTGTGAGTGTGGGTAATAATGGTAACCACATCAAATAACTATTAAAGCACTTAAGACTATGTCTAACACATAAGCATTTAATAAATTCCTGTTTTGTAATATATTCTCTACTTAGGAGTATAATAAATTCTCAAGTATGATGCCAATATAAATGCGTGGGCTCTCAAACTGCTGTGCATGAATTAGGAAATAAAAAAAGAACATACTAGTTTTTCACTAATATTAGAACACACATATAAACACATATACCTTAGATTCAACTTAATACCAAATATCCCAGAATCCAAAAGTTAGAGCACCAAGTCGCTGCCTAATGTACAAAACCTGTTGCCTACAAATTATTCTCTAAATACAACCAAAGAATGCTCTCTAAATAAGAGTCTCATGGAAAAAATAAAATAATGTCATATTTATCACTAATATGAACAGCTACTTTGCCCCCCCCCCCCAAAAAGAGAGAGAAATACCTGATTTTAGAATTGCAGGTCATTTCATTCTCAGGATAATGAATATCTACTGCATCCTGGATGACTGTGCCATATTCATAGACTTTAATCTTCTTTGTAACTCCAGCAATTGCAAAATAGTCACAATCCCGGTCAAATTCAATACTAAAGGGGAGGAAGAACACACATGTCTATGACACTATGTATCCAACCCTGTGATGTTATCTATAGCAAATTTTCAGGATTTTACTTTTCCCCCCTATTGCCCCAGTGCTGAGGCTTGACCTTAGGGCAGATATATATGTGTGTGTGTATATATATGTGTGTGTGTGTGTGTGTGTGTGTGTGTGTGTGTGTGTGTGTGTGTATTCTACACACATATATATATTCTAGACAATTATGTATGATACCCCTGAGCTGTGACCCCAACTGACATTTTTTCTCTTTTCAAAGAAGTTCTATTTCTAAAGATAAGGCAGCTTCTTCATATATCGTCAAGTCTCACTAGGCCACATGTTCAGAATTAAGTCATCAGCATTGAATTACAAGAGTAAGGGAACAGTACAGAGCTCTAAGTGTCAATGTGATCTTTTGTTCCTAGACACGTGGCCTGTTTTTTGTTTTTTTTAAGTTTAGCTTTAATAACTATATTACATCCTAGAATGGAAACCTTTAATAATTTGAAATATTATGAATGCTGAAAGAAAATTACCAATAATTTTTTTTCACAAATTCTTGTCATTATTTTTTCAAGGTACTTACTGTCATTTTAATAAATAAATCAATGTACACAGAGAATTATTGAAGCAATTAGTGGTGACAAGGGGACAGAATATTCACAAAAAGAAAAACTAGGTTATCATTAGTTTACCTCAAGCCTATTTTTTATTTCCCAAATACTATCTCTCTGAATCACAGAATGTCAATGCATACCCTTATTGCACAGAGAACAATATAAAAAACCCTCTGCTCCTTTTACAGGACTTGGAGAATGCACTACGCTCTTGTAACTTCTTTGAATCACAAATTTCAAACTAAGCTACTTCATTGCAAAGCATAAGATCTTATTCATGTTTGTGGAATTTAACATGCAGCCTCCATACTTATCAGAGGCCAGAAATCTAGATTGCCTAATACAGGTGAAAGTTGAAATGAACCTCTATATTCAATATTTCTCAATATAAACTAAGTGTTCTTCCTAGAGAAATTCTCACTGATCTATAATCACTAATTCTCCTAACTACCATATGAGAAAAATATTATTATCAACATTTTAGAATTATAAGGGTTAAAGTGAAATGATCTACTCAAAGGTACCTTTTTAAATGGTATTTAATTTTCAGGTAGTCTGGCTTCAGAGATGATGCCCGTAATATATTCATATCTCTCTCTCTCTCTCTCTCTCTCTCTCTCTCTCTCTCTCTCTCTCTCTCTCTCTCTCTCTCTCTCTCTCACTGAGGTGATTTAGTAATGCCTAGTAACAAGTAAGATAAGCCTTGAATACATTCCCTCAATTTACAAACAGGTACTAAGAAAACAAAAGTACGATAATGTACAAGTCAAAGTATGGACTTAAGTATAGGCCAATTATTAAATTTTAATACTAAAAAGTTTAAGCACTAACCTGTTAACTTAAAAATACTGCAGAAAAAGCTGACTAGAGGTCCTAAACAATGACCTGTGTTGTCTTGTTGAAAGCTGGCTTTATATGTCTTTTTCCTAGCAGCCCTCATCATCATTTAGGTTCTTTACCTTACTCTAAACTTGACTGTTAAAAAAAAAATCAGTATTTTGTTTTGGTCTCATTGCTGTTTTCTTCCTTTTGGATTATTTGAAAAGGACTTTGGAGAGAAAGACACGATGATTCGTGTCTATAATCATAATTCTCAAAGGCTGAGGCAGGAGGATTCTAATTTTGAGGCTGCCCTGGGAGGCAGAAAAAAACCAAACCATGTCACATGTCAACCAAAGACAAGTTATACTGGGAATATCAAAGCCCTGACATTGTTGTAATAATAATAATAATAATAATAATAATAACATAAAATATAACACACAAACCAACAAAAGGACAAAAACTGCCACACATCTTTCATTAAGTCCTGACACAGGTAAGGTCAATCTGGGAAGGAAAAAACCCAATCTGCACGCACAATGTCTTCATCTGACTCGTGTATAGGCAAGTCTGTGAAGCATCTTCTTGATGTGCCCGGTTGAGTGGATCTCAGACTACTGTAGGCAGTGCCACAGTTAAGTAAGAAAACACACTGAGCAAGCAGGTAGGTAGCATTCCTCCAGTCGTACTTCACCTCGTACTCTGGTTAAGGTCCTTGGCCTTCCTCAATGAAAGACTGGAATATTAGCTTTGACTTATTTGAAAACCATTTTCTCCCCATATTGCTATTGGTTGTGGTGCTTATCACAGTAACAGAAAGGAAACTAAAACACCAATTAAGCAAACTAAGAAACAAGTAGGTATTAACTTCTTGATATCTTTGACAAAATAGACTTCGAGCAAAAACTAGTCAGAAAAGATAGTCACTTCATACTTAATTAAGAGAAGCATCCAGAAAACAGTCATTCTCAGTGAAGTAATTCAGACCCAGAAAGACAAAAGCCACATGTTGTCACTAATGTAGATGCTAGCATTGAACCTTAAGATACATATATTTAAGTCAGATAACCACAAATATATAAAGAAACTAGTAATGAAGAGGATTCAAGTGAATGGGAATAGAATGCAGGTGGTACAAACAGGGCAAAGATGGATGAAACAGTCAAGATTAAATGATGCAGGGATAAGAGATCAGGGTAGAGGATGGGGTATGAAAGCAACAACAGTGGACAGTGGTGTTTTAAATGAGGAGTGGTGCTACTGGGAACAATTTAGAACATGGCACCTTGCTTGAGGAAATATTTCACTAGGAACAGGTTTTGAATTTTCATAGCAGTTCCCTACTTACAGCTTGTTCTCTGTGCTTTATGCTTGTAGCTGAAAATGTGAACTCTTAGTTTTCTACACCCGTTGCCATGTCTCTCCAACCATGATACATTTTATCATTCTAGAAGTATAAGCCAAAATAAACTCGTATTTTTGTAAGTTGCCCTGGTTATAGTGTTTTATCACAACAAAATAAGTTCTTAAAATATAATGACTAACATCAATCAAAAGACAATTGAAAATGCCATGTGGAAATCTACACGTATACATATATTAAAAATGTTTTAATTGAATTTACCCTACAAGAAAGAGGAGGCAGGAAAAATGCTTTCTAGATACCATATACTCAAATAACAAGCCTAGTGTCAAATATAGATTACCTCTTTTCAAGATTTTGTTCACTGTCCTACAGAACTCCCACCATCATGCTGAAACACTGCAAGATATTTCAACTGCTCGTTTCCAGAACTTGTAAACTCCATTGGTAAATACTGAAGATACCACATACTAGAGTTAATGGACATGGAAAAAGCAAACCAGTACTGACATAGAAGCTTCACCCCTACTGGCTAGCTTTCATAGTTGTGGTGGTCTGAACAGGAATGGGTCTCATAGATTTATTTATGTGTTTAAATGCTTGGCCCATAGAAGTGGCACTATTAAGAGGTGTAGCCTTGCTGAATAAAACTGCCTTACTGTGGAGGCTGGCTCTGAGGTCTCATATGCTCAAGCTAGTCCTAGTGTCTCCTCCTACTGCCTTTGATCAAGATGTAGAACTCTTGGGTCCTTTTCCAACACCATGTCTGCCTGCATGCCACCATGTTTCCTGTCATGACAATAATGGACTAAAATTCTAAAAGTATAAGCCAGTTCAATTAAATGTTTTCCTTTGTAAGAGTTGCCATGATCATGGTGTCTTCACAGCAACAAAACCCTAAGATAATAGTAGCGGGAGGTTTTATTCATACAATGGGGGTGGGAGTGAGGGTGGGAGGGAATCAACAATCTTACCCACCCTCCCAAATGTAAACTTTACCAGCTTCAATGATGACTGGCATGACCAGAATATAGTGCTATGAAAACTATGAGCAGCCAATGACACTCTCAGCAGTTTTAAAGCCCCAAAAGGTGCAACTGGCTAGGTCACTGACCTGAGGGGAAACCGCACAACTAAGTTCTTATCTTTATATCCACAGATTAGTATACCTGTGAACCATCATCAACGTTTGTTTGTTGTGTGCCTCTGCCCTCCAGAAGATGGAATAGGTACAGAGACTCACAATTGATCAACCTGTAGAACATTAAGAGACTGTGGAATGTTCAACTCTAAATGCAATACCCATATCAAGACTTCCTCCTCAGCAGGGCTCAGAAATCACCACAAAGGAGGGGACAGAAACACTGTAAGAGCCAGGAGGTCTCTATAACAAAACAGTATTTGTCAGGCAGAGCACTGAAATGCACACACACAGCTGTGATGACGCAATGCATGCTGTAAGCTCCTCTGCTTCACTGGTGAGCACTAAACCGTGCACACAGAGGAACCAGGGTGGACTCTATGGGTTTGGTTTTCAAAATAAAATAAACACACATGAAGTTGGGATGGGAAAGTGGTAGAAAGAAACGGGAGGAATAAAACAAATTATAGGCATAAATGAAACTGTCATTAGTAAACAATTCAACCTCATAGGATTTGTTTATAATGAAACACACTTTTTAACTTTGAAAAATAATATTATTGGAGATGCACTTATAACATGGAAATTGCATTTTTTCTTTCACATTCTACAATTTTCAACTGTTTAAGAACATAATCTATTTTAGCAGTTGAAAAAATAATTTCAGTATTAGAAACTGACCTTTGTCAAAAGAGCCACAAGTCCAGTGATAAGCAGCAAGGCAACAGACCATAAAGCACAACTGATTAGACTTTCAGTGCAGTGTGCACAAGCAACACAAAGCACTCAATTCTGCCATAGTCTACAGTCTGTTATATCTTTATGTAGTTTGAAGATAAGTAATAACAAACAAGGTAGATTAATATCCCCCAGCACTAGAGCCCAAATTATCAGGAGAAAATATAGTAAGAACAGTTGTTAAAATCTCATTTACCAGAATATGTGCCTCAAGAGTCACAGGGAGCTATAATTTCAAAGAAACAGACCACAGACTTAGAAAGTGATTATTATAGTGAAAAAGACATTGCCAGATAGTTAGAGAGTGCAAGCACAGGCAAAGTCAATTAAAACTAGGGCCATTCATGGCCTTCATCCTAAAGCAGTTAAGTGTCATTAGTAAGTAAACTCCTATAATAAAAATTACATTGATTAAGCATTATTTTAAACACTATACATAAGGTAAACCCAAAATCTCTACCATGCAGATGTTAAGTCATTTGGTGTAGGCTAGGCCAAAGATTAAATGTGAAAGCTTAGAGCTAACTTCCATACTATCAGGACCTTGATATCACTCCTTATCAGACCCAGATAGAACTTTAAGTGACTTTGGGTATTGAGATTCAAATGCTTATAAACCTAAGTAGGAGAGACACAGATAGCAAGAGTATAAGCTATGACGGGGTTTATTTTGCCCACTGGTTCCATAAAGAGCAACAGCTTATGTTACCAAACGCTTTGGAGCTTTGAAACCTAATTTACCAAAACAGACACTGCCTTTGAGCTTACAGGAGCTTTCCATGAAGCCTTGGATCTAGGCTGTTCTGACCAAGCCAATTCTAACTTTGCTTTATTCTTTAAGCAATCTTTACTTTTTGCAGAGGCCTCCATCCACTTTTATGAGGAACTAGAGTTTTACAATTTTGATAACCACTCACTGTATGGTCTTGTGTTTCACCTCTTTAAAGTGCGTTCCCACACATTCATTCATCAATTTTACCTTCTTTAAGTATTATAAACATGAGAAAAATATTTTTATGTGGCAATATATGTGATCATAGTTCTCTAAATCAAGTCACTAAACTGCTATTCAGTATGCTAGAGTAGGGGAAGTAGTATGTATTCATTTGTTTCAGGAATATTGATATTTTGATAAAATTTTATTTATGAGGACCTGGGTATGTAGCTCAGTTAGCACAATGCTTTCCTAGTATACAAGGCTTCCTGGGTTCATCCAGAAATGCACAAAAATGGAAAGTCCATTGCTGTAATCCTACTACTCAAAATGGAGGCATGAGAAGTCAAAAGGTCATCCTTGGCCATTCAGCAAGATTAAGGGCAGCCTAGATATAACTTGTCTCAAAACAATAAAAAGCTCTACAAATTTATGAAAACTAAAATTGGAATTTCACATAAATCTCATATACAAAATAGTACTCATCTTGTTTTTTAACATTTTTTTTAAATGTAGAAACTTTTCTTACTTGTAAGCTACCTAAAATCAGGTAGAGGGTTGGGACTGTCTAGCACGTGACTGCTGATCATTATTCTGACTTAATGAACATCCTCATTTCATGGCAGAGGTACTAAAAATTGAGGCTACACTGTAAAAGTCCCCATGTATTTTTATCTAATTATTTTACCAGTGCTCATTTTGCCTTTAATTCCATAAATTCACAAAATTTTATGTTCAAGCAATTACCTTCTACGTTGACTCTACCATTCCCTCTGGCTATTGACAAATACACGACCTGACAGACTGTAGTGCAGCACCACTCTGAAAGCCGAGCGCTCTGTCTGCTAAGATGTCTTTCTCCTTGGGGCAACTAAAACTCAAAAGATTGATGCACTAACAACTCAGATTCAGAAAAACTTATATAAAATCGTAATTATACTTATTTAAATCAGTAGTTCTCAACCTGTTAGTTGAGATCCCTTTGGTGATCAAACAACTGTTTTGCAGCGGTGGTCTAAGACCACCAAAACCCACAGATATTTATGTTATGATTCCTAATAGTATCAAAATTATCGTTATGTAGTAATGAAGATAATTTTTGGTTGGGAGTCACCACAGCATGAGGAACTGTATAGTAAAGAACTACACTGTACTAGACACCATTAGGAAAGTTGAAAACCACTGGTTTAAATCAATTCAGTGGGAAACCGACCCCTTCATAGTAAAATGAGATAGCTATGAAATACTTATGTGCATGCATAAACCTCCAACACAGAAGTGTGCATGAACATACACTTGAGTAAGCAAACATACACACACACACAGATATGCACCAACAAACAATAAACCCATTTCATATCTCGAATTTCCCATTAGAAGCAAATAAAGCAGTTAAAAAAAAAAAAAAAAAAAAAAACAGAACTTGCCAGGTACATCCCATTACAAAAATCAATAGGAAGGAATTTGAATGAAAATAGCTCTTACTCTCAAACTTAGGTAACAATGTAAGTAAAGTTTTAAATGAAATAACCAAGGTAACTTTGTAACCTAAGACAGGGTGGGAATGAAGCTAAGTGCAGAGTAATTGACTGAGGGGTTGTGTCTTAGTTCTATCAACAGCACCAGAAAAAGAAAGTGAGCACGTTTCACTATCTAAATCAGAGTGATGAGGGCAGAGCACATTGGCCCATACGTGCAGAGTCATAAAAAATCTTTGGGTCAATAATGGACTGTGGTACCTTTTGATTATATACACTACTGACATCACAGCCTTCATTTTTTTAAATAGCATACAATTTTATTTATTTTTTAAAACATTTTGGAATAAAACTATATGAATATATTTTTGTCAGTACTTGATTTTTTTAAAGGTTTGATAGTATGCATTGAACTGTTGTCAGTTACCGTAAGCATAAAGCACATGTAAAACAAAACATAACATGAAAATAGTCAAAGTTTTCTTGGTGCATCAAAGCCTTAAGTACATTCTATGAGGTTTATCCAAGGACAGAACGTCTTTCTCAGAACAGATTAGTAAGGATAGCATGACCAGGCTATGTAACAAAAGAGTTAAGAAGAATTCCAAGAAACACTAAATGCTCAAAAATAGGAAATAAGCCAATTTAATTCAAAATTTTTATTTTATTTTGGTGGTGCTAAAGATACAACTCAAGGCCTTACCCTACAGTGTGTCTTGTAATATAATAAAAACAGTTTCCTCTTAAGGACCAAGACTTGGAGATCAACCATCATTATAAAATGCCTGTGTTTATATATGTTATATGTTATGTTATAGAATTATGTTATAAAATATAGTAAGTGGCTCACGATCCCCTAAGTAACCACTCTGAAAATGAACCTAACAAAGGGCTTTTTATAAGCCTGGTAGCAGATCATCAATCACTGTTATAAAGGCTGCATTTATTCTGAAAAGACAGAATACTATTAACAGTTACTTAGCAACTTAGTGTTTGAGACAAAAATCCTAGAATAATTTCAATATTTCATTTTATCTCAAGTAAGGTTAATAACTAAATTTATTTCTAGTTAGGGTAGACAAATAAGAGAAATAAAATAGTGTTTAAAAAAAATCAATGACATGAAAAGTTCTCATTCAAAGTGGTTTTCCTCATCCCCATTTCAGATTAGAAGTTACATTCTATATGCATTTATAAAATCTCTCTTAAATGCACAATGGAATATGTGTAAATACATCTATTATTTTATTTCTCTGTTTTTATCCAGTAGAGGCAAAATTAAAATTTGTTTTCCCTTTAAACTTATGTATAGGTAAGCCATATTCAAAAACAATTTCTACAACACTGCAAACTTTTGTGAGAAATTACTTTCTGATTTAGTGGGAATTTTTTGATTATTCTGTTATTTACTTTTTCTGGTTTTAACCATCTAACTGTACCTGCGGCTGAACTGACCTCTCCCTGCCCAGGAAAAGTTAAGAGGCACAGAGTTGGAAGCAGCAAATCAACAGCAGCAGACGAGTCGCCTTCAACAGTGCTTTCTGCAGTCATGCATCCACTGAGCACACATTTGCCATTGAATGCCTACCCTGTGCCAGACCTTAAAATATGGCAGGAAAGCAGACAAATAAGAATTCTTTCTGATAAAAGTTTTCAGCCTAAAATAGTTTTAATATACAGCTTTGGAACACTAACCCTTAAGATTCTTGAAAGAGATGTTGTCTATTGGATTACCATTCATCTCATTTCTCATTCCTTCAGAAATCAGGTTAAAGATATCCTGAAGATCTACTGTCTCAGTTAGGGTTTTATTACTACAAGAGACACCACAACCAAGGCAGCTCTTATAAGGTTCAGTCCATTATAATGGTGGGAAGCATGACGCATGCAGGCAGACATGGTGCTAGAGAAGCAACTGAGAGTTGGATCTGAAGGCACCCAGGAGTAGACTCTCTTCTACAGGCAGCCAGGTCTCTTCCACACTTGAAGCTTGAACATAGGACCTTTAAGCCCACCTGCACAGTGATGTCCTCCAACAAGGCCACAACTCCTAACAGTGCCACTTCCCATTTGGCCAAGTATATTTAAGCCATCCCATTCCACTTCCTGGCACCCATAGGCTTGTTCAAACATGTACGTTATGGGGGCATAACTAGCCAATAGCATAATGCAAAATACATTTCGGTTTAATTTCAAAAGTCCTCATAGTCTATGGCAGTCTCAACAATGTTAAGTCTAAAGTCTCTTCTAAGAGTCATTCAATCACTTAAGTGCTATTTCCTATAAAAGCAAAATCAAAACGCAGATTACATACTTCAACATCACAGGATATATACTACCATTCCAAATGTTATAATGAGAAAATACTAGACCAAAAAACGAGGTAGGCAAATTTCAAACTCTGAATCTCCATGTCTGATGTCCAATTCCTTTCAGCTTTCTTGACTGCAACACAATCCTTTCTCTTGGGCTGGTCCCTGTTAGCAGTTTTCCTTGGCAGGTATCCCATGGGATTGGCATCCTAAAACCTTAAGACAACTTTGATGTTACAACTTCTTGTTCCAATGGCTGTGATCCACACACGATCTTCTGGACTTCTCCAAAGGGCTTGGGTCGCTTCTCCAACTCTGCCCTCTGTGGCACTCTGGTTGACTCCACTCTACTGCAAATGCTACTCTTGGTAGATGTTAGCATCTCCAATTTGCTGTCGTCTTCCACTGCAACAAGGCTTTACCAACAGACTCTCACAGGCTCCCCCCAGGTGGTAAGGCCAACTGCAACTATGGCTACACCTTCACCAAGAGCCTTCCGGGGCCTCTCACAATGCCAGGCCTCAGCTGTTCTTCATGATTCATTCATGCCTTCAAAAACAGTACCACCTAGATGATTCTTGTACATCACCAAGTCCAACTTTAGCAGGAGATATAACCTTGGCTATCCCTAGAACACAGCTCCCTTGTGCTCTCAGAAAACACTTTCAGAATATTTTGCCCCAGTAATGCTAATCTCTTCTTAATCACCACTAATTTCTCATCTTGAGCTAACCAACATCTATTATCCCAATAACTCCTTACCCTTTTGACTCTGACCAGGAGCAACATGACTGAAGCTGCCGAGTTGTGCTGCTTTGTGGGGTTGAAACATGTCTCTCCTCCTCCTCCTCCACCACCACCACCACCACCACCACCACCACCACCACCACCACCACGTTTTATCACATCATCACCAGCTTTCTGTTTTCCAAATCCTTCATTGCCTAAGCTTGTCTGTCCTAGAACTTGCTCTGTAGACTGACCTTGAACTCAGGGAATTACAAGACTGTTTCCTGAGTGATGGGATCAAAGGTGTGTATAACCCAAGCTTTTCTATACCTGGACCTTGCTCTGTTCCAAGTTGACCTTGAACCCATGTAATCTGCTTGACTCTGACCTTGGAATTAAAGGAATGTACCAGCATGCCTGCACCTAAGATTTTCATGGTGACTATGCTTCAAAAGCCAATCTTAGGTGTCTCCTCCATTTCTGTATTGTAGTTCCTTCAGGATTAAAAGTCCAAATGAAAACAATAACCACGTCAAAAAAAGGCCTACCTTGATATAACTATACCTTGTTCAATTGCAAACACATAATCTGTAAATTTGGGTAGATGGAATCTTGCCCTAAAGTCCCCACACCCTTAATTCCTTGTAATATCCTTGAACACAGGATTTAGCTTAATTTACTTCCTGGTGCTCCTTAAATCTTTGAACCATATATTTTGTGCTTTTCTTTTTTAATCTTGCTACACTTGATCAAAATATTCTTCATGAAAGTAAACCAGAGCTAGCAGTGGTGCAGCAGTGATCCAGGAACACAGGACTGGCGAGGAGGCTTTCCGACTAGCCTGGGTGCAGAGAGATCTCTGCACAGCGTGCGAAAAGAGAGGTTCGCCGATACCCCTTCCTGCCCCAGCTCAGTACAGGGAACCAGTAACCCGGCATCAACACAAGACTGACAACAAGATGGCAAGAGGAAAGGGAAAGAACGTACCCCAAGGAAACCAAGAAAACCTGGCAACACCAGTACCCAGCTCTCCCAACACAGCAAACAGCGGAATATCAAACACTCCAGAAAAAGAAGTCGCAGACCTGAAATCATACATCAATATGATGATAGAGATTCTTAAACAAGAACGGGAGGAAAAGCATAAAGAATTAGAAGCTTTTAAAGAAGAAACAAGAAAAACACTCAAAGAACTCAAAGAACTAGAGAAAAACAGAACCAAAGAGATGAAGGAATACAAGAAGGAATTTAAAACAAAAATAGAAACAATAAAGAAAACACTAAAAGAGACAACCCTAGAAGTAGAAAACCTAAACGAGAAATCAGGAGTCACAGATGCAAGCATTTCCAATAGACTACAAGAGATGGAAGACAGAATCTCGGAGCCCAAAGACAACATTGAAAACATAGACAAAACAGTCAGAGAAGATGCAAAAACCAAAAGGCTCCTAACACAAAATGTACAGGAGATCCAGGACACAAAAAAAGTCCAAACCTAAGGATAATAGGAATAGAAGAGGGCGAAGAATATCAACCAGAGGCACAGTAAATATCTTCAACAAAAATCATAGAAGAAAACTTCCCTACCTTTAAGAATGAGATGACCATGAGCATGAAAAAAGCCTACCGAACTCCAAATATATTGGACCAGAAAAGAAATTCCTCCTGACACATAATAGTCAAAACACCAAGTTCTCAAAGCAAAGAAAGAATACTAAAAGCAGTAAGGGAAAAAGGTCATGTAACATATAAAGGCAGACCAATCAGAATCACACCCAATTTCTCAACAGCGACTATGAAAGCTAGAAGAGCCTGGACAAGCATCATGCAGATCCTAATAGAACACAGGTGCCAGCCAAACCTGCTATACCCAGCAAAACTCTCAATCACCATAGATGGAGAGACTAAGACATTCCAAGACAAAACTAAATTTACACAATATCTGACAAGAAACCCAGCACTACAATGAATTATAGTTGGAAAACTCAATACAACTAGAGGAACTACATCCTAATAAAAACAAGAAAACTCCTAAGCAAGGAAACCAAAAGAAGAAAGACATACAGGCACAATTCAACCTCCAAAACCAAAAATAGCAGGAAACAGCAACCACTATTCCTTGATATCTGTTAACATAAATGGACTCAATTCCCCAATAAAAAGACATAGGCTATCAGACTGGATACATAAACAAAACCCAGCAATTTGCTGCATACAGGAATCCCATCTAAGAGACAAAGACAGACAATATCTGAGAGTAAAAGGTTGAGAAAAAACCTTCCAAGCAAATGGCCCCAAGAAGCAAGCTGGAGTGGCCATTCTAATATCGAATAAAGCAGATTTCAACCAAAAGTTATCTATCAAAAAGATAAGAAAGGACACTTTTTACTAATTACAGGGGAAATCTGTCAGGAGGAACTCTCAATCCTTAACGTATATGCTTCAAATACAAAAGCACCGATATTCATAAAAGAAACCCTACTAAAGTTCAAAAAAATACATTTCACCCCACACAATAGTAGTGGGAGACCTCAATACCCTACTCTCACCAATGGAGAGATCATGGAAACAGAAACTGAACAAGGACACTGTAAAACTAGCAGAGGCTATGAACGAACTGGAATTAATAGATATCTACAGAACATATCATCCTAAAACAAAAAAATACACCTTCTTCTCAGCACCTCATGGCACCTTCTCAAAAACTGACCACATAATCGGTCCCAAAACAAGCCTCAATAGATATAAGAAGATCGAAATACTCCCATGTATCCTTTCAGATCACTATGGTCTAAGGCTGGTCTTTAACAACAACAAAGACAACAAAAAGACCACATACACATGGAACCTAAACAATGTTCTATTAAATTATAGCAGGGTCAAAGAAGAAATAAAGTAAGAAATTAGGGATTTTATAGAATTCAATGAAAACAAAAGCACAACATACCCAAACCTATGGGATGCAATTAAAGCAGTACTAAGAGGAAAACTCATAGCTCTGAGCGCTTCCAAAAAGAAACTGGAGAGAGCATACATCAGCAACTTGACAGCACAGCTGAAAGCTCTAGAACAAAAGGAAGTAGATACGCCCAAGAGGAGTAGACAGCAAGAAATAATCATACTCAGGGCAGAAATAGACCAAATAGAAACAAAAAGAACCATTGAAAGAATCAACAAAACCAAGAGCTGGTTCTTTGAGAAAATTAACAAGATTGATAAACACTTAGCCAGACTAACTAGAAGGCAAAGAGAGAGTATCCAAATTAACAAAATCAGAAAGGAAAGTGGAGAAATAAGGACTCAACTGAGGAAATTCAAGAAATCATCAGATCCTACTACAAAAGCCTATACTAAACAAACCTAGAAAACCTGGAGGAAATGGATGAATTCCTAGACAGATACAAGATACTAAAGCTAAATCAGGACCAGGTAAACAATCTAAATAATCCCATAACATCTAAAGAAATAGAAGCAGTCATCAAAAGCCTCCCAACCAAACAAAGCACAGGTCCAGATGGGTTCAGTGCAGAATTTTTTTCAGACATTTATTGATGGCATAAAACCAATACTCTCCAAACTATTCCACAAAATAGAATCAGATGGAACTCTACCTAACTCATATTTTGAGGCTACAATAACCCTCGTTCCTAAACCACACAGAGACCCTACAAGGAAAGAGAACCTCACCAATCTCACTTATGAACATTGATGAAAAATACTCAACAAAATCCTTGTAAACCAAATCCAAGAACACATCAAAAGGATCATTCACCATGATCAAGTAGGCTTAATAACTGGGATGCAGGATTGGTTTAACATACGGAAATCCATCAATGTAATCCACCATATACAAACTCAAAGAAAAAAACCACATGGTCGTCTCAATAGATGCTGAAAAACTACTTGACAAAATTCTACACCCCTTCATGTTAAAAGTCTTGGAAAGAAGAGGAATCCAAGGCCCATACCTAAACATAATAAAAGCAATATACAGCCAACATCAAACTTAATGGTGGGAAACTTGAAGCAATCCCACTAAAATCAGGGACTCGACAAGGCTGCCCACTCTCTCCCTACCTATTCAACATAGTACTGGAAGTCCTGGCTGGAGCAATTAGACAGCAAAAGGAGATCAAGGGGATACAGATTGGAAAGGAAGAAATAAAAACATCACCGTTTGCAGATGACATAATACTTAAGAAACCCCACAACTTCCACCAGAGAACTCCTACAGCTGATAAACAAGTTCAGCAAAGTGGTTGGATATAAAATTAACTCAAACAAATCAGTAGCCTTCCTATACTCAAAGGACAAACATGTGGAGAAAGAAATTAGGGAAAAGATACCCTTCACAATAGTCACAAAAACTATGAAATACCTTGGTGTGACTTTAAGCAAGTGAAGGACCTGTATGACAAGAACTTCAAACCTCTAAAGAAGGAAATAGAGGAGGATCTCAGAAAATGGAAAGATCTCCCATGCTCATGGATTGGAAGGATCAACATTTTAAAAATGGCCATCCTACCAAAAGGTACAGATTCAATGCAATCCCCATCAAAATTCCAACCCAGTTCTTCATTGAGTTGGAAAGAGCAATGTGCAATTTCATCTGGAATAACAAAAGACCTAGAATAGCGAAATCCATCCTCAACAACAAGAAAACATCTTCGGGAATCACTATCCCTGACCTCAAGCTATATTACAAAGCAATTGTGCTGAAAACTGCATGGTACTGGTACAGAAATAAGCACGTGGATCAATGGATCCAGAAATGAGCACTCAAGTATATGGTCACCTGGTTTTTGACAAAGGAGCTGTAAACATTCAATGGAAAAAGGACAGCCTATTCAACAAATGGTGTTGGTCCAACTGGCACTCAGCACGCAGAATGAAAATAGATCCAATCACCCCCAAAACCAGTGTCCTCCGTGCTTCTACTACTAGGGCCCATTAAGCCCACTTAAAGTATTCCAGTGCTTTACAAAGTCCCAAAATCCACATTTCTCCGAACAAAAATATGCTTAGGCCTATCACAATAATTACCCCACTCCCTAGTGAACTGAACCCCTGCAACCGTTATCCAGTGCCTATTAAATGTTTGCCTTTATAAGTTACCTTGCCCATGGTGTTTCTTCATAGCAATAAAGTCCTAACCAAGACATCTATTAAGTAAACTGAAAAACTCCCAAGCATTCTTCAATAAATAGTGTTACAATTCTACTCTGGATAAATACTGGTGGTCATTAAAAACAATCTTTGTAAACATCTATTATTAAACAAAGTTTAATTCCTGTCGTTTTATCGACTACTGGACACCACACAGTATAAATATTAAATTAAAACTCTAAAACATTCACTATGAAGTGCCAGTTAGAGAAGACAGGAACAGGAGCATAAAGGACCTAAAGAATAAACTAGTTTGCAGTTTTACAGGTGTCTCACTTGAAACTTTAGTCCCTAAGTCCTGATATGAGCAACAACAGAGCACCATAAAGGTTCAACAAGCCTGGGGCTCAAATCTAAGTTTCATCCATACTACAGTGTTCTGATCATGGCCAAGTCACACTTGCTTTACTTCAACTTTCTCTCCTATAAAATACAACTAACCACAGTACCTAAGCTAAAGGGGTATGTTAGAAACTGCAAGTAAAACAGCCACAATTATCCTTTAAGAAATCGTGTAGTGTTTAATTACTTGTAGTAATTAAAACTAACAAGTGACTAATTTACTAGTGACTGATTTTTTACATCAATAAACACAATCACATAAACATAATTATTTAACCTCATAAGTTCACAAAGCTGCATACAATATATTTTTAACTTGAGTAAATCAGAAGCCAAATGATAAAACCAATTAATTACCTGATATAAAGTAGTTAACAGTTCTGAGCATAATAAACCTATAGCAGCAGTTCTCAACCTGTGGGTTATCACCCTTCGGGGACCAAATGACTCTTTTAAGAGGTCACCTAAGACCATCAGAGAACACAGATATTTACTTTAAGATTCATAATAATAGCTAAATTAGAGATATGAAGTAGCAAAAAAGCAAAAACAAAACAAACAAACAAAAAAAACCCACAATTTTATGGTTGAGCTCACCACAACATGAGGAACTGTATTAAAGAGTTATGATATTAGGAAGGTTGAGAACCACTGTACTATATATAGGGATGTGAAATTCGAATCAGAAATTCCTGAGGCCAGTAGCAGTACTACACACTGAGTTAGTTTAAAAGGTGCAATTTCAAGGCAATCCTGTCTGGTGGCACAGAAAACAATATGTAAAATGTGGTGTATATTTAAGGAAGTGTTTTTCCATAATTTGTTGTTATTAACTTAAGACCATATAATAGATAGGAGAAGGAATCTGAACAAACCATCCAATTCTAACTTTGTCAATTATGTTACAAGTAGAAACCTCACAAATGCTGCCACCTTGTGGACTGATGGATCTGGTATTAAATCCACATAAGCAAGGGGGAGATTTATTTGGTTTAGTTTTTTTTTTTTTTCTCTCAGAAAATCTAGTTTCAGTGCAGTAATCAACATGACACAGATCTTACATAATTTTAATGATGATGATGATGATGATGATAATAAGAAGAAGAAGAATAAGAATAATTTGTTCTAGCCAACATTGGTTTAGTAGTTTTTAACCCTCTTTCATTAGAATAAATCAAATTTTAGAATGAATTACTAAAAAGTACAAAAGTACAAAAAGTAGTAACCAAAATTAAAGTTTCAAAGCTCCTTTTTCCTTTCTTGCTACTTATTAGTGTTCATTTGTTCTGCTGGAATAACAAACTCAAAACTTTGGAAATATTTCATTAAGGAATGTTAATTCAATATAATTGGGAGAAAATAAAAAAGACTAAGCATCCAATTAAGTACATCTATTTAATTTGTGAAATTTTAATTTAAAATATTTAAATGTAACTCATCTCACATTGAATGTCTACTGAAAATAGGCTAGATGTGATATAGCCTGGTGGTTTTAGATGTGTATTATTTTAAGAAATAGAAATTTATATATTGTGGGAAATTTGTGTGTTTGCAAGCACAGGCACATGTGTTCACATGAACATATCTATATGCAAAAGACAGAGGACAACTTTGAATGCCATTCCTCAAGTACTGTCTCCCTTTACAGTCCTACAACTTGTCAACATGGCAAAAGCTCCCAGGTCTGCCTCAACAGCAAAGCATATCAAACAAGCACTCCTATGCCTGGCCTTTATTTCACATGGGTGTTGGGTATTAAACTTAGGCTCTCCTGCTTTTAAGGCAAGCAATCATTAGCTGTTTTATACCACTGGCCACAGAATACATTTTAAAAACACACTGTCAGTCTCTGCTTTGTATATTTTTATTTAGACTACATACAGCTATCTCTCAAATTAATATAATCTTTATTAGTGTATACTAACTGTACAAACTATACAGTGATCTTTGATCATATTCATACATTCCATGGCATGCTTTACTGAAGAATCAATATTAATATTCAGAAAGAAATATACCAGTTCTATACAGACTTGCAAAACCGAAGGACATAGAGAGCACCTCCCACCGTAAGACATCAGATATATTATACAAAGAGAAACTGCAACCTTCTGTCAGAGGCATAGTAATGAGCATGCAATTTACTAGCTCCTAGTAACTGGAAAGCAATGTAGCTTGCGAATCCCAAGTCGCAAAGACATGTTATACTTGTTTCTCAAATTGAGTAAGTTTCCTTATACTTAAAAAAAAGAACACATAAGAACAGTGCCAAACACTTACCTAGAAACTATGCTGGAACCATTATAGAGATCACTAGCATAAGACAGTGTGGCCAAAGGTCTTACTGAATTGTATCGAGTAAACTTGGACAAGCATTCTTGAAATTCATCTAACTGGCTTGCGGTTCTACTGTCATCTGTATCAGAAAAAATAAAATTAAATAAATGAATGACACTATAAAGGAAGCAAAGAACATCTTCATATTAAAAGATTATTTTTATATATAAAGTATTTTTGAAGATTTAAAAAAAAACAACAGCAGTATGCTCAAACTAATTAGGTGAACTTTTAGCTTTAATTAAAATGGTCTAGGAATTCACTGAAACCTCTTTCTATTCCAATAAAACACGAAGGCAATCTCCTCTAGTTTTAGCGCTGAAATCAGGAAAAAATAATAAGAAACCTTCTACTGCACATAAATCGTTAAAAAAATCATATTCCAACCATCAACCTGACAGCAACTGCTGGAGGAAGATCTACATGTGCTTAGACTGTCGTTATTTAACAAAATTTGTTTATAGGAATGTATACTTATTCTACATTTACGAGCAAAGCAAAATCATATAACAAATATTAGGTAAAAAATTGATTTCTTAATTCCTTTTCTTAGCCATAGGTACAAAACTGTAATGTATAAATTAGTGATTCTCAAAGACAAAAGTAATGACATCACACAAAGTCCCTTTGAGGTAAATTAACTATTTACAGTTAAACCACCTGAGACTTAAATCATAACATTAATGTACCAAATAACTGTCAACTTATCCTTAATACAGAGGTATGCTTTCAATAAAACATAAAGTACTCAGTTTTTTAAGGCAGCTGGAAATCTGCATTTTAATCTTTTCCCCAAAGAACTCTAAACACAAAACAAACAAAAACTGTAACAATTATTTACCCTGGATTAAAGGGGTTCAAGTTAGTAGTGTTTTTATTCTAAAAACCGTACAAAAATGACTTAACCAGCATGCTGCAATATCACAATTGAGATAAGATCCTATTCCACAAAGATTACACTGAGAAAGTTCAATAGAATATTAATAAAATGTATGTTACAGGAGCAGGCAGCCACCAAAACCAACTACTACAGTGTTGTGGACATGATACTGTGTATCTTCAGTTGTAATCCCATTACTATAAGCTATTTACTAGAGTAAGTACTGGCATGACACTCGTTCAGAAAAACATTTAATGTTAATCTAGTCTTAACCATTTTGTCTTCAGTTCCTAAGTACACAATCACAGGTATTTAAGACTGTGGAAGACCATTTGTTTCTAGTATAAATGTACTCCTACCTATCATTTAAGCTGATTAATATAAATATGTAACACTTTATAAAGAAACAAAAAACAAGAACAAAAAATAGCTGGAGATGGCTCAGATACTAAAAAGTACAATGACTTGTGTTTGGCTCCCAGAATCTACATGGTAGTTTACAACCATCTATAATTCTAGATACAGAGGATCTGGCAACTTCTTAGGACCTCCACAGGCACCAGGCACACATGTGGTACAGATACAGATATACATGTACCAAAACATTCACACATGTAAAACAAAACAAATATATAAAAAAAGTAGTTACTTCATCATCTAAATGCACACTAGTTGTTGCTCTTATATCTGGTTATAAAGAAGGCTTGAATTTTGTCAGTTAAGCTGTTTTATATCAATATCCATTTATATTTGCTGGCATACCACCTCTCCATTTTAATTACAGGTTAGTTTAGAAGTAGTTTCAGTAATTTTTCTTTTCCTTAATGATTTTTTTATTACATCCTTTTAAAATTATAATTAAAAAGTCAAGACATTGGGCTAGGGAGATGGCTTGGTAGTTAAGAGAACTGGCTGCTCTCCCAGAGGTCCAGAGTTCAATTCCCAGCAACCATATGGTGGCTCACAACCATTTGTATGGGGATCCGATGCCCTCTTCTGGTGCATCTGAAGACAGTTACAGTGCACTCATATAATAAATCAATCAATCAATCATTCATTCATTCATTCAAAAAATGTCAAGACCATTTGTCATTTTTACAACTGCAAAGCCAGGCAGAGGAGGAAAATGATAAAATACAGTTAAAACTGGATGAATGTCACTGGAGGTTAGGTTTCCTCCTGTCAAAAAAACCTCATCTTCAATAGTACAGTTACAGGAAGCCAATGTGCAAATCCAGCACAACTAAGGACTTGTAAAAACCAGAGACAAGATGCTTTTAGCATGATAAAGACGTTAATAAAAAAATCTATCTAATTTGCCTCCTGGTGTGAATTTACAGATCTCCTGTCCTGTAACTATGTATCCAGTATTCTCTTTTACTATAACATCAGGCATTTCTGTTGCCAGTGAACTAAGGATGGTTCCATGTCAAGGCCTTTGTCATCTCTACTTTAAAGAAACTACTCAGTATCTACCCTGTAATGTGTTCAGCATCAAAATAGCAAGTAATGTTTAAAGGGATCAGCAGGAATTCCCTACCATTAAAATAAGGGATCAAACCACTATTTACTTAACCACTCCTTATTGTAGTCTATATTTATAAACTATCATAAACATTTTATAAAAGACTTAAACACTTAGCAGTGAGTGCAACATTTTCTTCTCTTAAAAAAAACTCATCATTAACTTCAAATCCAATATGCTTAAGACATGTTTTAGTATTTTTCTAAATGTATGTGTGTGTGTGTGTGTGTGTGTGTGTGTGTGTGTGTGTGTGTGTGTGTGTGTAGGCTGCCCACTAACTTATAATGCAGTCAAGGATAACCTTGCACTTCTAATCTTACTGATGCTACTCTCAAACTAGCATTTCAGGCAAGCATGCCATGCTTATTTTTGCTTTTTAATATACTACTAGGGATCAAATTCTGCTGAAGGCAAGCACACTACCAATTGAGCCACATAGTCAGCCTACATAATTTAATAATTTTTTCCATCACTAATTATGAGGCAAATATATCAAAGATGTAAACAGAACACACACACACACAATTTTTATACAATATAATATAAAGATGTTCATTCATTTGGAAGAAAATCAAGATGCAGGGATTTTTTTATTCATATGTGAATACACTGTAGTTGTCTTCAGACACTTTAGACGAGAGCATCCTATTACAAATGGTTGTGAGCCACCATGAGGTTACTGGGAATTGAACTCAGGACTTTTGGAAGAGCAGTAAGTGCTCTTAACTACTGAGCCATTTCTCCAGCCCAAGACTTATAATTTTTAATAAGCAATATACTACCAGACAAATATCCCCTTGATAATGTTCATTTACAACATACACACTACTAATGAAATTAGTTAGTACTGTGTTCCGTACATTCTACCTCTAACTATTAAATATTTGTTTGTTTGTTTTTATGGGTATGTGTGTGTGCAGGTGCCCAAGAGACACCAGAAGAAAGAATCAGACCCTGTGATGCTAGAGATACATTCAGACTATTGATGTGATTGTTGGAAACTAAACGTAGGTCCTCAGGAAGGACAGCAAGTACTTTAAGTCCTCATCTGTAACTCTTTGAACACATGTAAGTTTGCTACTAATATCCAACCTTGACAGATGAGTAAAGATGTTGAGAAAGGCTGACCAACAGTTACATTACTTCTCTAAAATATCTTATGCTTCCATGCCCATGCGGACCCATGGTATTCGTTCTATTTTGAATGTTTCCATATAATTCATACTAGGCTGCCTTAAATACAACATTCTCTTAAGTCTTTTCATTTTTACTTTGGCCTAGATTTTTCACACTCAGTTATATCAATAAATATTGCACATTTATATGGCACATCTGTTATTTATTAGCTACCTGTTGTTTTTTACTTCAGATTGATAAGAATCAATTCTTCCATCTTTTTATCCTTGGAACAAGGAATAGTTCTTAAGATTTATTAATGTTGAATAAGGAGCTAGTTGAATGGAACTTGCTGTTGCTAGCTACATATTCATGGTTATTTTCAAACTTTATATAGATAAAACATTCTGGAGCGAGGGATAAAGATACCAATACAAAACAACATTCTTTAAGGTATCTAGAAGCCTATACACTACTGATAAGACTTCCAAAAACACACTTTGCTTTGCAATTAGAACTTTCCATAAATCTAGCATATGAACCTGGAAAAACAGCTGAAGGATGATTTTCAGATATTTTAAGAGGAATCCTGAACATGTACCTGAGATACGAGACATCCTTGTAGAAAAATAACACTGCTCTAAGTCTTCAAAATGGGCAGTGAGTCGCTTTCGTCTTGATGCTAATGTGCTGTTATACCAAGGCTGTTTCTTTGTCTAAGATGATAAGAAAAGACACTTATAACTCAGCACAGTTCACACTCTTATACAGAATAGCCAAATGATTACTTAAGTACTTTTAAATGAACATTACATTAAAGTGACTACAAATGGTGAAAAACTACAATTCTCAGATCATACTTTCCAATTTTTCAAGTAAAAATGGGGAAAAATTTTCTTAAAACAGTGATGTAAAAAGGCCATACAGGCCTTCTGAAATGCTTGCCTAGAATGCAGAAAGCCCTGGGTTCCATCCCCAGCACCACATAAAACTGGCAGTGGTGATGGAGACCAGTACACTCAGTAATCAGTTACGTCAGAGGCAGGAAATCAGTTGTTCCAAGTCGCCCTTGGCTATACATCAAGTTTAGGGACCGTCTTGGGCTACAGGAGACCTTCTCTCCAAAAGGTAAGAGATGGCGGGGGGAGATACAGACACAGAGACAGACATGGAGAGAAAGGGGGGGAGACAGACAGAGAGACAAGCAGAGAGAGGAAGGGAAGAAAAAGAGTATAAGTTGAAAAAAATTAGATAAAAGACAAAAAAATGAACAGTACTGATAAGAGAAAAAGAAATAAAACAAAACAAAAACCCTTGAAGTGACCTAATTTTAATTACATGGGCAGGAAGAGGAAAAGACAAAGTAGGAGAGATCCATTAGCTGAACAAGTTACAATATATAAATGTAAATTTCTACCCCTCTATGTGCTTTAAAAACATTCAATTCAAATTCCTAGAGCGATTTTATAGGCACCACAACAACCACCCACCCAGAAATAATTCTATGAACTACTCCTCTATACCAAAGTTTTCTGGATTCACCTCTCTAGCCCTCAACAATATCATAAAAATTAATTTTATTATTGAGTTTGGACCCAGGAACACACACTGTTCTACTATTCTGTGATAAAACAGGAAGTATGCATACAGCACTTTACAAATCCATGTACTTAAATAAAGCTCTTAGTTAGTAGCTGTACACAGAAGTAACAATTATTAAGAAGCAAAGAAGAGGAGGAAAAGTAAATATAAACTTCCCCCTTAAGGATGGGAAAAATAGCTAAGTTGGTAAGTGTATGCCATGGAAACATGGTGATTCATGTTTGAACCCCAAAACCTACTTTAAAGAGCTGGGTGTAGTGCAACACATCTGTTATCCAACCAACCAGGGAGGAGAAAGAGGTGGATTGGCTTCACTGGCTAGCCAGAATAACTAGTCAGTAAGAAAGAGCTTGCCTCATAACAGAAACAAAAAGTAAGAGGTTCGGACTTAACGCTTTGCCACTATGCCTCCCATGCAAGGATAGACTATGAATTCAAAATGTAAGGGGGGGGGGGGGGAGGACAACTCTTCTTTCCTTACGTTGCTTTTACTAGTTACTTTGACAAAACAAAAAAATAATTATTATAACATTTGCCAACCTTCTCCCTCAGCAGAGGCAGAAAGAGCCTCCAAATTCGTTATTTAACACCAAGTGGTCAGCTATGATTCTGTGCATACAAGTAATATTAGACAGACTGAAAATGCTATATTTATACGTTTAGTAATTAATATAGGAAAAGAAGCCATGAATTTGAGAGAAGAAAGATCACAGGAGAAAATAGAGAGAGGAAAACAAAATTATGGAATTACATTTTATTTTAAAATTCATTTAAAATAGAAGAAAACATCTTCAACATGATTGGGAATATCTGCAGAAATAAAGTCCTATATTATACAGGGAAATTTTAGGGGAGAAAGGGAGAGTAAACAGAATAAAAAGGTTGAGACAGGAGAAAATAAATCCACAGTGAACATAGATATTAAAAGTATAAAAATTGTCAGAATACAGGTCACCATTTTGTCAAACCAAGAAAGAGAGCCAGGGAAACCATTCAAGGTTTCCTTCACTGGTGTCTGACATCAAGCTATCACAAGACTACCAGAAGAAGCACAACTTGAACAAAGCCTACAAAACTACACAACAAAAATTATTTATACAAGAGGAGGAGTGCCTGTCCAGTTTTGGGTTAGTGCCAGTCTTATTATTTAGCCCTGAGCCAAAGACAATAATTTCAGAGCATATTAGGTAACCCATCTTTTTTACCTGTCAAAGTTCCTATCGTCACTTCTTTGTCCATAATTTACTATGGTATACAATGCTCTTTTCTAAAGTATAACTAATCTTTGTTGACAAAACCAATCAGAACATGTCTTTATTCATTTAAAATAAAAATTCCCAGGGAAACATACACAACTATTTGAGTAAGAAAACCTATCAAGATGACAAGATATAAAAGATAATTTAGCAAAAGTTATGTAAAACCTCTATTACAAACACAGTGTATTGGGGTTTTTATAACTACATCTTAATACTTGATAGTCTCAAATTAAGTGTAATTTTTAAATGTATTTTTAAAAGTAAAAATTCAATAAACACCTCTTAGCAATAAATATGCAAAATCATAAGTGAAATCTATCTTAACTCCATATCATGCAAATATGAGCTCCCCCTAGAATAGTTTCTAAAGTAAACGCAGTTCCGATAAAAATATCAGGAGGTAGATGGTCCCATTTTGGGGAGCAGCAGATAGGGCAGCAGGTAAGTGAACATGTCTGGCTTCATACACACATTTCTCAGCTTTAGCTTCCAAGGTGCTAAAATCAGAGGCATGAAAATGCTACAGTTTTGGGGTGGGAGAGCTGTGGGTGGGTTGTAATTAAAGAGCAAATCCGGGGCTTCAAGCATAGGAGTTTTAACACTAAATAATATCCCTGACTCTCCCCACCCCTATGGCTTCTTTATGGATCTAAATAGGATAACACTATAGCTCAAAGGATAAAACAAACTGGAAAACTTTACCAAACACTGAAGAACAAAGAGTACAACAATGAAGAACCAGAGGGAGCTGGAGCCCTATAAGAATTAAGATGTGCCTTAAAAAGATAACCTAACAAATAAATTACTTCCTTCAAAAGTCCAGTGTCATAAGAAACTAGCAGCTCACAAGTGGAAAGATAAATAACAAACTTAACAGTGATTCTGAGCCAGTCCTGGACCATTAGCTAGGTTTTTGGTTCTTTGTTTTGTTTTCCTATAAAGAACATTATTAGCAGAAAAGGTGGCTCATGCTTGTAATCCTAGCAGGCAGAAACTGAGCTAGAACTGCTCTGTTTGAGGCCAGACTGAGCTGTAACAGTCAGTTTCATGACAGCCTGAATAACAATTCTAGGACAAACAGGGGGCTTGGGAGGTGGGGGAGGACGGCTAACAACCAACAAACAGGAAGGCAGGCAAATACACACACATTCTCTCTCTCTCTCTCTCTCTCTCTCTCTCTCTCTCTCTCTCTCTCTCTCTCTCTCTCTCTCCTCTCTCTCTCTCTCTCTCTCTCTCTCTCTCTCTCTCTCTCTCACACACACACACACACACACATTAAGAAAATGATTACTGAAATTTAAGTTTTAAAATATAAGCTGCTCTGGTTTATAATGGTAATTTCTTAATTTTGCTTCATTATACAGAAGCTATCAAACTTTCTAAAGCAAAACGAACAGATAATTATAAAAATTTAGAAGTGTAACTTATCTATACTATATAAAAGTCATACATGTCTGGCTTTTCTTAATCATGTTAGCATTTCAATTTTTTACTTCATCTATTAAGTTTTTTTTTAGAAAACAGTTTAACAATTCACTCTTAACTGTAGAACAAAATTCTTAATTATTTTATATGGCTGGGCATGTTTATGTTCCAGAATTTACTGGACTACAACCCCTTTTTAAAAAGATTTATTTTTCTTATAATTTCTGTGTCTGCAAGAGTACATACCACTATCTATTAAGTCATGAGAAAGGCACTAGAACTCCTACAACTAGAGGGACAAGCAGCTGTGTACCACCAGTGCTGGGAACTGAAATCAGGCCCTCTGGAAGAGCACCAAGTGTTCCTACTTGCTGAGCCATCTCTCTAAGGCTCTAGTATTTCATCTTTATGTAGCATTTCAATTGATTTCTTAGGAAGGATTCCTATGTGCGTAATGTTTCAAATCAAATGCTCCTAGGAGTTACCATATGTATATAAGACTACCAACTCAGTTCCTCCAGTTTCTTCTGTCTACCCCTGCAGCTTCTACTGTCACACAATTCCATACTTGAGCAATGATAGTTATTAACAAACCTCTTGTGCTGACAGTTCTGTAAATGTATGCCATAGGTAACTATGCACAGTAAGTGATATTAAATAATAAGAGTATAAAATAGAATTGGGGGGGTTTAATTTTAAAAACTTATTGCTTAGAATTTTATGACTATAGAAAGTTAAAATTTGGCAAATTTGCAGTCAAAATTATCTTGGGCTATTTTATTTAATCCCTTTAAGAAGTATTTAGTTCTCATCTACTGTAATTTGCTTAGAGCACTTTCCATTGTCAGGCATACCTTTACAATGCATAAACTTACCAGATGACTTCCTTTCCCCAAGCTCAAAGCTAAGAAACTTACAATGCAGCATATGAAACCTATTTGCAGAAGTTTTCTAGATTGGCTATAACTGATCTGATGTCCTATTTATATTATTTGGGTTTTTTTTGTTTGTTTGTTTTTTGTTTTTTTTTTTTTTTTTTGTTTTGTTCTGTGACATAAAAAGTTTATGGAACCGCTTCCTCAGAAGAACATCTTTATTCACAGGACATGGTCATTCATATTTGACACAGAATAAACTTTCCTTTATTATCTCTATTATAAGAACTGTCTCATAATGGGTATAATTCAAACACTTGGAAGTCAAAGGCAAGTGGGTCTGAGTTTGAGGCTCCCCGGTCTTCATGAATTCCAGACCAAACAGAGCAAAATAGAGAGACCCTGTCTCAAGACCAACAATAAAGATAAATAAATAAGACCAAAATAAATGAATAAAGAAAGAAAGAGAGAGAGAGGGAGGGAGGGAAGAAAGAAAGAAGAAAGAAAGAAGGAAGGAAAGAAAGAAAGGAAGGAAGGAAGGAAGGAAGGAAGGAAGGAAGGAAGGAAGGAAGAAAATCTGTTTCACACTGACAGCACTAAACAACAGTGCTCTTGGATTATGTACTTTGTCTACCACACATTTCTATTATTTTGGAATGCATCACTATACACACATACACACATACATACATACACACATACATACACACACTTACTGTAAAATGTGCTGGAAAGCAGCAGCATCCATCTTGTTTTGTATTGCCATTTGGCTATATTGGTTAAAGTGCAGAGTGACTGACATACAACATTCAAGATTTTTGGAAATACACTCTATGGGGTTTATTCAGAAAGAGTCAGTGATGTGATTCTGAGAATGTATCCTCATTTGTAAATCATTGATGAAAGTTTCTAAGTTTGAACTCTTTGATCTCAGTAAGAACTATTAGAGGAATGTTTTGGCACCATGTATTTGTCCAAATTTTCTTATTTAGAAAATTCAGAATCATGCCGGATGACATGAACATCAGCATTTTTATCTCTTTTACCACATTTATTAGCAATATTTTTGACCCTATCTGGAGTTTGCATTAAAAAAAAGTTATCAGTACCACAGCTGCTTCTTTTCTTTCTTAACATCTTACAGCAAATAAGATTTTTATACACCTTACTGAAGATGTTTAACAGCAGGATTAAGATTTTGTTTCTGATCCGTTATTGTATGTTGACTTATTGTATTATTTCTATTTAAACAATTATGTATTTGATCTAGACACTTTTGTAGTAAATACCAGACATATTTCTATCAAATGTTTCCTATTTATCACAACATATACTTACTCTTCCTTTGCACTACTTTATAAACTCCTTTAGTGCAGTTTATCCATGTTATTTTTATGAAATTGTTAATTTACTTCTTTAGGAATAGCATGTTTTTATGTTGAGTAGGTAGGTGAATACTCTCTTTATACTAACCTCTGAATCATCCATTTTATCAAAGAATTTCAAATTCAATCAATAACATATCTGTACACTTAAAAATTACTATGGGGATGTTTTACTAGAAACCAGTTAAATTAATATTTAAGTCCATTAATCTATTTAAATTGTTCTATAATTTCTTTAGTTTTTTTCAATATTATATTCACATTTAAAATTTACATTTAAGACTGCATAATTCAGGATACATTAAGTTAGCATACAGATTAACTTTTATTAATGTTAATCTGTATGCTAACTTAATGTATCCTGAATTATGATAAGATCAATTTGTCATATATGGGCGCTTTTATGAAAATCTACCTTTTTATACTTATATATTATAGACTCCTTATGTAAATTAGAGATTTATAATCCAAAAATAAGAACACTGACTGCTATAAATTTCTAGTGCAGTCTTCCTTCCATGCTATTTTATATGTAGTGGTTTTACTAGCATCCTCTTGTACTTTCTTTTGGCATTTTAATATGGTATTTCTTTAGGATTCAGAATATTCATAGGAATCTATTTCTTCTTGCAAATTATAACAGTATATTCTAGCTAAGATTCTAATCATGGGGGGCAGATAGCACAATATATCCTGTTTCAGAATCAATTCATTATGCTAAGCTTCCCAAAAGACAAAATAAATGAAATGGATATCCTTTTAATGAAGAATACCACATGCTTCAAAGAAATTCAATGGCTTTCCACTTATAAGACCAGAGGAAACCACCCTTTTTGTATCAATTTTAACTTTGTCTCATATACTCTTATAAACAAAGAGAAAAGCCAGAAGTTCTGGCTTGAACTTGTAATTCTGGCACTCAAAGCCAAGAGAAAATTATTCCAAGTGTGAAAAGCAGTATGGAATCCCAGAAAAATCATGCCTCAAACAACAGTAACAATAAAGTGAAAGGTGAGAATTCATTAAATCTAGTCTACAAATCTCTAACAGGATTTACTCCTCAGTATCTGCCCTATCTTCTAACAGGCATGAGAGCTGGATTCTGCTGGTAAAAGCACAAGTTTTGAGCCTGCATTTACTCTCCCCAGAGCAACTCAGAAATCAGTTCTTTTCAAGTTTCCTCGTTAATCATTTGCAGAAACAGTACTAAAGGCACCAAAACTATAGGGTTTTGAAACAAAAGCTTCAGATACTGACATGGAGCCTTGAGATTTGGCGTTTGACCTGCTGGCGTTTAGTCCTGCTTTGTTCCACTCTTTCCTCACTATGTCTCATTGCTCCCTAGTGCAGCTTTAATTTTATGAGTCAGACTTGAAGAGACTGACTAGTTTCAGAAGAGATTTCAGACTTTTGAACAGTATTGAGACCATTAGAGACTATGGGCAAAGGTGGAATGTGGTGAATTGGATGAGAAATAGCTCCTATATATCTGAACACAAGGGTCCCCAATTGGTGGCTTTGTTTGGGAAGGTTTGGAATATTAGAAGCTGTGGCTTTGCTGGAACATGGATGTCACTGGTATTGTGTTTTGGGACAGATGGAAGGTCATCTCTATGCTTCCTAACTGACAAGCTATCTTTACTATGATGAACTTTCTTACCACCGGAACTATAAACTAAAATAAATTCTGTTTCTCTTACAGTTGATTTTAGTCATACTTTAAAATTTTTTTTTGTCGTAACAGAAACGCAAACCGGAAAGCAATATTATCATCAGGACTTTTTGTGGATAAGGGTTGGGATAATATTAATGCAATGCCTCGAGGAATTAGAAGTCCTTTGACTTCTTTGACTATACACCAGTAAATGACATACAAAATGAAAAAAAATCATAAAATTCTCAAATGATAAAAGGGATTACATCCTAATAAATTATAAGCTCAAAATACTGTAAACAAATGGCAACAATCAAAAGTAGAGAGCAGCTACTTTTACTTGTTTTCTTCTTCCACCAGATTCTGGTTTAATCTCTTCCCTAGTTTCAGGAATTTAAAAGAAAATCCAAAACAATGCTACATAAATAGTTTAATAAAAAACTTTTCCTTTGCTTCCATATAAACTTTCCACATACCTCTAATCACAGACAAAGATATGAATAGTTACACTGCCAAAAAGAAGAGCTGGCTTAGTAAGAGTGTCAAAAGCAATCTATAAGAGTAAGGCTCACAGAAAATATGCAGGAGCATTCAAGAATACTGAGAATTGCTCTAAATCAGAGTGCAACTGTCATGTTGGATAAATTCTCTTCTAAGAAATTTCACCCTTATCGGAAGCAGAGCTAGGTATACTAGAATAGCTCAGTGGTGATTGCTTGCTTAAGTTAGCATGCAAGATACTTCTCAAAAGCAAGTAAACAAACAGAAAGAGAACAGAGAGGAGTGTAGTATCTAAAGTAAAGCTGCACAAGAGTAGCAGCTATCCATACTACTTCAGATGCTCTGCACAGCGCAGCCACTCACATTAGGATAAGATGTGCTTGTTTATTTTGTATGGTCTGCAAAGCAACCATGGTTTCTTATGTGTCTAAAAATCAGTGATAAAGATATTTTTGTTTAGCTGACTTTATCAAAGTCATGGCCTGGCCTTGTCTGATGGTTATTCTGTGAAATTATCTTCAACAAAAGGTGTCAAAGCCATGCTATAAAATACTATACTAGCTAGTTTCCAGATTCAAGATCAGCCTTTCTTGCTTAAGTTATTATAGACTTTGAGGATTTAAAATTTCTAACATATCCTAGTATAAACTGAAATAAAATACTCAAATCATGTTTTACCATCTATAAAGAGATACAAGCAACTCTGAATTTTGATAGCAAAAGTGTTACATTACTATGCCAGTTGTGTTTTAAAGGTTTAAGTGTTAGACAAGTTTATCAGTAGAACACTTGCCTACCAGGCACACAGCCTTGAATTCTCAAGCTCCAGCAGTACAAAAACACAAGAGGTTTAACAAAGCAGGCCAGTGAAAGTATGCAAGTCTATATCCCAGCTGTACCACATAGTTTCAAATCTATGCAATAGGTAATCATCTAAAAACTTCAAGAGAATAAGTCCCAAAAGCTCTATGTTTCAAGACCTTTTACATTTACTAAAGATAACTTTTCTATGTAAAGTAAACATATAATGAATGACCATTAAAGCTGCTTCATTTAGTATTTCTCTATATACTAAGCTTAAATTAAAAAAATGTCTATACTTTAAACACCTAGGAGGAAAAATTATAAAAAAATACAACTGAAATATAATTTAATACTTTATAAAGAAAAATTAGTATACATGGGTAAAAGAGGAATGACTTAGAATGTAATAAATATTTTAGTAGTTGGACATATGCTTTTGAATTACATAAATAAAGGAATTCTTTGGAGTAATCTTACTACTTTTTCATGAATCTGAAAGTATTAGAATGTAGAGTTTTGGTTTGGGCATTTTTTTGCTTACTTGTTTGCTTTTAGTTTTTGTTTTTGTTTTGTTTTTTTAGTACATAGCAGAACTCAAAAAATAAGGTTGGCAAATATCACCAATCCCCAGTCAGAGCTGGAAAGAGTAAAGTTAAAAGAATCATACAATTAACTGGAAGAAGTGAGGATAGTGATTATTTTGTTTCAGTTTCTAGACCATGAAACTATAACAAATGATTAATGCTCTAATAAAATGATCTGTAATTAATAATTATACATTTCATATCTGTGAGACAAACAATGCCTGACAATATTTTCCTCCTCTTCTGGTCTGATATTAATCAGCAAGGTAAAAACACTTTTTAAAAATTCCTACCATTAACAGGCAAATAAACAAGTAATTGTTATGTACAAGAAACAAGTCCCACTAAAAAGGGTTGTCATTATCAAAGAATATTCTAGTAAATTAACCTATTATTTGGCAACATAGATGATTACACTCATAGTATTCACTAATATATACTGTTAAAGTATCCCTTACCTGAGAAGTCCCACTGAAACCTGGAGGTTGGCTGTATTCTGTAGAATCAATAATGCTACTGCAAAATGAAAAATACAATTTCAAAACTTACATTATTTTAATAACAGAGAGTTGATCTAGAATGTATTGTTATACCCAACATTTATAATTGTAAGTAAACATCTAACGCCAATCATTTAATCAGTCATCAAAAGACCATAAACATTTACTCCTCACAGCTCCTCAAACATACACACCAAGAAAGGTTATCAAATGGGAATAATCATAAAGCCTGTGATTACATGGATTTATTTCTATTTGCAGATAGGTTAGTAAGGTTTCAAACTTTAAGGAAAAGAAGACGTACAGTATTGGAACAGCATGCACTTGATGGGCTATAGTTAACAAGACTATTATGACACCCAGCAGCCATCTGCTCTCACAATCTCTGTTTCCCCTTTACCAAATGAGGACTCTATCTATCTCTACATATGTTTCCAACCCCCCAAATCATAAAAGCAAACTATCAAGGAATAGAATGAATATAAAACTCTCCTAAACTCCATACCCTTGATAGTAGTTTTCTTTGTTCTGGTAAATCTAGTCTACTTCCTGCACTGTTTTTCATTTGGTTACATATCTACTTAACTCTATAACAACCTTTAGAAACCCAGCAGCTTCTTTTCTGTATTTTATCCCTACTGTCTCTCTACCATCTTAAAACAAAATTAGTTTTAAAGAACTACCAACAATTGGAAGTACAGCTTATAAATGCCTTTAGTTAAAGCACAGTCAAAGCTGAAGCAGATTCACTATATGTATAATGTCAGGGTGGCTTAAGAGACATTTCTTTAAACAGCAACAATAAAATAATAAAAATTTAAGATTCCAAAAAAAATACAACTATTAAAAACTTTAAAATATATTTCAACATAATAGTTGTTCACACTCTGCCTCTATTTTCAAAATATGCATGTTTATATTACTTTTTACCCTAATAAAATCAAGTCAATGGTTCACAACACAAAACCATAAATTACTCTAGCACTGAAATAGCCTAAAGGTACAAGAGGTATGAATTTTTAATTAACCAGCAAATAATCTGAGGAGGTGATTCTTACATGAACAGCATCTTCCTTATGAAAAGACAACATGGTACAGAGATGTAAAACTGAAATGTAACATTATATACAGCACTAAAATACAGTAAACATCTAATGCCACTCATTTAATCAGACATCAAAGGACCACAAACATTTAGTCCTCCCAACTCCTCAGAAATACACATGAAGAAAAGTTCTATGTAGTCAATCACATAGCCAAGAACCTTTACGGACATCATAAAGAACTTTGACGGGACTCTTGGAAGTGGCTAAGTAATTCAATTAACACTAAACAAACTCAACATACTGTAGTTATAGACATACATACATGGATAACTATAAAAGGCTATGAATTTGAGAGGGAGGGAGTGAGCTTGTGGGAGGGGCTGGAGGATGGAAACATGAGAGTTGGAGGTTGAACATTTAAGAGAGAAATTAAATAATTATATCTTAATTAAAACTTATACAACTCTGCCAAATACATGGCTCTAATATTGACAGTTCCAACTTCTGAAGATACAGTCCTCCTCTATGACAGGACAGACCTGATTTAACACATATCACATTTATTTAAAGTATTAAAAAATATATATTTAGCGCCTTCCTGTTCTAATTTGCACAGGATGAGGAAGTGTTTTGGTTCTCCAATATATATGCTGAGCAGGTAACCTAGTATTTATACTCTCTTAAGTGATCTGTTATTCCACAATAGTCCTGAAGCTGAAACAGGGAAGTATTTTAGAGTAGTTTCCTTCAGAAGAAACTCAGGGCTAGCTGATGTAAGAAGGCACCAGCTGAAAATTTTCTGACAGACTGAACAGGTCTCAGTGTTCCACTTTACTTCCTTTTAAAGTAAGCCATTTTGCTTGGTAGAATTTCAAAAACAGAAAAGGATATACATCCAAAGAAACAAACAGAAGAGGATACATGGGAGGAAAACAGGAACATTCAAAGGCATAAGGCTGATCAGTCTTCACACAGCTAGTCAACAGAACTAGTCAATGTTTCAGTTCCTCACAAATGGTGCCTTGCTATAAACATTAAGGTTCTAAAAATCAATTATAAGACATTAGAAAGAACATTCCTAAACAATAAGGAAAGACTCAAACTAGGGTGAATGTAAGAATAATTAAAATGATGGTGTGCTTGAATAAGAAACAAAACTGTAGAAATAGAGATGGAAATGAGAAATTTTCTTTCATGAACCAGTTTTACTGTGTGTATGTGTGTGTTTTCTCCAGACACTTCCATTCCTAGTTTACCAGCATCAAAACATTCACAAATCAAAGCAGAGAGGTAACTTGTATGACTCTCTACTCTGAAAGAGCAAGAAGCTGTTGCAGTAAATATTTATCTCTTTACTGGCCCTGAGGTCCCACTCCTCAGGCCTGACCCTGATACGGAGCCCACACATCTGAGTCGCTACCACAGTCCAACTTGTTAGCGCAACTCCCTTCCCTTGGCAGTTTACTACCGCCTGTTCTCCGCCTCTGTCCCAGGGTGTTTCTGTACCCCAAAATCTCACACAACACAACTTTCCAGCCCAATAGCTTTTCATACAGGTTTATATATTCAACTCTCAATCCACAAACCCTCTACACAACAAGATTGCATCAAATAGACAAAGATATAAACTGCATTTTTTATATGAGATACTAGACCTATAAAATCCTTAATGTTCATAGCTATTTAACATCAATCAATATTACCTGGGTCTATCTGGTCCTTGGGAAGCTCCATGTTGCCAAGAGATTCCCCCTCAGTCCTCTGACCTCAGACCTCTCCCCTTTCTACCCCCTCTCCCTGCCCAGTCACTGGCTTTCCTTCATTTTACTAATTAAAATGGGAAGATTCAGTTGGAGTCAAGTAACTAGGCAGCCCTTCAAGGGGAACTGGAATTAACATTAAAATACAAACAGTTTCAGGACAATCTACAAAAAGCTATCAGGATCTGCTCTGAGCACAGTCAGTCATAGGAATTCACAGATAAAGTACAGGAAACTTGAGAAAAGACAAGAAAGTCCCCGATACACTCTTTCCCTTTGTATGTGAGTATAGTATCAATATGCCTAAAAGAGGAACAATGTTGTTCCTCTCTTATAGACACAACTTAGTGTCTATAAGACTCAATCTCACACAGTACAGGCAACTTCAACATTTGTTTTTGTTAGTGCTGCCATGCTACCTGCCATGAGAACAGACTGGGCTTCTGAAATTAAGCAAGCCTTCAAATTAAACTTTCTTTTCTAAGAATTGCCATGATCAGTGTTTCATCACAGCAACAGAACACAGAGGAAGACTACAAATGATCCCTTCTTTCTATTCTCCAAACACGTGGAACTTACCAATGAAGTTAGCTTTCTAGAATCTGAAAGCATTCTAAACTTGGCCCACAGCCACTGTTTTCCAAGCCATGCTGTTTTTTAGTAACTCCTCTAGTTTCTCTCTATCCACACCCATCAGAACTTGATTCACCGTAATCAAACTTTACATGATCAGAGTTCATCAGGTGATAGTATACAGATATAGTATACAGATATACAGATGTCAGTACTAGAATCCTATTATACTATATTTAATACCTTAACTCAAACTGACATTAACTTTGTAGGCTGGCAAAAATATTTAGAAAAATAAATACACAGATTTTCAGGTTCTTGAACTACTAAACAGGACTAAAGGACATTAAATTATATTCACATCATCCTCATATAAACAGAAAGTAGTTATGTTTTAGAGAATGCAATCTCCCCAAGATGGAAAAATGACAAAACACATCTGTATGCACTATTGAACCTGAAGGCATTCTAAAACTATTTGCCACATTCTGTTTTTAATCTTGTGTTTACTTAAGTAGCAAAGATCAATATCCAAGTCTAAAGGAATTTATAATTAGAAACATAGAATTACATAGTAAACCTGCTATAACAGACTTTAAAGAACAGGACAAAAGGCTATCCATTATGTGATGGAATAAGCCTATAATTCTAGCACTTAGGAAGCTGAGACAGGAGACTTGCTGGGAGGACAAGGCCACCCTGGGTTAGACAGTACCAGGTAAGCTTCAAATCGCTACTTACAATAAAGCCTTTAAGCCACGGTCCCTTCAAAGCAAGTGTAATGGTTTGTATTAAAACTATACTAGTGAAGTGAGAAAAAGAAAGCAGAATTTAGCATTTTCGATGGATGCTTAAAAAGTGTCTCCTTATATTTAACATCCTAAAATGGTTGAAAATTAGGAAGAAATGTAACAAAATACACTGGGTTAATTATGCAATTGTATAATTCATTATAAGGATGTAAGTAATTCCATCCTTACAATTATCACCAGGTATTGCTCCTAAAATGTGGTGCCACCTGAAACATGAATCTTCAGTAGACATTTCTCAAAGTTGTCCTCAAAGAGTGACTGACAATTAATTTGTACTGATATTTAAGTGCATGTAATAAATGATATGTACTTTCTACTGTTAAATAACACACAACTTTATACAAAAAGAAAAATATTTAGACACCTTTACCTACTCCTTCCAAATAATCAAATTCCTGAACACACTTTAAAAACAACATTGAATATTTGAGCTATTTTCATACAAATCTGTAATCCAGATATTACATACTACAAATAATGCTTATATATTTTCTAAAGTATTATCCCTACCATTCCACCTACAGACCTGTTTTTCAGTCTTTGGGATCTCTATCATAGAAGATAAATTACACTAATTAAGGATTCAAAATCCTGTTTTTCAAACAGGGGTCTTACGTGTCAACCAACAAGGACTGAAACAGGGACTCTTTCCAACTCCAGATTTCAGAATTTTAATAGACCACGACAACGTTCATAGCAAGAAGCAAAAAGTATTTTTTAAGGCCCAGGAAGACAGCTGCTCAAGAGTGGTTGATATCTGTTCAAGTATAGGGATGAGTCTAAATTCCCAAATCCATGTAAAAAGCCACGTGTGGTCACATGTACCTAAATCTCTGGTACCTGGAAAAATTCAGGGAAAAGATGGTACACTCCAGATTTCAGTAAAAGAATATGACTCAGGAGAATTAGGTTGAACATGATTTGAGCATGATATCTGTGATGGTTTATATATGCTTGGCCAAGGAAGTGACACTTTAAGAGGTGTGGCCTTGTTGGGGTAGGTTTGTCACTGTGGGTGTGGGCTTTATTAATGCCCTCAATCCTAGCTACCTAGAAGCCAGTCTTATAGCAGCTTTCAGATAAAGGATGTAGAACTCTCAAGGCCCCCCACACCTCCACCCCTCACCCCAAACTGCCATGCTCCTGCCTTGATGATAATGGACTGAACCTCTGAACCTGCCAAGCCAGCTCCAGTTAAATACTGTCCTTATAAGAGTTGCCTTGGTTATGGTGTCTGTTCATAGAAGTAAAACCCAAACTAAGACAGCAACGAATACATTCCTCTAACCTCCATGCATGGCCCTCTCATCCGTGCACATGTATCTGTATCACACACACATTTTATAAAAATTCTGAAATACTATAAACAAAAATATTATCATTTCAGAGGAAAATGAGTTTTGATACATTTAAATTCTTGAAGTCAAAATTCTACTCATTCTGTAGTTTAAGCAAAAATGATTAATTTACTAAGACAAATTATTTCCCTGCCCAAGACAGCATAATCACGGGAACAGGGTGTGATGGTCTGTCATATTCACAACTACATCACAGTGCCTCTAGTTTGCTTTATGCCTAGTTGGTACAATCAAAATTTGAGGTAAATGACTTAAAGTAAATGCTTCAAGCATTCTAAAGAAAGAAAATCAAAGTTTTAAGAACAACTTTCATAACTTTATTAGCTATCAATGTAATAAGTAGGTAATGAAAAGTATTCTCTACACTCATTTACAATTCAATGTCTTCTCATGCCTACAACATCAATTCAACCTCTTTCTAAGCCATAAGAAAAGTAATTCATCACTAGTGCTCGCTATAAAAAGCACCTTGTTAGTATTTAATCTCTACTCCAGATAATCAGTAAACATTAAAACATGGCAAGTGAATGTGTAAGATACCCAAGCCTAGTCTACCAGAGATTCTTGTTCAAGGGCTACTCCTTCATTCCGTTTCCTTGTTGCTTTGTTTTGGACATTTTGTTTTGTTCGGTGAGACACACCCTTCCTTGGCTGGCCTTTAGTACAGAGATCCATCTGCCCTGGCAGCAATGGGAGTAAAGGTGTGTGTCACCATGCCTAGTTTATGCTAATAACTACCATCCCCACTGTCACCATAGTTCTCACTCTTCTTCCATAAGTTTTCTAACTTCTCTCCCTGCTTCTGAAGGTATGAAGTCAGGAATGACATAATGTGTCTTTTTTCTCTTCCATACAGAAATTGAAAACATTTTAAAATTCAAATCAGACCCACTGGTTTTCCAGTATGTTCTAGCTTCATTCCACTCCTTGTCATCTCTTTGGAAAAGCTCAACTACCTAAAACAGAATATTCTTGTAAACATATAGCCTGCTAAATATGAAGGCTCCACATTTATGTTATGTACTCTTGTGACTGTTAGACAACTAGAATCTCTCCCTAAAGGCACAAGCCTTGTCATCAAGATTCAGCACACACAAAAACACTGCCTGATCTCTAAGGAGAGGTATTTAACAAATAAATGTAATTTTCAAGATTCATAAAATCTAGTAGACTAATATTATAGGAGTTAAACAGGTTTTTGTTAAATGAGTGACAGGAAATTGTGAGTGGATTAGCAGCTTATTACTGAAATGTCTGTGATACTGAATGATCCCCTGTATTCAGTCACAATAAATAAATGTACAAAGAACAACAAACAGCCCTGTTGTCAAGGACACCAAACATCAGAAAGTAAGTGACAGGCTTAATTATAACAGATTTCATCTTTAGGATTATCTTTTAAAAATTAAGAAAGAGATGAATTACTAGCTAAGCTGGCTGTTGCTCTTACTTGAACATTTTAAGCATAAAAAGCCAAAGTCCAAAGCTTAGCACTTATTTCATGAAATAAATTTTATAGCTAAATGTATCACATTTGTTTCATGTATTCTATAAATAGTCAAATGAAGCTATTCCTAAAATCTAGGGAGAAAGTTGGGGTAAGAGATATGTAATTATTTTATATATAACATAATTGCTGATGTAATCATGGTAGAACTGAATAATTTATGGGATGAGATTTAATTATTTTTGATTTCTGGAAACAAGGTCTCATGTAACTTAGGCTGGTCTTGAACTGGCTGTGTAAGCAAGGGTGATCCTGAACTAATCCTCAAGCTTCCATCTCCCAGGCTAGGCAGAACACAGGACAGGCATGTGTACAAAATCCCAGCCTCTGTGGATGCTAAGATGAAAGGACTATGAGTCTGAAACTAGTCTAGTCAACTTAAGAAGTTTTTAGCCTCCTCTACGCACCAACACACCCACACTACCAAGAAAACAGCTACAACAGGTACAGGGTGCACATGTACCTTGTAATGCTGTGCTCTAGCACCTGGGAAGCAAGGTGAGCACTAACACAAAGATTCTAAGTTCAAGGCCAGCCCAGGATAATGTATGTGAGTGAGTGAGTGAGTGAGTGAGTGAGTGAGTGAGTGAGTGAGTGAGATAGGAAATACTTAAACATGTCTTTCTAATGCTTTCATTTTTAAAGCTAGGAAAAGTAACCAACCACAAAAATTACAGTGAGTTGGAATTAAACAAGATTTAAATTTTTATTTCATTATCATTTCAAAACAGGTCTTTGTGTCCCTAACTAGCCAGGAACTTGCTATGTAGACAGACTGGTCTTAAATCAGATCTTCCTGCATCTGCCTCCTGAGTGTTGAGATTTTAAAGACATGTGCCAGGACCAAGGTTTTTATCTTATTTTTCTTAATATACCATTTAAGTTTCCATATTTTGATTTAAGATGTGACATTAATTTAAATGACATCAAAAAATGCACCAAAATTTTAATCCATGTGTAAATTTAAAAGACTGCAACATTTACCCACTAACTTAACCCAACAAATCAAAAAATAAAAAAGATTGGCTCTCTGCACCCTATTTCTCAATGGTGTCACAGTCTTTATTAAACAAGGCTCCTGAGAACTATGGTACCAGGAACACTCATTACAAAATCCCCAACAATTACTGATGTAAAGCTCTGTACCTGTGTGATGGAGAAGGAGCTTCAAACTGAGGCACTGTGCTGTCTTCACTGACGGGAGAGTATAAGCCACTCATTTCCTGAAATTGTAATTATGAGTTATTGTTCACACTCCAAACAGAAGATGAATCAATCAAACAGGCATATGGCATTAAATTCTCTTCTAGTACCAGCTTTTTATCAGTCCCCTTTCGTCTTCAAACTTCAAGGATTCCTTTCCATAGAGTACAAAAGTAAAGTTAATCTGAAATCAAAAAGGAACCTTTGCCTAGCATTAAAGAACTATAATTCCTAATAAATACTGTTCTAACTAAAGAAAGCTTCAAACAAAGAAAAAGCCCAAAGGAAATATATCAGAGGACACACAGTGTACGTTTTACACAGTGAACTGACTATTCATACAAGTGATGATCTATCATTACACATTAGGATAAAAAAAAGATTAGATGGTGACTGGAATACAGTCAAATCCCCAAATTAATTGACAAAAACTGGGAATATGTCTCTCACTCTTTAGGAGTAAAGTATAAGTAATAAAAAAAAGTAACACTCTTGAGTAAAATACTAACTTTTGTTTAGCAATGACATAAATTCTAATTTTTGCTCATTAATCTAAAGGAACTAATAAAAAATGATCATATAAATTATGTCTCTGAATCTCATAATTGGCTTTTTTATGTGCAATGTTCACCATTATAGAAAAATAAAAAATTTGAAAGTGCATTTGTAAATACAGAATCAGGTAGAATTATTTCTGCCTTAGCTCAAAAATAGCTAAATAGGAAATATAATAAATTAGTAACATTATAAGGATACTGAGTTCCTATTAAATACTATACCATTCATTATCCTTTGAAATGTTTTATGTCAGCAAAAGAAAATCACGTGTGAATAATTAAGAGCACACTAAATTTATATTTACCCCTATGTAATGACCTCAACTCATAATAGCTTATGAATCCCAATGAATTCCTATAAGTAATCTGCATTTTATTATGAATTCCAAAAATAGTGCCAATGTACTTATATGATTTTTAATTAATATTAGTAGATATTAATACATGCAGTAGAAATGTAAAAATGAATTTAATAGAGGATGAAATTATTAATCATTTTAAGAAAATAATGTATTAGTAAATTATTTAAATTAATTGGATTACAAAAAGAAAATTAGGCCAAATTTTCTCTATTTAATCAAGAATTACTGTAATAAATGTTAATATAAATTAAGATTACAATTTATCTTCAAAATTATTCAGACTTTTTCTCCCTACACAGATGAACTGTTAATTAAAAATAAAGTAAAACTATGAAAAATGTGAAAATTTCTTGATTTCTTACTTCCACTCTTTTAATATCCTCTTCCAAAACACTTAGTTCCTTCTGGATCTGTTCCAATTGCTGTAGATTAAAGAAAGGGAGAAAAGAAAAAATTCTAATCTAAACCACATTGTCAATACCATGGGGAAAAATTAACCTTATATTTGGTTAAAAAAAAAAAGAAAGAAGGAAAAGGTCTACTAAACTGACCACTAAGAACAAAACAAAGGAAGGGGACTGAAAGAGAAGAAAATCAAAGAAATAAATTAAACACTGACATACAAATATAGATTAATACTTTTTATGGGAACATATTATATTTATTCTAGCAAACTGACTTTACAATAAAATAGAAATAATGAACAATGCCAATAAGAATTGACTTAAGAATATGATATCTAAAAGCCTTTAATTATTTATTTTATTTAATTATTTTTTAAAAAGAGGCACATTCTAACCCATTTCATTAGTCTGACAGTGATTAAAATCAACTCCAAAGCAACTATGAATTGTGCACTGTAATAGTTAAATATCTTGCTTTTCATAATGTCCCCATTGCATCACAGCCATTTTCATGTCAGTAAGAAAGTAAGCATTTCAATCATAGGATAACATTCAATTATATATTGAAAAATTTCTTTCTTACGAGAGATTTAAGATATTAACAACTATCATAATCCTAGGATATACTAACGTCTCAAATATTATCATTTTCCTTGTATTATAGGGTTATCTTAGATTTTATTAAGAGATGAGTACTGTTGGGGATTGTTCTGGTGTTGTGTACAGAAATGCTAAATTCTGAATGCCAAGGTCTGATTGCAGATTCTCATGTACACCAGTGTATATTGTATAATTTTTGCTCCCAATTTAAAGTTATTGATTAAATAAATGTGACGAAAGCAATTACTGGGTGAATACAGGTTGGCCAGTTTTCAATTACCAGACTGAGTCCCAGTAAGAACCACAGTTGAGAAAGAGGAAGGAGAGAGAAGGAAAGAGAAGACAGGAGAACAGTATAGCTCCATTAGACATAATCGACCAGGAACACTTGGAGGAGAGAAATGGCTCTCCACCCTCCAGGACAGACTGATGGAGCAGAAATAACTGGGCAAGACTCAAACAGTATGTACTCAGGAAGGTGGAAATTAGCTAGTTTAGCATACAGAAATATAGACTAAGGGTAATCTGCCCAGTAATTGTGCTAAAGCTGATTTAAAAATCCACAGGATTCTGCTTCAATTATTGGAAAACTAGACAGATTACAGTAACTAATATAGTTATTAAATAACATTTGAAAATACCATTTGCAGATTAAAATAGAAATTATTCAAATGATTGCCAGATTTGAAGCAAATGCTATGTCTATTAAGAAAACGAGGCACAGAAAGGTTAGGCATTTTGTTCAAGACTTTTCAGCTGGTGTGCAGAAAAACCGGAATAAGAGCCAAAGCAGTATTCTTGCTCTAAAAAACAACCTGTCAACCACTACAACACTATCTCAAGAAATAGGACCTTATGACTTACTCCTCTAATGCCAGGTACAAGAGAGCATTTTTAAAGGTTTGTTAGCACTGGTATTGTGTACTATAGCAAATAAGCAGAGTGAAGACTGACAAATTTATTAATCCAAATATTTATCACCTTAGCACTTCACAGTATACAATGGAGGTAATGTTCAAACACAGGATCTACGTGAAATCAGACCATAAATCAAGGATTGATCTACGTGAAATCAGACCATAAGTCAAGGATTGAGTCTTAAAGGACTTACAGAATTTTACAATAGGTAAAAACGATAAAAAGACAAATGCTAAGGCTGTGAGAAAAGGAAATTAAAGGAACCCATAGTAATGAATGTAATTACCCACATCAATTTAATCAGAAACAATAAATCAAAGAGTGGACATTAGAGAAAGCTAACATAGAGGTAGGCAAAATAAGACACTTATTAACTGAAAGGAGAAACAAAGCCAAATTGAGGCACCAAATCAAGGGAGAAGATATAAATATATCAGAGAAATCAATGGGAACAAAAAAGTGATTAGTGTTACCATGTTTTTAACTCAACATTGTATCTACTTTAAAATAACTTTGCTCAATCTTAAAAAGTTTAACACAGCATTTCTTTTTTAACTAAAACACTTGTTCCTGTCTCCTTGGTAGTCTTTCAAATAAAGGCTAATCCACTGACTAATTTTTTAATGCCCCACTCTCAGAGAGTACACACAAACCACAACTTCCTCTCCAATCATCCCATTGGTATTTCCAACTATGTGTCCTCCACTGCCATACAAAGTACTCTAGTCAGCTCACGGAAGAGTTATGCAGTTGATGATTCTCAACCTGTTTAGCCAGCTACAACATCCCATTGTTCCTCTTCCTTAAAGAACGCTTGTTTCAGACACTTAAAACAGCAGTGGTTTTGACTTCCAAATGAACAAAGTGCTCCCATGGCCACCTCTGTAATAGTTTTATTATTCTGAAATGCATCACTCCTAAATATCTTTATTTAAAAATTGTTTTATTCAAAGAGCTCTTTAATATGAATGCTAAAAAGTTAAAATAAAACTGTATCAACATAGAAACTTATATCAACATAGATAATCCATATCACATTTGGTCATTAATATAACCAGGATCAAATCAACAATTTTATAAAATTAGAACTTGGAGTATAAGAGGGTATTCTGATGTCAGCAGAAATACCACAACAGTGAATTCTTACTTCTGTCTCATCTTTCTAATGTCTCAATATATCTGTTTAAAATATACAAATGCACACACATACACACACTCGTGAACACTCTTAACTGCTCTTAATTGCTGAATCATCTCACTAGCCTGAGGCTGCTATGCATTTAAGATGAATTACAAAAAACTGACCATATCAAATAATTTATACATTAAAAACCAAGATTTTTAAGGCTATAAAAAGATGGCCTGGCAGGTAAAGCTCTTGCTGTTCTTCAGAACGTGGGCTTGATTCCTAGCAGCCCTCTCTAGCCTCTGGAGATATCAGTCACATATGTGATATACAGACATCCATACAATCTAAATATCCATACACATAACATGAATTAAAATAAATTTACAAAATTAAGAATTTCATATGAATCTATTTAAAGTAAACAATTAGCCAAGGTACAATCTATCCTAATAAATATAAAAAAGATGTTAAATGTTATCTTGGACATCAGTCATGAAATTAAGATTAAAAGAAATCTGAAGAAGCCACTTAGAAATTGCATACTAGATTCAAGCATTTCAATACAAGATATTTTAGTACTAGTAAACAAAAGACAAAAACCAAATAGTTGAAAGAACTGTGCTAAACTTAGCCTATATGCATCATAACCTCCCAAAGGAAGAATCATAAAATAAAACAGAAGTTCAAAACTGAGAAATAAATAAGTCCAGGACAGTGAACCGCTATCATATAAGCAAGTCAAACTTGAGTGATAAAATTCATTCATATCTGACTGAATACAATTGTGTAATTTGAAGCTATTAAAATTAATTGAATGATTAAATGACAATGATACTTTACAACACATTACTAAGATATCAGTAGCAAGTACTCTCTGAACAGTGTAAAAAAAAATCAAAAAATATATTTAAATATTTTTTAAGTCTCAGAATCAAAAAACAAGAGTTCAAAACTTAAGACTTCTCTATTACTGACAGTTTTTATAACAATTAAGAATCTTTTGTACTCAATTCCTTGAGCTTTTTCTACTGGTTTGATAATATAAATATATGTGAATATTAAGCTCATTATGTGAATTCAGCTTTATAGCAATATCACTTAGAATAAAAATATACATGTCATCTAAAATAAACAAAATAATCTATTGAACTCAGAAACTAAGCTGGTGATCAAAAGAAAATAGCACAGCTCAATGTATACTAATTCTAAAAGAGAAACTACCATGAGCAAGAAACCCTTACCATTACATAAAATAAGACACACACTTAGCACCTAATGGCAAGCTAGATATTATGACATCATTGAGCCTTCCTAGAGGAGGTGCTTGAAAAAGCGCAAAGAAAGGAACATACAAAAGAATAAATAAGTAAATGAACAACTAGGAAAAAGAAGACAGCTTATTTCAAAAGCAAATGTAAATGAATGGCAATACCAATACACTCACACTACAGTAAGACAGAAACTCAGTGATTGATTGCCATGTGTTCAGATTCCCAGAACTTACTTAAATGAGGGTATCATGGTAGGTTACCTATAATCCCAGCACGTAAGAGGTAGATCCAGGGAGATCCACTGAAAAAGCTGGCTAGGTAGACTGATTTTGTGACCTCAGTTTCATGTCAGAAACCCTACCTCAATATATAACATAAAGTGCACCTGACAATATCATCTGACTCCTAATATGTACATATGTACACACACAGTGTGTACATGCATATTCAAAATGAAAGAAGATAAATTGTACACACATACACAGTGTGTACATGCATATTCAAAATGAAAGAAGATAAATTACTATAAATTTAGTGCAACCACTGGAGGAGCAGAAAAACTACACAAATAGATGTACTAAGAAAGAAACAAATTCAAATAGAAAAGTACAGGCCAATTATCCCAATACTTAGGAAACAGAAGCTAGAGAATCATCTAGTTTAAGGTCATCTTGAACTACACAAAATCTACAGTTTAAAAACAACTTACTTCTTTAAAAACAAACAAACAAAAAAACCAAAAAAAGAAAAAGAAAGAAAAGAAAAGAAAACAGTTAAGATAAAAAAGGAATTTTGAAAGCCCAGACCAAAAAAAAAAAAAAAAAAAAAAAAAAAAAAAAAAAATTCACAGGACAATGAGATGGTTCAGTCAGTAAAGGCATTTAACAAGAGCTCAGCTCTATCTCTGGACCCACAGTGGAAGGAGAGAAACACTTTTGGAAATTGTCCTCTGAACTTCACACCCATGAAAGCACTCGTGAAAAGTACCCTTTAATACAAACAACTGTAATAGGAAGAAATGTTTTTTAAAAAACAATAATAAACAAAAAAATTCAAAACCGGATTAACACAAACAACAATAAAGTAACAGGCCCAGTATTGTTTATAATAGATCTACCTTAGGTTTAAACACAAAAGAGACAAGTGTGTTTTTAAAATGCATACTAAGTGTGGTGGCGCATGATTGTAATCACAGCACTGGAGAAGCTGAGGCAGCCTAGCCAACCTGCTTATCTTACTTGACAAGTTCTAGGTCAGTGACACATGCAGTTGTCATCTGACTCCTAGACAGAGGAACAAACGTGCACCTGCATGCACACAAAGATACTGCAGCTACATACAGTCAGTGATAAAATCACCTCAAGCACAATGCTTCAGGAATCAATATAGCAGGATCACAAAGACTCAGTAAGAGGTTAAAAAAAATAAACACATTTCATAAGTTTACACTGCACTATACTTGTTATTTCAGAACTTACTATCTACCATATGGCAAATATTTTTGTAAAGAAATTAAATCATTTTCAAGGAATGTACCTAGCAAAGAAGGAAAAAAACAAGCCTCTATAATGAAAAGCTATAAGACACTTAACAAATTGAATGAGACACTAGAAGGTATAAACATCTCTCATGTTCAAGGATCAGCAAAATTAGTTTTGTAAACATGGTAGTGCCATTGAACAAAATTCACAGATTCAATGTAATCTCTAACAAAATTCCAACGACACTCCTATAGAAATAAAGTCTCAAAAATTACAAAAAGCTAATGCAATCCTGACCCAAAAGAACATGCTAGAAATATCATAATATATAATTTCAAATTATACAATAGTGCTACAATGAAGAAAACAAAATGTTTACCACACAAAACCAGGCAAGACTATTACTTCATGTAACTATATCCACAAAATTTAACAATGGCACCAAAACACATCTTGGGAAAAACAGACTCTCTAAATGTAAAAGAATGAAATAGATCCCTACCATTTACCCAAAATCAACAAGCAGAATCCAACCAAATTAAAAAAAAATTCTTCACAAATTAAAGGTATGCCTGAGGGTACAGTGATAAGAAGCTGGACAGCTCAGGGGAAGACCTCCTGCCTAGCATGCATAAGCCCCAGTTTAATCTTCAGCACCAAAAAGAATCTCTGAGTAGGAGTAAAGGGGAAACTAATAAAGGAGTTATCCCAAGCAGAAACAATCACAGCACATTACCTGTATGTTAAAGATGTCATAATAAAATCTACCACTTTGTGCATATAATATATGCAAACATAGTATAAAGTACAAACCTGAGATCCCACTAATGTAAAGGCTGGGCAGAAAGATTGAGAATTCAAGGCCAGCCTGAGCTATGTGGTTAGCTTGAGGCTAGCCAAAGGCTACACAGCAAGGCCCTCCCTCAAAAACGAAAGAATTAAAATTAAAACATTAAACATAAGAGTCAGTGTTTATTATAGTACATTAAACCAGCAAATGACTACAGGGAAAAATTGGAAAATCTTCACATTTAAATAATGTTTTTATCTAAGTAATCTAGTTTTTAAAAAGTTCCATATATAAAGTACAGTTCAAAACCATTTGATATGGCTAAAACAAAAAGAACAAAAAGACCATAAGCCTCTGCATGACAAAGTCTACATAAAAAGTATATCCAGATCAATATATAAAAAACGAACAAAAATATCAAATAAAAGAAAATTAAACAGAAAACAGAATACAGGATAAAAAAATCAAGTTAATTCTTAGGATAAAGTTTATAAAATTGATATATCCCTGGAAAGAACTAATTAAGAATAAAAAAATTAAAAAACAACATAGGTAGTATCAGAAAAAAGAGGTCACTAAGTGTTGACAATAAAAAAATAAAACAGATAACATCAAAAGCTCGTGGTAGACAATTTCTCCGAATAGTATGACATAAGCACCTAACAAAAGTCAGAACCATCATGTAACTATTTAATTGGATCAATAATCTGAATTCTGAAAACAAATCACAGTATATGGTTTCTCTAGCTAGATTTCTATATATTAAGAAAAAAAACATGCATCATAGATGCATGAATTCTGCCCCACAAACAAAAGAAAACCAAAAGAGCGAACATTTCTGAAGTCATTTGTCAAAGTTAACAATCTTTCAAACACTGCATAAGATCTGTGTAAGGAAAACTCAACTTCACTCTCTCACCCACAAACATAGACATAAAACTATTTTAACAAGCTAGGCATGGTGGCTCACACCTTTAATCCTAGTGCTTGGAAGGCAAAGCCAGGCAGATCTCTTGTGAGTTTGAAGACAGCTGGTCTACAAAGCAAGTTTCAGGACAGCGAGGACTACACAGAGACACTCTGTCGTCTCAAGTAGGAAAAAGTATTTTAAAGAAAGCACTAACAATCATAACCACACATGAGAGTACACACAATTACTTGGTGTGCTTTACACAAAGGGCTGAATTCAAGTAGAGAGATCAACTACCCTGGTGGGATGTCCTAGGATAAAAAAACATTCTAGAAAAGACAATCCTGGGTCAATCTTGATGGCTGGTCACTATAGCTACTGACTTTCTGATGTTAAATCTAAGTTATTTATCCATATTAACAAAATGAAAAGGATAAATTCTATGACTATCTCAATATACAAAACTCCTAAAGAATATTCAAGCCCATTCATAACTGAAGAAAAGAAATCCACTTACTCAAGGGAAATAGAAATGTATTTCCTTGAATGATTAAAAACAAAACAACCCTAAAATACAAAACAACAACAACAAAACCCTACAGAAAACTCCATACCTAATGGTGACACGTCGAATGATTTCACTTTGAGATCAGCATCAAGACTAGGATGCCCAGCTATCACCACTTGTATGCATCACTGTACCGGATGTCCTAGCCAGCAGAGTAAGACAAGAAAAATAAATGAAAGACATAAGGATCATAAAGAAAGACATTGAACTGTTATTGCAGATTATGATGTGTACACAGAAAACAAAAAGGAATCTACAAATTAGAATTAATGAAAGTCCAACAAGGTTGCTGGTGATTAAAAATATGTAAGTCAGATGAATTTCTATGTATCAGCAATAATAAGAAAATAAAATTAAAGACATAGATATCATCTACATTAGGATTAAAGTCATAAAATCTAAACAGGATTTGGAAGACTGATAGCTTTTGAAGGTATCAAAAATCTTAAAAATAGTTTGTAAGATCTAAAAGTATGCAGAAATACTATGTTCATGGATTCAAAGGCACAATGCTATAAAGATATATTCCTCCTAATTTTCTATGAAGTCAATGCAATTCCAATAATAATCTCAGCAGGCTTAACATAGAAATGTATTAGCTGATTCAAATGTGGAAGAAAATGCAAAGAGCCATTAATAGCCAAGAGTTTCTTGAAGAAAAGCAGTCACTTCTGGTTCCGTGTATAATATGGTACTTCCCAAAGGACAAACAGCATGGGCGCAGAAGAAAACCCAGAGGCATGTATATGAACACACAGATGTGTAACCAAGGAAGATGAAAAACTCCAGAGTAATGGGGGAAAGGATGGGCTTTAATAAAGAATGTTCAGATGGCTGAGGATCTGTGTAAAAAGACCTCTAAATGTCACATCATATATAAAAAATCTCCAGGGAAAGCAGATTCCTAAATGTGAAAGATTAACAAAGCAAAGCTTCAAATGGCAGACAGTACAGGAAAACATTTGAATGACCACAGGTAAAGATTCTCTACTTAGCACAAAAGGCACTGTAAGAAAAATAATTTGAATACTTTAAAGTTAGAAACTTCTGTCTATCATACAGCATAAATAAGACACCAGAAAATAGTATTCCAAATAGCAGGGAACATGATCTTTGTGTTAAATAGATTAATATGAGAAAAAAATTTATATCAAAACAACTTAAACCACAAAAAAAAAAAAAATTGAAAAGCTTCAAAAAGACTTATGAAATCAGCACTTCGGACACACATACAAGATAATCCAGAGCCAGTGAACATAATACCAAACTGCTCAATCTGTTAGCCATCAAGGAAATGCCCAAATTCACAAACTCCAAAAAGATAGCAACGTATACCAGGAAGAAATGTTTCTAGTTTCTGAACTAGGCAATGTCATTGACAACTTCTGGAAAGAATAAAATGCCATATAAACATCCTTACAGGTCTATAGAAGGACTATGTAATCCAAGGAGTACTGCTCAATATTCTGCTCAGTAAAAACATTACAATAGTCAGTTTTAAATGCAAGGGTATAGGATATATATATATATATATATATATATATATATATATCCTACGACATACTGATTCCATTCTCACATATATATCACAAAGTAAATTTTCTAATATACACATATGGACAATATTGACATTGTTAATGTACAGTCTCAACTAAAAAAAACTCTAATAACTGACAACAATTATGTTTATGAAAATAGTATTTACTTAGTTCAATGACCACTGAAATAGAATCAGTTAATGTCCTAGTTTTCTTTTATTTTTTTCCTTTTTGCTAACCTTACACAATCTAGAATCCATCTGGAGAAAGAAACTCTCAATTGAGAAAACTTCCCCATGAGATTGGCCTGAGGGCAAGTCTGAGGGCATTTTCTTGATTAATGATTGACAGGCAGGGCCCAGCTCACAGCAGGTGGTGCTACCTATCCCAGGGCAAGTCACCCTGAGTTGTATTAACAAAACAAAAACAAACAAACAAACAAACAAGCAAGCAAGCAAACAACAATAAAAAACAGGCTGAGAAAACCGTGAGGAGCAAGCCACTAAAAGCACTCCTCCACAGTCTCTGCTTCACTTCTGGCCATGACTTCCCTCAGTGTTGGAAGGCAACTTGACACTTGCTAGCTGAAATAAACTCTTTCCTCCCCTAGTTGCTTTTAGACAGTCAACTAACTAGTCATTTATATCCATATAGGCTTAACACTGAGCCACAGAAGGCAGGAGCTGATTACATATTGTACAAGCACATTTATATAAAGCTCAAAACTGGAGATCTATAAATACTTTAGCAAAAACACATTCAAGAAAGGCAAGTGAAGTTACAACCAAAAATACCAGAATGTCAGCAAGCAGGCAAGTGAGAAAGAAATCTGAAAAAGAATAGGCAGGTTGCTTCTGGAATCCCAGCAAGAAAGTTATGTACCTTACTCTATTCTAAAGCATAACCTTCACTGGTACAGCCTTCCATGTTTTATTTCACATAAAATTGCTAAAATTCAATTCATTCAAATTCCAACTGAAACTAATAGAGAAATTCCAAAATTTTCTAGAAAGTCTATTTCAAACATAAATCAAGTAAAATACTAAAAAGTAATTCAAATATTAGTACAGACTTGGATGGATATAACTGCTTTTACCTGGAACTTGAATTTCTATCATTCTAACTATGAAGAAAAACTAAAAAAATCATCTAAATACAGTTATTAAATGCCATTGACAGGTAGACCCAATTTAGCCACTAAAGACCCTCCCCTCTTACTATTCATATCTTTGTCCAATTCCCTCTAAAGTTCAGAATAAAAGTTCTGTTTTTTTAAACAAAGAAGTATTGGCTAAAGTGTTAATGTAAAAATTAGGTGTCAGACCCGTGAGATGGCTCGAGAGGTAAAGGTACAGACATCAAGTCTGATGATCTCAATTTACCGTTGGGACACAAATGGTAGCATAGAACATAGTTCTCAAGCTCCTAACTCAACCCCACAAAGTAAACACAAGTGTATTAGTTTTTAAGACTTAACTAAATTAGCTCCTTGGTTACTTGTAATTATTAAAACTAACTAAAAAATAACCAAACTCAATTATTCATGAACACATTTAAAAAATGTATTAACGAATGTTTATGTACTGCTCCTTATAGGCTCCAATATCCAGAAATACTTTAAAGATAGTTTCTTAAACTAAACTATCTACAAAATATATAGCACAAGAGAAAATTAGTCACAAGGTTATTAAGTCTCAATTGAAGTCAAGCTAAAAGGGCCCCAGTACAATCCCCAAGAAGTTTAATGACAAAAACAGAAAAGCAGCCCACAATGCTATATGACATATGACTCAGTGGAGTCCCACTGGAAGGTTATTACAAAATATTGGCTACCAGAGAAAAGACCTATCAGAATCACAAGGAAGAAGAGTTACTGTGAGGAGACAATTCTCCTTTCAACTCATGACTCCAAGTTTTACATTTCAAGAACATTTCTGTTCAAAATTATTTGTACAGAAATACTTTTTTTACAAATAAAAGTTTATTGACATGTTTACATTTTGTATTAATGAAAATTTAACCCAATTACAACAGTAACTTTTTTTTAGCTTGTCTTCTCCTTTTTGGGGAGATATATTTTATTTACATTTCAAATGTTAATGAAATAACATTATTTCATTACATTTCAAATGTTAATGAAATCCCCTTTCCTGGTTTCCCTCTTCCCCCTGCTTCTATAAGGGTGTTCACCCACCCACCTACCCAGAACTGCTCAAAGGAAGAGGGCAGATTCATTTTTTGACTAATATAATAAAAATGGTGTCTCTGTACAGAACAAAGACTAGCCAGATTTAGACGTCCTGAGCGTATGATCCCTTACTGTAACATAAATCCACTGGATGCTCCCACCTCCACACTGCCCCATGAGGGGTTGGAGAGTCAGGGTAGACTCAGGCAATGAGAAAGCTGATGCAGCCAGACATCTCATGGGTAATGAAGTCTTTAATCTCAACCCACTAGACCCAGGTCTTTGGCTAGCATCATTAAAAAATGGTGGGGCTAAAAGTGAGGTAAAATCACAGCTCTTTCTGGTTTTTTTTTTTTTGTTTTTTTTTTTAATGACCATAAAAACATTTAACTGTTAATAACTGAAAAAAGAAACTCAGTAACTTAAGCTTCACATATTTTCATATACAGAAAATTACCAGACATTTTACTTAACTCCCATATATCCTACTATGCCTGGGTTATTCATTTTACTGATGTATTTATTCCTTTATTGACTTCTTATCAAAGACTTTACAATGAACCAAATAACATTTACAATAAACTATAAGTAAGTCTAAATCAAAAAGAAACATGGAAAATGACAACAGAATTTCATGCATTCTATTTAACAAGTAAGGTAGGTGAAAAATATGAAATTTTATCTACTTTATAAAGAATTTTCCACTAGAGGCAAGAGGCTCACAGTGTACACACTGCATTTAAAAAAATTCATAAATTATATATATTCAATCTTATTACTCCATATGATCCAATGACCGAGAGCCTGTACATCATCTGGGATTTGCTAGAAATGCATGAAGTTGTGGCCCAACGACTCCCTTTAATAATCTATGAGCTTGAACAATAGCTTAAGTACAGGAAGAACAGCTGCCCCTCTTGCAGGGGACCTGGATTCAGTTTCTAGCATCCATATTGTGGCTCACACCCATCAATAAATTCAGTTCCAGTGAGACCCAGCCCCTCTTCTGACCTCCTCTGGCACTAGGAGCGCTAGCAGTAGTTTTCTTATGTGTAGGCTCTCATACACATAAAATCAAAATTTATTTTAACTTTAAAAAAGCACCACTCTATAGAATAATTTAAGCAAATAAATAACTGACCATTACCTGTTCTCCTACCAAAACCACCAAGAGAAAAGTGAATCTAATATGTAATAAAGATAGTGTTTCTGTCAATAAACATACAAAATAATATTCCACAAAAGTTAGGATAGGAAAGTAAAATCACAAACCATGCAAAGAGTATCACACTAGCATATTCCAAATCTTGACAACAAGGTTAGTAAAATAACCACAAGAAAAACTGGAAATATGTAGTTTTACCACAATAAAAGCATTACTCATCTTTTTGTTACTAGTCTAAAACATAGCACACTGTAGATTATATATTTTAATATTTAAATAATTTAACTAAACAAATAAAATTTGACTAATTAAAAGCACCTTTTAAGCAGCTCATAAAAGAAACTTGAAAAACTCAAAGATTTCATTCTTATTTAAGTTTTCATATGCTACCAAGAGCACAAAATTTTCATCTTCAAATATTATCTATGTGTTATATGTGTAAAAGAGCTGAAGAAATGTGCATATTAAATTAGAACATCCTGATATAAATTAGTGAATACAATACTGTCTTTTAGGTATCCTGCATGACTTAAGACATTTCAAACAGGCTTTAACTATAATTTTCACATGCATTTCCCCATAAAAAAAGCTGCAACTCAAGTTTTATTTAAACTTCCTGTTTTGGGAAAAATTTGTGATGGTTCTATTTTCTACTTTTATTGCTTTTGAGATGAATTGTTATGGTAAGCTGGCGGTCCTTGAGACTGGGATTCACAGGGCCTTATATATGGCAGGCAAGCACTCTAATCACTAAACTATATTCCTAGCCATTAAATTAAGATCCACTGAAAACTGTATAGCATAGCTCCAAAAAAGTCTTGAAAATATTGTGATGGGCATGGTGGCATGAATACACCTTTAATTTCCACACTCAGGACACTAAGACAAGCAGATCTATATGGATCCAAGGCCAGCCTGAGCTATAGTTGCAGGTATAGTTCACAGTGAGACTTAGCCTAAAACCCAAAAGAAAATACAATAAAAGCCACAACAACAAAACCCAAAATGAAACAACCCAAAAAAACCAATACTACAAAAACAAAAGAAATTGAATGTTTTAAAAACAATAAGGCTTAAGAAAACACCAAATTTAATGCTTTTAAATTAAAATACTTAAACATGTTTTAGCATGAATGCTTATATACAAGATATAAAAAAAATAACAGAAACTAAACATAAACATGAAATAACATACCTCTCTCTTATTTCTCCTTGCAACCTTGAGAAATTCCATAAGAATCTGTAGCTGAGCTGCATGTGATTCCTAGAATAAAAAATTTAAATTTTCCTTAACAAAAACAATTTCAAATTTTTCATTAACAACTGTTTAATCAGTATTACAGATAAATCCATTTAGGTTACTGTACTATTTCTGTATGTTTTCCAATCTGCTAGCTGCAATTTCAAAAAAAGTCAATCTACATTCCATGAAGAATAACACAAGAAATTAGTACTCTGCATATTTTTTTAAAAAAAACATTTATTAGGTAACAGCTTCTTTTTCCCCAAACAAACTCAACATCATGAACACAAAAATCACAACACACCTAATGTAGTTTCTAAACATAAATATAATTTTTCTAAAAAAAATTTTTATTTGCTAAGATAAGCATTTATAAATGAAAAGAAATGTATGCCTGTCTCACAAGATTGGGCCTATTAACATTCACGAGTAGATGGGGAGAAGACTCTGGAGCCTCTCCCTATCAGAAGAGGCGGCTCTTTGGGAGTAGAGCAGCTCCTCTTGAAAATTCTCTTAAGTAATCTTTATTTGGAATTGGGTGAAACAGTTCTTTGATATGAAGCTACCCTCTACTAGGGGTAAAGAGAAATATACTGCCCAAAAAAGTCATGCAGCATCTACTCATACAGGTATGAAAATTACTAAGTATATTTTTGTAATGCTTGATGAAAATTAAACCTTTGAAAACACACACACACACACACACACACAAATACAGAACATAAAGGGAGGATGGCATGTACCCAAAATTGGTAACTGAAGATTTTATTGATAAATGATCATTATGACCATGACATTTGGTGGATATCCTAAAATCCATATAATGAATGAATGAGCTGCAGATGAATAGAATAAATACCTGTCAAGACTTAAAAGCAGAATATGAGAGACAATTTATAAAATACACAATTCTAACATAGGTTTGAAAGAGAAACTAAAGATTAATAAAACTTTCATTTATCTAATTATGCAACAGAAGTATCTGAAGCACTATTAAAACAGATATTTGGTGAGGTCTAAACTTTCTGATATTGATATTTAACAAAAGTTCTCAGAAAAGAAAGCTCACTGTAAAACACTGCCTTCTGGATAAGACATAGCTACCACAAACTCATTAAAAAAAAAACTAAAGTTATCACTGGCTACTTGTACAAGACCTCCCAAAAGACTGAGCCAATCAGCACTCACCACTCTCTTATGGAGACAGAGGTTGCTAATGGCAGACTGTCGGCATAGTAAATTTCCTTGGTCAAGTTAAACAAGCCCTCAGCTCTGTGCTCCTATTTAAATGCTGTTTATCCTTTCCAACACACACAAAAAGACATTAGAGCAAAAGAGGAATTATAAGGAAGGTGGGGTTTGGTAGGAGGGGAGAAAAGGTAAAGAGGATATTGGGGTATATATACATATACACATATGCATACATATATACATACATATAATATACAAAGTACATTATACATACATATACATATATAGAGAATTATGTTTTTAAAAGCCCAAAACAAAACAAAAACAAAAAAAGGTACTAGATTATATTTAACAAAGACCTAAGTAAAAATGAGTTCCTGCTACAGGAGGGAGAAGTGAAATCTACTTTTCTCCTGGGGCAGAGAAGGAAGTTTCAGCGAAGCAGAAAGGGAACATTGATTCCATTTATCTCAATAACTCTGCATGCGTGTGTGCGTGTTTTCCTATGGAGGTCAGAGGACACTGTTTTTCATGTCAGTTGTCTCCTTCCACTACGGGAATTCAGGTCATCAGATTTGCATAACATGAAATTTTACCCTCTTGCCAATCTTCCACCTACTTTGTAAGCATCTATCCATCCTATCTCCAGCCTGTACTAAATGTGACACGGGATACTCCCAACCCCAGAGCCTCTGCTCCACAATAATAACTTAAAGGTTGTAACTTTACATCACTGTTGGCCCAGTGCACAGTTTATCAAATTTGAAATCTATTATTTTTACTCATTTGCTTTAGGGCCTATAAAACAGGGGCTAGAAAAATGCCTTTTCAGATGTGTTTGATCTAATAATCAGTTAGTGACAATGGCCTATGATTTCCAAGCCTTTCTAGATAATATTCATTATAAAATAACAAGATCATCATTTAAAACAAAGGATCTTTAAGTTCAGGCACACTTACTGCTTCCAATTGTTTCTTCTTCTGCACTAGTAATTCCAACATGAGGTTGACATTGGCCAAATCAAGATTATCTTGATCAGTTCCTAGCAGATCTTGAAATATTTGCCACCTATGCCCATTCTAAATTTAAAAAGAAACATTGCAACTCAACAAGACAGCTTTAGATTTGAAAACAAAATTTAAGAACTGCTTTCTAATACACTAAAAGTAAAATTACATTCACATTACAGGAGGTAATTTAAATACTATTTCTACTCTGAATAAATTTAGCTCACAAGTATGAAAAGTACACAAAAGACAAATATTAAATTGACATTTCTAAGTATTATGAATCAAAAACACCAGTATTTTCAGCCTTGCAGTTGGTAAAATATTAATTTAAGCTCACTTTTCTCAATAGTTTGGGGATAATCCTTTTAATTCAGAAACTCTGAGTAGTTTATTCACAACACCTTGACATTTGACTCTCCAAATATTAGATATAAGTAAACTCTATCTGTGTGACACCACGATGGTGACAAACGATGGTTGTCTGATAAACTATTACAGACAATGCACTTAAGACAGTTATTATTTACTTATTTGAGTAGCATACTCTGAAATAAACTCCCTTTAAGAAAAGTCCATTCTTTACTAGATATTAATATCTAACCATTATTGAAATAAAAACGTTAAAATTAATTTAGTAGAAATAGGAATAAAAAGGGCTAAAAAACATTGCTTATTTCATAGTTACATGTCTACTGTATATGAAGCCTGGGTTCAATCTACATTATTGTAAAACAAACAAAAATAGAAATAGTAATAAGAGCTGAAACATACGGTGCTACTCACTGAGTGGTCCAATTTGAACCTCTTTTCCTCAAATCTTTGCTTCTGTTTGAGAATGAGCTCATTCACTGAAAACAAAAGTAAAAAGCACAAAAAAAAAATGTATTTTTGTTAAATTTATTTATCTTCTAATTGTTCTGCTCAGGTAGATTTTTATCTTAACTTTACAGAGTCCCACGTTTAAAGAAGTGTAAAGGAGAAATTATATATTAGTAGCTTTCTATTCTATTTTGAATTAGGAATCATTTTTTACACTTATTACTACTACAACTTCTATTACTACAGGAGATATAATATATACCCCTTTTATATGCTTCTCAATGAAGATACATTTCACCAGGTGAAAACATTTAAGTGCCTTCTAAGAGACAAGAGCTAAATGAAGACTTTTGCTTTGTTGTAACTTTTCTATAAACACCTTGAAAGAGGCTGATAATTACACAAATCCATTTCATCCTCCTTTTTAGTAATATGATTATTTTTCCGAATCTCAGACGCCCTATAACTTTCAGAGATGCCAGATCTGTTCTCAACCATGGTGTTAGTAACCTAAGCCAAAAGTTTGCTCTTTGCCAGTAATTTATATGAGGCCAAAAAAGTCACATGGTTTGTTTCTAGTTTGTGGCAAGGTCTTACTTTGTACTAATCCTGACTTGGACTCCTTATGCTCCTGCCCCTGCAGAGTACAGAAATGCCATGTGCAGCCCTGAAACAGTCTAAACCAACGAGAGATGTGCTGTCTTCCAGATGGTGTAGGAAAAAAGTTATCTCCTTGTCTCCAGAATAAGATGATTTCTCAACTTTCTTAAAGGCAAAGGACAAAGGCATATGCTCATGACAAAGAATTTTAACATCATTAATGAAGTGCTGAATTAGCTCTGGAAATTCTCCTGAAATGAATACAATTTAAATGTTTAAGGCACTTTATTTGTATTTGGGGATGTTTTTCTTTGTTGTCTGTTCTTGCAGCCAACTGATACCAAAAAGCTGATGCAAATTTCTGGCTGATGTGCTAGAAATCTCTATTAGAATACAGAACTTATTTGGGTGGCAAATGGAACAAGAAAGAGATGGTATGCAAGATGAAATACCAAATACCATCTACTCTACAAATAAATCAAAACTGATACCCAAGAAACCTTAGGTTTGATGCTTCAAAAATTAATGAAATAATACATGGCCTCAACTCAAATTAGCAAGAAAAATGCATATGATATATTAGTTGTAATATAATGGAACAATCAATATTATCACTGATACAAACTTACAAATACACAGGCCATATGGAAGTCAAGTAAGAATGGAACCAAAATGCTCTCCTTATTAAATAAAAGATGAATAAAAAAAATACAGATAAAAGTGTATATTGTGCATATGTGTGACCAACTCACGAAATGTAAGAGGATAGTTCTGTGAAGGTTAACAGGGTTAAATGTTAAGAGTAGAAATATTAACATATCAGTCTGATTGCTAGGAAGCAAATACCTAACAAAATATTATAATCCACAAAGGGGAGAGAGAGAGAGAATTAGAAAATAACACGATAAAAATGAACAAGTCAAAACAAACCACAGCTGGGGCATCAGCGCAGCTCAGTGCTTGGGTGACTTGTTTCACTTACAGAAGACCAGCTTCAGTCTCCAGCACCCACACAGAAACTAATATCACCAATACTTTTGTCTAGCCTTCTTGGCACTGGGCACACAGATAGTACACATACATATTTAAAAACACATTAGTCATATGCATATAATAAAAATAAACCAATCTTTTTAGAATAGTAAGGCAGAGTTTAATGTTTCCATTACATAGCTATTAACATGTGAATAAAAACTGTGATTGCAATAGTTACAATATTGCATGTTACTGAATATTTTAAAGTCCCACAAGCCATTGTATTTGATTCTTTCCAACACTATTACAAGTTTTTAAAGGTTGCAATGGATAAGTTAGTATTAAAACACCATACACACGCACACACACAAACACACACACACACACACACACACACACACACACACACACATATGCACAAAATGGTACATTTTATATATATGATACATTTACACACAAACACACACACATTAATGGAACAACCATTATAAGAGTAACCAGCCACCTTCTGATTGGATTTAATGCCCAAGCAACAAAAAGAAACAATACCCAGTACCACCGTCAAAGCCAAAACCTGTGACTAGCAGGTCATAGAGGCCAGGAAAGAACATACTATTATTCTGTTAAATGGACACAGTATTAATCCAATGCCTAAATTTAACTGTCATCTAGTACAAGGCTACACATCTAAAAATATATGGGCAGCATTAGTATTTTAAAAAGAAGAAGAAAACACAAGGCCAGATTGATAGGGCAGTGGGGAGTGGATGTGAGAGGAACTCGGGGAAGGGTGACTATGACCCAAGCACAGTATATAAAATTCTCAAAGAACTAAACAAATTTTCTTTTTAAACATTGTACCTCTAAATAAGCAGCATCTTTGTTTGGGAAAAAAGAATCTTTTTTTCTTAAGTATGCTTTACCTTTTTTTATATCACTTCTTTAAAAAATATTTTTTAGGTTTTACACTTTAAAATGAAAATAAAGCAGGAGTTTCATCAAATACAAAGCTACATATATTTAACCATTTGGCATGAGGCTATTAAGACTTTTACATTCAGATTTTCATATCTCTAATCTGGATAAGCGAGCGATTCTCAGAAAGAAAAACTGAGAAAAAGGGTAAAGTAAGGTTGAAAAAAAAAACAGTAAAACCTTTACCCTTTACACAACCTGTTTGTATCTCAGTGTTCCCATCTCAGGAATATGCAGAACACTAGCATATGACAACCATATCATAAAGCCATATCCGTAAAGCACACAGCACAGTACCTAACAGGTCTAACTCAGTGTGAGTTTGTGGGACAGAGAGATAAGACAAATGGGAAGAGGGGTGAGTGGGAGGGAGGGAGGGAATGAGAGAATGAGAAGCAGGTAGGCAGGGAGGAAGACTGAAAGTGAAAAGAGAAAGGGACTGATAGACAGGCAGATACTGCAGAACCTCCCTGTGCAGTCCAAGCTTCAACTAAATTAAAAATCTCCCTCTGAAGTGCTGGAAGATTATAGGTGTTCACCACCATGCCAGATCTAAATATAGATGCTAACATTTGCAAATAAGAGGCTGATTCACAACAAACCTAAGAAAACTAGAATTACAAATTTTGCAAACACAGAAACGCATAGAAATAGGTTGGGGGTGCAAAGTGGGGATTGCAGCGGTAAATAGTAAAAAATGTAAAAGGGCACCACCCCACGCCACTGGTGGCTACTCTCTGGTCCTTTAAAACGATCTTGCCACCAGAGCTAGCTCCAGCAGCCACTGCCCATCTAGTTCCCATGGCAGGTCGTTGCCACGCCAGCCCCATGTAACAACTGATCTGCTTATTTTTTGGCTCTCTTGTTGCAGACTCTCCTCAGTCACAGTTTTCAGTAATCCCATAAAATCAAAACAGTAGAGGCTTGTAATTTATCAATCAGATCTATATCAGTAAATTCTTACCCCACTAAACATCTACACAATAAACTTAGAGCCAAATGATATTGACATAAACTGCCCACCTAGATAAGACAAATTGTTCTATACTAATCCATTCTTTATAAGATATTTATAGCTACCTATAAATTTATATATTTTATATTTAAAGCCACATAGATCTGGGTCATCCTTCTCTTCCTCCATCTTAGTTCTTCTCCTCTCTTCTATCTCTCCCACCTCTCAAAAACTCTATGACTGCCTTTCTTTTTCACTGCCCAATCACAGGTCTTGCGTTATCTTGTGCCTGCTCTCACCTGCATATAGATATCAACCCACAGTGGATAATCTAAAGACTAGGCCCTGAAAATGGGGTAGTCTTAGAAGACCTGGTAGAGAAAAAAGGAACTATGAATATACTGAGTGAGCTTAGGTTTTGTCAGAAGTTCCTGCCTTTCCAAGTCTGAGTAGTATTCTATACTGTATTTTATCCACTTAGGCTTCCACAGATGATCTCCTGGTTCCTATGAATAATGATACTGTAAATGTGCATATACAAATATTTCTGCAGAATGATTCTTGGTGTCTACTTACATGAAATTGTTGGATCATGAAAACTTTGGTTTGTTTTCAGAAAACACCATACTGTTTTCTACTACTAACACTATATAAGTAGCTTTTTCACATCTTTGTAATCCTTTCTAGCGTATATAATCTATGTATTTTGAGTTCCCCTTTTCATATTCTTTTAGTTGTTTTATGTTTGCTTATTTACTACAAAGGACACTTTAAAGGCCAGAAGTAAAGAACCAGGCGTAGATGTGCAACAGGATAGGACATGTAGGAAGGACATGAGCTGCCGACTCTTCAGGCATACATGCCACTCTTCTAGTACCTCCACAGGTCCAGCAACATGCATGCCTCTGCTCCAGACACCACTCTGGGTTCCTGCAGAGACTTCATTAAGTTGCAGGGACTGATTAAATCAATGGCATTGGCCATTAGCTCACCTTTCAGTTTCTCTCATCTCCCCTTTGATGAGGATGGATTTGAAGTTACAAATCTCTACACTGTCCTGAGCAACTTAGAAGCTCGTTTTACTTGTTTATCACTGCAAGGGCATTCTACTTGGGACTATTCATCATCGTGAATTATTTATATATTTTTGTTGGCATATAAGACTATTTTTAGTATTTCTGTTATGCTTTAATACTCATTACTCATTAATTTGTACTGAAGTTGGGTCTGTACTTTTAAAACATTCAGCATATAAAACTAGTAACTTATTTTGAGACAGGGTCTGCCTGGATTACACACTGGATCTTTTGTATTAGCCTCCTCAGTGCTGGGTATGAACATATGCCACTACATCCAACTTAAAACATTAATTGTTAAATTTACAAGACAACTAGCACCTGACTACATTAGTTCAAGTTTCTACCATTTATACTTAAAATTATACTCCAGTTCTTACATTTCCATATCAAAATCTGTGTTTATATCCTCCTCTTCCTATTGGGAGCCTGCCTCATCCAGGGATCTCTATACTTCATCTTCCCCTTCTCCTATCAGAAAACAGACCAAGCACATGTTCTCCCTCCCCATCAAACATTTCCTTTGTTACTTCTCACTGATACATTGTCAGGAGAAACACAGAAACATGCAATACTACATACAGAGACATAAACTTGTCCTAAATCTCTCATAACTCCTTGAAACCTTACATTCTATCCAAAAGCGTACAGAATTCTAAGGGCATGTTGGGTTTGCTTTTATGGAACTGAGATATAACAAGAAACGGTACTGACCATGTACAGAGTCTATGCCATAGCCCAAGGAGATGAAAGCACCCTGCTGAGTAACAGAGAAAAACTTGCTTACTTCTGAGTTGGGATTTCTGAATAAGCTATTAGCATATATTTTGTGGAAAGAGTATAATAAAAAACAATTTCAAAGACTCACCCAAGAAATTAGGATAGAGATGGTCAATATTGTCCACAACATAATTACACTTGGGACATCTATTATTGTCCTCCAAACTCTGATGAATACACTTGTAGCTATTAGCATGGGGAGAAAAAACACAAACTTAATTAAAATGACAAATTAACAAACCTGTCACAAAATACTGTCTATTAGCACTCTCACTTTCAATATAACTAATATAACAATTTTCCACTTTTATCTTTGTAAAACAAACAAAATAAGTAAAGCATTTATTTCTTGACTGAACAATTTATAGTCATACATGTAATATAAAATGTGAATGGGGACTAAGTTTTAGGTTATGTAATTTATATTATACACAAGGAAAGCAAATGCCTATGGTCTAGTTTAGCAAACTACTCATATTCTCAGAGTACTGATATCGTTAGATCACACACAAAGATCAAGCAAGTTAAAGACAAAATTCTATCCAGATACTCAAGCATAGACAAAAAAAACTTGTCAAGCATGAAAGAAAATAACCACATTAGTTACAAAGAAGTGATTCAAAATTATGTGCTAATGTTTACTAAAAAGAATTAAAGAATAAAATAGTGTTAAACTCCAAAGATATAATCTTACATAGCTGAAGGAAATGCAACCAGTACAACTTTCATAGAAGGTAATGCAGGAAAAACCTTAAGGTCTTATATTCCCTTTAATATGGCAACTTTTATTTATAGAGATATATGATCAGAAATCACATATGCTATCTAATGCAGAGTTAGCTAACCATCATAATAGCCATCTATAAGAGAAGCAACCTAAATTACACAAATTGACCAAATCTGCAACTCAATGCAATAAAAATCATGTTTTACATATGTATGTCATGTATTATTCATGTATAAATTATTATACAGTATGTCTACACATAATATATACATTACACGAAATGTCCTTCCTTGTATTTTTGTGGTATACTGCTTTTTAAAAATTGTTATTTCAGCAATAGCATGTGTGTGATAGTGGGAGGAATAGGCCATGGATCAAAGACACTTTGTGAAGTAAGTTCTTCCACCTTTACATGGCTTCTAAAGATCAAAATCAGGCTGATAGATTTGCAGAGCAAGCTTCTTTACAATAATAGACCTTTTATAACTATGTTACCTTGCCTAAATAAATAAGTAAATAAATGTATACATACTCTTAACTTTATTGTTCAACCTTATCAGAAAAATATCAAATCAATATGTGAGAAACATCATTGTCTTATTAATATGTATATACTTTAAATAAGCTAAAAACCATATTTACAGTGTTAATTAACATTATTTCTGTCTGTGAGACATTTCTTTGTAAATTTTTTAAGTTGTTTCTATAGTTAATGTATGTTACTCTGACAATCAGAAAAAAAGTAATTTCTAAGAAATTAGAAAGGTACTTGTAAATATCATTTCCAAAAAGAAAACATATCTTTTCTTGCTTCCAGATTATTATGTATTTACTCCTCCTTTACAGACTGATGCTGACTTTGACCTTGCTACTCTCCATCCATCAGATTTTACTGTCCTACTTCCCTATTACCTTCTCTTTGCATTTGTTACTTCAAGACAAACAAGACCAGGAACTCTGGTCTTTACCAAAGCACAGGGACCTATGTCTGTCCATAATGAATCCCAGACTCCAGTAACTATTAAACAAATGATATCAACAGTACTGTAGAAAAACTGTCATCGCTTCTGTAACAACAGCAAAACTATGATTACCTTATTACCATAAGATATGCTCCAAATCTGACTAGACACTTCCTATGTGAAAATATCAATATAGAAAATAACATTAAACATGTTGTTTTTTTTTAAGATTTATGTATCTTATTTATATGAGTACACTGTAGCTGTTTTCAGAAACATCAGTAGAGATCTCATTATAAGATGGTTGTGATCTTCCAGGTGGTTGCTGGGAATTGAACTCAGGACCTCTGGAAGAGCAGTCAGTACTCTTAACCACTGAGCCATCTCTCCAGCCAACATTAAAGATTTTCATTTTTACTAAAAAAAATAAAATAAAAACCACCCATAATGAGATATACAAATACAATAAATGAAATATTCAGTGTGGAAAAGTCTTAGAAAAAAAAGGAGATGGATGAATATTATCAGGAAATAAACATGAGATGAGTTTGGTGTTTACCAATAAATCCAATAAAACCAGTTATGAAGGAGGACCCTGGGTTAACATAAAGATGAGAGGGGTTGACAGATAAAAGCAGAATATTTTATCTGTTAACAAAAAGTTTATGTTTGGTCAAAGCACTAAAAAAATACATTTTTGAATGGTCAGCCACAAAGAACATCTTAAATCCTTTCCCCTCCAAACTTAGGAAACAGAATGAGAAAGACTAGAGATGGGAAAGAGTACTGAGAAATGCTGTGTATTAGACATGACCTAAATTTTACACAGCAGGAGTGGCTTCCTACACAAACCTTTAAAAGAGTGGGTCCATTAATAAACCATTGCAAATGGAGGAGGGATTCCTAAGTTCCTGGACTTATAGGCAATTACTAGTTGCCAGGGCGTAAGGCACAGGTCAAATTCCTGTGTTGCGGCCTCTGGTAACATCGCTCTTGTTCAAATAAATAACTGCCTGCTCGTGTTCATGCAGTCACCCCTTATGAAATGCTGTGGAACCATAAAACAAACGAACAAACAGATATGAGTCTGGGGAAAAGATCAAAGAAATGCAGAGGGTTGGTCAGAACAGGAGGGAGAAAAAAAGGGAGTGCAATCATAATGTAAATAGATATGAAATTTCCAAATAACCAAAATAATAAAAAGAGAAAACCAAAGCATGAGTAGGAGAGACTCTTTGGTAGAAGAGATATGGTGGAAGCAAAGGAGATAAGAGTGGACAATGGAAAGGATATTATGACTAAAGAACATTATATATGAATTAATTGTAAAAGAATAAATAAGATTTCAAATGGAAAAAAAAAGATAGAAAGAGAATTCTGAAAAGATGTAATCATCCCAAAGGTGAAAATTCCTAACAGTGGAGAAAAGAATGACCGAGACGCTTACATTCCACAGTGCATGGTCTACATAATAAAAGCTGCTTTTCCTAGCCAAGAGTATATAATGCCATTATTTTATTTTAATGGAGAACATAAATAATACAAACTTAAGTATGCTGGTTTAGTCTAAACCTAACTAACCCTGAATCCTGTTTCAGATCATGGGCTTCACCCACTGGTAACTAAGAATATCTACCTATCATATGTCATGGTTACCATTTTAAACATAAAATTACATGCAAAACTTCCAATATAATCTATAGAAATATTAAAACTAATCTTATATGCTAACAGAATCCATAAGTAATTCATGAAGATCCCTGATCTCAAGCAGAATGCACTAGTTCCAATGGGGAAACATAAGTAAAATGAGCTTCTAGGTTGCTCAGGACAGTGTAGAGATTTGTAACTTCAAATCCATCCTCATCAAAGGGGAGATGAGAGAAACTGAAAGGTGAGCTAATGGCCAATGCCATTGATTTAATCAGTCCCTGCAACTTAATGAAGTCTCTGCAGGAACCCAGAGTGGTGTCTGGAGCAGAGGCATGCATGTTGCTGGACCTGTGGAGGTACTAGAAGAGTGGCATGTGTGCCTGAAGAGTCGGCAGCTCATGTCCTTCCTACATGTCCTATCCTGTTGCACATCTATGCCTGGTTCTTTACTTCTGGCCTTTAAAGTGTCCTTTGTAGTGAATCAGCAAACATAAAACAACCACCAAAGAGAGATAACGACCAAGAACTGAGAGCAGAGTTCTGCAGAAGTATTCCTATATGCATACTGTGGTGTGAATGAGAGTTCAGCACACAGGCTCAGATTTCTGGCACTGTTTGGAAAGGCTGTGAAACTTCTGAGAGGTTCATCCTTGACAAAGAAGTTTATTAATGGTGGAGCGCTTTTAGTGTTTACAGTTTTTCTCCACGTGCTATTTGCTCTCTGCTTTGAGCCTGCATTTGAAGATGTGTGCTCCCAGGTTCCTGATCTTCCACCATGCCTGCTGCTTGCTGCTATGCCTCATCGCCACAATGTGTACTTCCATTCCTCTGGACTTGGAAACACAGACTTTTCTTCCTAAAGCTGTTTCTGGTCATGATGTTTTATCACAGCAACAGGAAAGTAATTAAGTCCCTCACAGAAGACCTAAGTATACAGATATGACGTTTTCTAGAACAGATAAATCCATACAAATAGAAAGGAAACTAACTAGTGGCTTTCGGGGACTGCAGAGATGGAAAGTGAAGCATTGTTTTTATAGGTATACAGCTTCAGTTTTGCCAAAAGAACTGCCCAACAAATAAACATAGCACAACGTAACTAAGACATCAAGATGAGTAAGACAGTAAATTTTATATTAATTTACAATTTGCATTTTAAATACATCAATATAACAAATATAATCTAATGACTCTTAATGAAGTGTTAACAAAGACAGCCATGGCCCTTCTCACCTGCTTCATTGTGTCCCTTTGTTTTCTGGGTCCTCCCACCTTATTCCCAAGTGAGGAACTGGTATCTCATGCTTAATGACTGACTGATTACCCACCTTAATTTTCTAAAACACCAATGTTTCTGCAAACAAGTAATAAACACAAGATTTTAAAACATATCTTAAAAGCCTATCGTGCACTGGAGTACTTCACAGAAGTCCTGTACCAAATATATTTTGTATCACGAATTGTCAAACCTATAAAGACCTACCAATCAAAGAAACAATATAAAATTGATTTAAATAGCATAACTTATGATTGCTTGCAGTTATGCTCAATAAAGATGGTCTTACCAAAAGCTGTGGCCACATTTTGTCATGTATGCCTCTTCAATCATATCAAAGCAGATGGGGCTACAAAAAAAAAAAAAAAAGAAGAGAGAGAGAAAGAGAGGGGAAACCATGGATAAAATGTTTGTTAAGGCAAAATGTTACACATTGGAAATGGCTTGTAACAAAGTCAATCAAACCAAATTTACTATATAGCTAAGAGTTAAGAATTCTAACCTTAACAGAAATTCACAGGACTGTTTATTAAAGTACCATGCTCAAGCTGACCCAAAAAGCAATCAATTTTGAAATAAGTGCAATGAATACACTTACATTATTCAAATAGTTCATCCATCCCATAATATTTATGTTGGAACTTTTGTTATCAGAGGCCTCAAAAAGTTCTATCCAGTATTCCTATGTTCAGAAACACTAGACCAGCTAGCCCAAGTGTTCTTTTTTTGACACTAGGAACACATAAACATTGGTACGACAACTACTGAGAATTGGACAGTCCTAGATTCCATCCCCAACCTGAGGAGGGAAGAGGGAGGGAGGGAACAGCCCTATTTTTGTCCTATCCCAAAGAAAACTAAATCTTTGAGTGAGAAAGTTCCAATAATGTGTCTAGATGTTAGTAAAAGCTAATATATAAAATAGACCAAACAATAATAAACTGTTATATATTAAGTTGTTAAATCCTTCCTATAACATAGTAAGAGAAACATCAGTTATACTGTTCTCTCCTCCAAAAAGCATTCCCTCCTGAGGTATAGGGAAAAGGAAGCCATAAGACTCAAGACACTAAGGAAACATAAAGCTTAAGAAGCTCAGAATATAAAACTCACAAGGGCATTCATGCAGTGTTTTTTAAAGCAAGTAACAATTGTGGGGAAGAGGAGACTTTCTTCAGTGGAGCTGCCTGATATTTGTGCACAGCTCCTGCATACAGCCTGAGTACACACACACCCCTGCATCAGGGTTGGGCTTTTGGTGACTGAGCTGCCTTTGAGTCACCCATGCTCACTCCTACAACCAAGACCCCAAAATTCATCAGTTCACCAAGCTAGACTTGGATAGAACTGTTTCTGTAGTCTGCCACAACTTTCCTGTCTAGGATAAACAAATATTTGTGTCCCCCCAGGAAAAGTCACAAACAGGACTTAAACCTAGACCCATTTTTTAAATGAGGAAAATGAGACTGAGTTGTAAAAGTCACATGGGTAGGATATAACAAAGCCACAATCAAATTCTGGTCTATATTCTTAGCCACTATCATATATAATGTTGACATTTTGGGTTAAATTTAAATTTTAAGTCTCCTCTTCCTTATTTTTAGATCAAAACAATACTCAAAATCCCAGCATCCTTTGCAATTATGATTGGACATAAGAAGCTTGATTAACGGATATAGGATTATAACTAGCTAGAACAAATCATCTGAATAGCTAAATCATTGTGTGATAACTATAGTTCACAAAAAGAAACATTTTTAAATAACTATGATGATATTTTTCAATGTTTCCTTCCTTTTACACACACACACACACACACAAATAATGCCTGAGGTAACAAATATATCAAGTTATCCTGATCACATCACTACATATTACACACATGTGCTGAAAAGCTGCACTCTAAATATACAAACTAACTATGTGTCAACTAAAATAAGAAATACAGGGCTTTGGGGTGGGCTCTGTTGGCAAAGCATTTGCTTTGCAAGCAAAAGAACTCAATCCATCTACATCCATATATGTGTGTGACTCTCTTGATGACTGGTCTAGCCTAATTGGTAAGCTCCCAGCCAATGAGACTGATTCAAATAAGGTGAACAACAATCCTAAAGATGACACCCAAAATAGTCCTTTGACATCCATCTTCACACAGGGGTGCATGCACATGCACACACTCAGACACACACACACACACACACACACACACACACACACACACACACACCACCTTCAGAGTGGTCCCTAGAAAACATTTTTCAAATGTTACCATCTTTTATTGGCATGTGTCCACCCACACTGGTTTTGGAAGTGGCCTTATACACACTAGGCACTCACATAATTTATGCCCCCAGCCAAAATAAAATTTTATTGTATTGTCGAACACCATTCATCTTAATTATACAAAAAAATAAATCAGAGGCTCTTATATATACTTATATTTTAGTATATAACTTTAATGATTCAACCATTTCTCGGTGGTGTATAGTATATGCATGTATGAACATGAATAAATGGGGGTATTAGTCCGTGTGGGTGAGTGTGGAGGTGAGAAGTGAATGTTGATTCCTTCTTCAACAACTTCACCTTTTCAGGTGGGGAAGTCAGACAGCAGGTTTCACTAAACTTTTGAGTACACTGTTCTTGCTATATAGGCAGGCTGGAGACATGAAGCTCCAAATTCATGTCTCCAACCCTCAGCCCTGGAGTTACAGGTGTGAATATTGCTAAGTCCAGCATTTTATAAGGATCCTAATTCAGGTCCTCATGCATATGCAGCAAGCACTTTACCAACTGAACTATTCCCCACGCTGAACTTTTCTTTTCTTTGAGGGGGATGCAGGACAGGGGAAGTAACAGGGTCTTTATGTACTCCACAGTAGCCTGGGACTCAATATAGAACTTCAGGGATGCCTGTTCCCACCTCCCAAATGCTGGGATTAAAAGATAAGCACTCGGCTAAAATTCATTTTATCTATTCACGTGCACAGTTGCTGAGCCATGCATGTGGAGGATGGAGAACTTCAGAGGCTGGTTCTCTCCTGCTGCTCAGGTTCCAGAACAGAAATCATATTATCAGGCTTGTACAGCAACTGTTTGTATTTATTGTGCCATTTCACAGGCTCCTGACATAAACTTTGTCACTGACAGCCAATGTTTTCACACAATAATCCCCAGTACTTTCGTGATGGTAAATTTATTACAAAGAATCTATAGAAAAGCTGTCACTAAAATCTTTAAACTTAGCTAAGTATACTATAACTGACTCCAACTGTGAGAATTTTGCTGAACATGTCTAATTTTCTACATCTCAGAATCATCTGTCCCTCATTCCAAAAATTAGCTCATAAAAAAAAAAAAAAGCAAACAATTATTTCAAAATTATCTCAGGGAGATTTTCTTTCATTCTGCCAAAACCTGTATTCATGACCGGAGGCAGGTTATCTTTTACGCACACAAACTTGCATGGAATGTTACCTATATCCAACCACGAATAGCATTGTTATGGTACCAACAACTACTTTCCTTTGACTGTTTTACTCAGAAAAACTGGGGTGGCTTTTGGAAAACTAACATCCTTGAAGGAAGGGAAACAAATGAACATGTATATTCTCATGTTTATTGTGGACTCGCTCTCCCATCTGAAAGCATTTTGTAGGCAGTCACAGCACAAGCAGCGCACAAAAACTAACTGAGCAGTTGAGGAAGCACAAAAGGGATATAAACTGTTTAGGGAAGACAAGGAGTACTGACTCTGAAACAGTCACATCAGTTTTCCCTCCTTTGTTACTAATTGTGACTGAACCCCAATCCAGCCCCACAAGATCAGTGATAAATAATGAAGGAGCTATTGTTCAAACCCAAGGCATTTGGGCAAATCCGACAGAGATCCTTAAAGGGTTCGTAGAAGGAGAGCCTATAAGGCTCTAGTTCTAGAAACCAAACCTTGCCTTCAATGTTCTACTTAATTTTAATTAAAAATAAAGAAGAATCAGAAGGGCTGGAGACATGGCTCAGTGGTTAAGAACACCGACTGCTCTTCCAGAGGTCCTGAGTTCAATCAATCCCAAGCAAACACATGATGGCTCAGAACCATCTGTAATGGGTTCTGATGCCCTCTTCTGGTGTGTCTGAAGACAGGGACAGTGTACTTACATACATAAAATAAATAAATCTATTAAATCTATTTAAAAAAGGAATAAGAGCAAACAGATCTTAAGTTAGCAGTGTCTAACACACACACACACACACACACACACACACACACACACACGTTAGTGACTGAACCTAGGGCCTCACTCATGTTAGGCACACAAAGAAAAATATAACCTATGAGCAAGAGGAAAAACAGTCAATAAAGAAGACAGGTTGATTACAGAGGAATGTCTTAACAAGTATTACTAAAATTGCCAGCAGCAAATTACTACAGCACATTATGACCACTAGAAGCTTGAATTCCACTCAGATAAAGGCTGGTCCTTGGCTATGCCACTACAGAAAATACTCAAAAGACACTTCAAGATGAGCCAGAGATCCAAAAAAGTTAGTGAGTTCACTAAAGCCATACAGGAAAGGACAACATTATAATCACACAACAAGACTCATGCATCCCCAGAGAGTTCTGCTTGGGTGTGCCATTACAACAACTACATGTATGACCCCGTAGCTTTCTAAGTTACATTCTTCAAAAGATATAATTTTTAAGTTTTAAAGGTTGGGTATGACTTAATTTTAAGAAAAAAATATGAACTAGTTTGCATTTTCCCTATTCTAAAGAACTCTCAGCAGTTAGGAGCACTGACTACGCTTCCAGAGGTCCTGAGTTCAACTCCCGACAACCACATGGTAGGTCACATCTGTAATGGGATCTGATGCCCTTTTCTGGTGTGTCTGAAGACAGTTACAGTGTGCTCATATAAATTAAATAAAGTAATCTTAAAAAAAAAAAACAAAAATCACTCTCTTTTGGTTTATGAGATCATTGATCAGATGTAAGGATGAGAAATGATATGGTAAAACCCAAGGCCCCAAATAAACAAATTGTTTTTAACTTATTGTTTTTAACATCCTTGCTTAAGATGTCTTTGGGAAAATACTATCTCTGTAGGCAATTTGACGTTATAAATTGCTAGAAGTTTCTTAGCTCATGTTCAGCAAGAAAGGCATACTAGAATCCAGGGTGGACAAGGCTTTTCATGTCACCTTAATTTTTCCGGGTGCCTATGGGGCCGTTCTATTCTGTGAAAATTACCCACAATGTAATACTGTTATTTGTAAGAACTGTAAGACTACAAACATAAATATCTAAAATGTCAATCAACCCTACAATTAACCTTACAATTAAATATAAACATATTTTTAAATATGATAAAGCTAAGAGTGTTCCAAAATTAGATATGGGCTTCACTTAACTGTTTTCAAAGAGTTTAAGAGGCGTGTCCGTGTCTAATACCTGCCACTCCCATTACAATTTGTCTCAGATTAGGGGCAGCAAGAGAACAAGTGGCTAAGGAGAAAAGTAAGAGTCAACAGCTGCTAACCTCCAGTCAGCCCATTTAAGAACCACTATGTCATATGCTGGAACTCAGAGTTCAAGCTTTCTAGCCACATAAAGGAAAGTGCTAAACTGAGACTCTAAATCTGATTTCTCATTTTATCCCTTAGCTATCTCCTACCTGAAATAGTGAGAATCATTACACTGGTGTTATAGTAAATAACACCACTCCTTACATCTACTCTAAGAAAAAATTAAGATGTGAAAAATAAGCATATTTTAAGGTGTTATCAATGAGTAAAGAATTAACATTATTTAAACATAAACCTTGTTTAGATATAAAGGATTACAATAATTTGAATTGGCTCATAGTCAAGAACAGAAAAGACAAAAGCACCCAGAGGCCAATTTGCAATAAAAGAGATTGTTAAGACATTGCCCAATACATATCCGACTATAAGGATTTGATCAAAATTAAACCTAGTTTAAGGAAAAATGCACTCCCTGGTTAATTCTTCTGAATAGACGATCTCACCAGAAAGAGAAATGATGAATTGAGATACTTAGAAATATTCAGAATTTTACCTACAAATATTCACTGGATGCTGGCATCTTTGTTTGAACTGCAAATGGTTAAAACGTAAACTCCACAAGCTGTTTTACTAGCTTCTACCTTATCATGTGACACTACTGATTGGACAAGGATGCAAATGCCTCACTCAGGCAGTGGTGACACACAGCTTTAATCCTAGCACTGGGAGGAAGAGGCAGGTGGATCTCTGACTTCAGGGTCAGTCTGATCTATAGAGCTAGTTCCAGGACAGCCAGGGGCTACACTAAGAAATCCTGTCAACTAAACAAAAAAAAAAAAAAAAAAAAAAAGGGAATCCAAACACCTCTTAGACCCAACCATAAACTACCTAAATTACAAATAACCACAGCTATAATTCTATTTCAACACACACACACACACACACACACACACACACACACACACACACACACACACCTTACTTCTGAATCTAAACAAAGGCAGAAATACGAATTATACTGGTGAACAAGAAAGTGTAGCCAATACCTTTCTCAATGGTTACAACCTCTAACCTTATCATCTTTAATAACACCATCTAAGACCATCTTCCACTGTGATCTGAACCAACTTCCCCAAGAATGACCGTTCAAGCCAACTTCCTACTTTGTTAATATTAAGTCAATCAACAGGTTTCTTCTCAGGAAGGGCCCAGAATTCTACCAGTTTTTTGAGCAGGAAATCTTAATTAAGCTCTCGAATTCCTACAAATAGTATCAAAACCCAACTAAAATTCAAAACATTCAAGACAATCAGATTCATCATTTGCTTAAAGTCCCTCTTAGGTGCCAAATGACTGAATTCTACTGTGTCATTCAGGATGGCAGCTGTGATGCAATGACCATAAAGGCGTTTCTGAGAAGTTCCGGTGTATTCACAGCACTGCGGTAGTCCATACAAGACACAAACACTGAAAGATGTGTTCCCCTTTTCCAACAGTTGAAATGGAATTGCTCGTGAGCAAACTTTGACTACAAAAGTATGAACAGTAGAATTACAAGTACCCTATCCATTCAAATAGGAGACATTTACACATTCCTACGCAGGGTAAGCAAAGATAACTCTCTAAAGTATCACCAACCATACCAACCATTTTTCGAGTTCCATCTCCTTTTTTTTTTTTTTAAACAATAGTGTTGACCAGCAATCCCATGCCCCAGAATCTCAGGCACTAGTCATCTACCTCCGAAAATCTAATTTCATGAACTACTCCAGGCTGATACTTCGTCCACTAGATGGCCAAAAAACAGTCGGGATTTAATCTCCTGGTCAGAATACCTCTTTTCTAATAACCACTTACTGGACTTCCACCTCTATCCTTACACGCCTTCAGTTCCTGAACACCATCACCTACCTCTGTGCAACCCCATTTCACCACTTTGCCTAAGGATCCCAGTCCATCTCCACTTCCCAACCAGGAACCTTAACTCTGCAAACACTCTAGGCTCGATCCCAGCACCTCCAAGAAGCCTCCCTACACGGGACCCCGCCAAATTCAGCAGCAGAAACTCGTGGTCGAGCATGCAGGGGCTGCTATGCAAACCCACCAAACGAAGTCGTTGCTTTTGTCCTCGTAGGAGTTGAGGAGCCCGTTGCAAAGCGGGGCGATCAGAGGTCGCTTCCTACTGCTGCTGCCGAGGCTGGAGCTGCTCCCTCCAACGCCGGCGCTGGGCCTGGCCGGGCAACTGAACCGGGACAGGCCCGCGGACACCGCCCCGCCGGCGCTCGCGCTGCCAGACACCGCGGCCGCCACCAGCACAGGCCGCCCCGGGCCACCGAGGCCGCTGGAGCCCGCGGCCGGAGCTACCCCGCCGGACACCAGAGTCGCCGCCGAGGCCGCCACGGAAGGCGGCGACGGAGACGAGGATAAGGACGAGGAGGCGGAAGTCACCGAGGAGGCGGCTGAGGAGCCAGGGCTCGTCCCAGCGGAACCCGAACCGGCCTGGCGGCTACCTGACATCGTGACTCCCTCCCTCCCTCCGCCCTGCGCTCTGAGGCGAGGGCCCGGACGAACCGCGACCCTCCGCCGCCCCCGGCGCTCAGCTCCCGAGCATCCTGAGGACGCGCCGGGAGGTGGGCCGGGGGAACAATAAAGTTGGGCTTTCCACCGCCGCCCCACCGCCGCGTCCTACGCGAGGGGGCGGGGGAAACTATCACATCAGAGAAGCCATTACTGCCGTGGAGGCCGCCAGGGCAGCCAACCCGGGAGCGCCGAGGCTGCCGTGCTTGCGCTCGAGCGGCGGAAGGGGCGGGGCAGCGGAGCAGATGCGCGCGCAGCCGCCGGTACCCTGCTGGGCCGATCCCACTATCTAGTTTGCCTTGTGGAAAGCTGATTTCGTTCCTGACGTAGTAAAGGGATAGCCGTTTTCATGGAGCCAAAGAGTGGAGAGGGAAAAGTCTGGGATCTAGTCTAGAGGACAGGGAGCGCTCGAAAAGCAACCGTTCAAGCGTCCTCCGGGTGGACACAGGCGGACTGCCCAGCTACATTTGCGGTTGTGCTGAGCAGTGGTGCTGCGCATGCGTGTGAGTGAGCGCGCATGCGGATAGGGACTACCAAGCTCACAAGTCTAGGCTCTTGAGGCTTCGCGGTTTTTCCCAGTTGTGTGGAAGGAATATAATTCGTTTTTGAATGAAGACCTATTAGGAGGAGTAAGAGGCCAAGGCAGTGAAAGCCTTAGGTTTCAATTAAACATGTTATAGTATCAGAAATTATTTGATTCATGTCCCCTGTCACTTACCTAAGTTATCTCCAACCTTTTGTGAGATCTCATTGATAACTCCCTGTTTGTTGGCATAGAAGCAGTAGGACTCGGCCTGGTTTCTTACAAAGTCCTCCCTGGGAAATGAAAACTAAGTCTAAACTTCGCCTGTTTGGAAGGACAACTTTGGTCGGGGCCTGCGTCTGGACTTGAAGCAGATAGAATTCAAGGTGTCTAATGTCTGCGTCTGTCTGATGATGTATCTCTTTTGGGCCCATTTCTCCTCTGATTAGGGTTGTAATACTCAAAGCTACGATCCTTATACCTACTGTCACTAGATCAAAGAGAGGGGCAGCCCTCTTGCAACTCTAGTGGGGACAGCCCAAAGGGGAATAAGAGATGGACGCTTTCTGGTCCTGAATAAACATACACTTGGAGTACATACATAAAACTGATTATACACATTCTCAGATCTTGGGATTAAATTGCTGCAAGTTGGGAACAGCTGTTAGGAACTCTGAACTCATGAAATTTAAATTGACGATCAGCCAATTAAGCATATTAAAATTTTAAGTCCTTCTTCTTGATGGACTGACTTGAGAGTGGTCTCCTATCTTTGACAGGTCTCTTGGTGCTCCAGTTGAGGGGTGCAGAGTTTTTAAACCAAAACTCACCAAGACCATACATAATTTACATCGAAGTTAGATTGCAGTCAAAGTAACTTTGAAACGTTTATTTCTGGCAGAGCATAGTAATTGTATTAGATATAACATCAATTATCACTCAGTTTATTTTTTTGTACTCTTGGGAGTAGTTAGGTCCAGGTTAGCTGGCTACTCTCGTTGGACATTGGATTAATTTCTTCAAAGGCAATTACTGGCTGGCTAACTGGTACCAGGGGAATGGAGAAGAAAACTTATTTAAGGTCCAGGATATATAGAGCTGGTGATCTGGTGGGAGGAGAGGTAGCAAAATGTAGAGATTTGGAACAGTAGGATGGGTTATTTCAATCCATTTACATCGCAGAGATCCTGAACTGACTTATAATCTGAGGTGCCTGGTTCATAAACAGGTAGTAAAGGTGCATTCCAAGCCAACTGGCATGGGGTGAAGATGTTAATTAACTTCTAATAGCCTTTTGATATGAGGAGCAATTCCCATTCTAGCTTTTTGGTTCATGAGATATTGGTAGACCCTTATCCATGTGACTGCAGCCAAGAGTCTTACCCTGTATTGGGTGGTAGATTGGCAAGCTGTCAAGGCAGGAGAATTTGTCTCAGTCTATATCTTAGGAAACAGGGTTGTAAGTTCTGGAGTAGGGGCCCTGTGTCTGGATTTGTTTGCATTGTGAAGTCTGGAAGAACCAGACGATATTCTTTAGATAAAGAGGCAGTTAAGCTAAATTGGTAGGGAGATATAATGGAAATTATAGTTTCTTGGGAAGAAAGGTGATGGTGGTTCCTAATTTTCAAAGATTTCTACACAGAAAGGGAAAGGGCAACCACGGCCCACCAGGAAGGAGTAAATCATGAATCACCCATTTCTGGCCCAAACCGTTTATTTGTTTGTTGGTTTTGGTAGTTGGTTATTTAGTTGTGAGGTGATAGTCCTTAATTATGCCAGTGGCTCCTTTACTGGAGTCTTTCATTGGTAACCAGCCCCATTCTTCATTTTTAGGACACCTACCACTGGACATGAGTATCAGCAACAGGGAGCTAAACTGACTGGAAAGCAGCCAGGACACTTGCCTGCTTTCCTGTGCCCCAGTCAGCGGCCGAGGCATCTTGCATCTGCCTTTCAGTTTCTCCGTTGTTGTATCTTTTCGGCTACCTCAATAACCCGAGAGACCTGCAAAGCCCTCTAAGCTAAGCTTTTGGAGTATTTTTGTGAATGTCCAAAGCTAAAAATTCAATACCCTAACATTTTCTGGAGTAAATGGATCAAAAGTGGCTGTAAGTTCTCAAATGGAGGTGGGGGGCAGTAATCGTTCAAAAATAACCCAAGAGACTTTTTGGGCTCTGAAGAACCTCAGCAGTCTTAAGACAAATTAGTCAAATTGGTAGGTTTTTATCTGCACCCAATTATCAGTCATAAGATACAGATGAAAAGTGTTCAAGGCCTGTGTGCACATGGGTCTTAATCAAGGTTCTTGGATGGGAAAGGTGCCTAAAATTCAAGGCCAATCAGGCCTTCCTTACCTCTGACCTAATAAGTTCTTTCCTTTCATCTGAAGTAAAAGGAGTCAGAAGGAGTAGCTGACATCATCTAAGTGTAAAGGACAGATTCCAAGAAAGCAGTTAGGGCTTAGAGCTTATCAGAAAGATATGGGCCTGGGTCTTCCAGTCACAAAGTTTTGGATTCCTCTAAGTCTATGCCCCCTGCCCAGGAAGACCTGGTGCATTCTGCAAAGGAAAAACTACAGTCAGTGAGCTCACTGGTGAAACAGGGACCCTACCATGTGAAGCAGGTCCAATCTGGGACTTTCCATTTTCAGGGAACAGCCTCTCACTGCAGAATCCTAAGCAGGAGAGGCACTGGGTGAGGGGCCATGATGTGGAGTCTCAGAGTAGATTGGTATAACTAAAAATGTGATATTCTACAGAAGAAAGGAGACATTTTTGGGGGCAGACAAAAAGACAAAAACCACTAACAACAACATATGAAAGAGTCACCTACTGGCAGAGTCCTGAGAAACTGGCAGAAATTTCAATCCATCAAGTTAAGCAGAGTGAATACAGCACAGCCCCACTTCAATGAGATGAGCAAAATAAAAAGTAAAAATAACTTCCTGAGCCAAACTTCCTCTTCTGGCCATTCACTCATGCAATACTGAAACCACATCTCTCATGAGAGACAGAACCAGGATATAGGGTCTCCAATTTTCGTCTCTCAACTTATCATGGGAGACTGGGGAAGAATTTCCTGTTGGAATTTTTTTCTCGAGCCTGGAAAAGGGCTTCCAATGTAGACTCACCAGAAAGAGCCTGTCTCTCTATTAGGGTCACCCTCCATAACCAGATCAGATAAGAATTCAGTATACAGATCCAAGTGTGTCTTTTCCAGGGCTTGGCTTAAGAGCCAATATACATAGTAAAAATAATGGAACACAAAAATAGGAAATGACTCCAAAGATAACTCCTGGATCACAATATCAGGATGCCAGAATTAGAAACACACATCAGATAATTTAATTTTGGGTATGTTCAGTGTAGGGTAAGAAAACGTGCAAGTAGACATAACCAGGAGATGACTGAAAATACAGTGTATGTTGCAAGAGAAAGGGTGATACATGAGGGAAATGTTTTGGAAATTAGTAAAAGGATGATCGGGAGCTTGATGAGCTGTACTTCATATTATTCTAATAAAATATCAAGTGTGGGCTATTAGTCACAGAGGTTCACATATAGTTTGAGAGGTTAAAATTTCAAGATAGGATAGCCATATCTGCTACATCTCCAATGAAGATCAAATTGACTCTGTCACAATTTGGCCAAAAGCCCAGAAAGAAATAGTATGATACAAAGGGGCTGTCTTAGTTAGGGTTTTACTGCTGTGAACAAACACCATGACCAAGGCAAGTCGTATTCGAACAACATTTAATTGGGGCTGGCTTATAGGTTCAGTGGTTTAGTCCATTATCATGAAGGCAGAAAAATGGCAATGTCCAGGGAGGCATGGTGGAGGAGGAGCTGAGAGTTCTACATCTTGATCTAAAGGCTGCTAATAGAATACCAACTTTTAGGCAGCTAGGATGAGAGTCTCAAAGCCCATGCCCACAGTGACACACCTACTCCAACAGGGTCACACCTTCAAATAGTGCTACTCCATGGGCCAAGCATACACAAACCATCACATTCCACTTCCTGGCCCCCATAGGCTTGTTTAAATATGTGAGACTTTGGGGGCCATATCTAAACCTAGCATAATGCAGAATACATTTAGTCCAACTTCAAATGTTCCCACAGTTCATAGCAGTCTCAACAGTACTTAAAGTTCAAAGTCTCTTCTGAGATTCATCCAACCACTTAACTATAATCCCCAAAGTAAGACAGGAAAACATTGGGTCACTTTCAACTCCTCCTCTCCATATCTGATGTCAGAGCTGTCTTCAGATCTCTACCTCCTTTTTCAACTTTGTTGACTGCAACAAACTTCTTTCTTCTAGGCTGGTTCCACTCCCTGTAAGTAGCTTTCCTCAGCAGATAGTTCATGGTTCTAGCAGCTTGTTTCAATGTCTGGGATACACACATGATCTTCTGAGGCTCCTCCAAAGGGATGGCATCATTTCTCTAGCTCTGCCCTCTGTAACTCTATAAGCTGAGGTTAATCCACTCTATTGCTTCTGCTGTTCTTGGCGATTGATCATCCCATGGTACTGGCTTCTCCAGTATTCTGGGGTCTTCCACTGCAACTAGGCTTCACCAATACTCTCTCACAGGCTCTATTCATGGTGTCAAGCCTCAACTCCTTTGCATGACCCCTTCAGTCCAGGGCTGTCAACTACAGCTGGGGCTGCACCATCGATATTGGTCTTCCATGGCCTCTCACAGTGCCAAGCCTCAGCTGTTCTTCATGATGCCTTTATGCCTTCAAAACCAGCACCACCTGGGAGACTCATACATAAGCAAGTACAGCTGCTGCACAAGGTACAACCTTGGCTATCTCTGGAGCACAGCTTCTTTGTGCTCTCAGAAAACATTTCCCAGAAGATTTTACCTCAGTGGTTCTGGTCACTTCTTAATTACCACTATTTTTTTTTTTTTTTTTTTTTTTTTTTTAGCTCCAGCTAACCAGCACCAATTGTCCCAGTAGTCCCTTTTATTCTCAACTCTAAAGCCAGAGACAGATGGCTGAAGCTACCATATTCTGCTGCTTGCTGGGGCTGAATACTCCCTACCCCATTTCCCTTATTCTATTACCAGAGATAATCTGTTTTATAACTCCTTCACTGCCTAAGCTTGGCTGTCCTGAATCTTGCTCTGCAGATTGACCTTGAGTTTGGACCTCTGCATGCTTGTTTCTGGGGATTAACGGTGTGTACCACATAGACTGGATTTGAGATTTTCTTTACCTAGAACTTGCTCTGTTCCAGATTGCCCTTGAACTCAGAGATCTGCTTGGCTATTTCCCTGATTAAAGACTTGTACTGCCTTGCCTAGATCTAAATTTAGTTGGGTGGAATCTTGCCCCAAGGTTACCACTCCCTTAATTCAGTTTAATATCTTTGACCATAGGATTCAGCTCCATTTCACTTTCTGGTGCCCCTTTAATACCCAAGCCATAAATTTAAACTTCCCCTTTCTCAGCTTGCTTTGCTTGTTTAAAGTGTTTTTCATGTGACTTAATCAAAGATCAAAGTCTATGATGGGTGTCTCTGAGACTTTGTCAATGCAATTAATCTGAGTCTCTTTACCTTAGCCTCAGGCAGACTCTTCAGACAAGGGGGAAAAATAGCCACATTCTTCACCAATATACCACAAAAACAGTCTCTAGGCCACATACTGAAATTCTCCACTGAAACCTCTTGAGCCAGGTCTGCACAGTTCAAATTACTCTCAGCAGCAAAGTTTTCCATGTTCCTCCTAGGATAGCCCATTAAGTTCCCATTTAAAGCATTCCACTGCTTTCCAAACCCAAAGTCCCAAAATCCACATTCTTCTAAACAAAAGCATGGTCAGGACTATCTCAACAATACCCCGTCCCTGATACCAACTTCTGTCTTAGGGTTTTACTGCTGTGAACAGACACCATAACCAAGGCAATTTTTTAAAGAACAATATTGGGGGTAGCTTACAGGTTCAGAAGTTCAGTTCATTTTCATCAATGCAGGAAAATGGCAGCATCTCGGCAGGCATTGTGTAGAAGTGTAGTGCCAAGGAAATGTTAGTGATACCACTGCGCCCACCCCCCCCCAAAAAAAAACCCTTAAAAAACAGACAGGAGCCAATCTGATACAACTCACAGGAGGGTCTTTACCATGTTTTTGTGGTTGGGAATGCCGAGTTAGCTTGAATAAAGGCCCTGCTGTGAGTTGTATCAGATTGGGGGACCACAACATTTCCCTGACACTACATTTTGGTACGTTTCCGGGAATAACATGGTGACACTGGTCTTGTTGAGGGTATAATCTGGAAACTCTAGTATTGCTGGGGATTAACCAAGAAACTGGAACTAGGCTTGGGTTTTGATGGGGGGCAACTTAAAAACTAATGCTGACAGTAAGGGCCGGGCCTCTGGCAAAGGGAGTAAGTAAGGATCAGACCTGAAAGCCCGTGCTCTAGGACTAAAGGCATAGGCCTTTTGCCACCCGGACCAGCTGGAATCTGGGGACACAGGCCTGGTGAGATTTCACGGTGAGTAACCAAAGCACAGAGATGGCTAGGAGGTGCTCGCTGAAAAGGTGCGCCTCCAGCCCACAGTAAGGGCCAATCCTCAGGCAGAGGGACTCAGGATCCGTCCAGAAAGCCCATGCTTGCGGACTAAACACACAGGCCCACAGTAAGGCACAGGCCTTTGTCAGTGGGAACCAGAGTGTGCCCAGGAAAGACAGTACTTAAAGATCAGCTCCACAGGCCCTCTTACACCTGAACCAGAGGGGAGCCTGGCATATAGGCCTAAGGAGAGCACACCAGGAGTTCTCAGAGAGCAGAGTACTGTGCTATCTGGAAAAGGATTCGTTTTGGCCTAGAGAAAGAGCCAGGTCCCTGCCAGTAGTAGTACTCAGGACCTGTGGGCAGAGGACTGAGTTCCCAGAACAGCCTCACAAGAGCTCCAACACCTGAGCCCACAAAGACAGAGCTGAGTCACTGCTACCAGAACTCACTGCTTGCCTACTAAAAGCCAAACACTCAGAAGCAATTTTCTTCATGAGCCCATGGGCCCTAAGATCCACAGGAGAGACAGGTGCCAGTCACTGACAGCAAGACCACGTATAATCACAGACAACAAGATGGCAAGAGGAAAACGAAAGAACCTAAGCAATAGAAACCAAGACAATCTGGCAACATCAGAACCCAGCTCTTCCACCACAGCAAGCAGTGGATTGCCGAACACTCCAGAAAAAGAAGACTCAGACCTGAAATCACACCTCATGATGATGATGGAGATCTTTGAGAAGTGAATAACTCCCTTGAACAAGCACAGGAGGACACACATAAACAAATAGACACTTTTAAAGATAAAACACAAAAATCACTCAAAGAACTACAGGAAAACACAGCCAAACAGATGAAGGAATTGAAAATGGAAATATAAACAATAAAGAAAACACAAAAAGAGACAACTGTGGAGATGGAAAACCTAAAAAAGAAATCAGGAGTCACAAATGCAAGCATCACCAACAGACTACAAGAGACGGGAGAGAGAATCTCAGGGGCCATAGAAAACATAGGAAAAACAGGCAGAGAAGATGCAAAAACCAAAAAGCTCCTAACACAAAGCATACAGAAGATCCAAGACACAATGAAAAGACCAAACCTAAGGATAATAGGAATAGAAGAGGGTGAGGAATATCAACTAAAAGGCACAGTAAATGTCTTCAACAAAATCGTAGAAGAAAACTTTCCTACCCTTAAGAATGAGATGACCATGAGCACAAAAGAAGCCTACAGAACCCCAAATTGATTGGACCAGAAAAAAAAAAAACTCTTCCTGACACATAATAGTCAAAACAACAAATATTCAAAACAAAAAAGAATACTAAAAACAGTAAGGGAAAAAGGACATGTAACATATAAAGGCAGATCAATCAGAATTACACCCGACTTTTCAGCAGAGATTATGAAAGCTAGAAGATTCATCACTTCAAGCTATATTACAAGGTAATTGTGTTAAAAACCAAATGGTATTGGTACAGAGATAGGTAGGTAGATCAATGGAACAGAAGATCCAGAAATGAACCCTCACACATATGGTCACTTGATTTTTGACAAAGGAGCTGAAAACATTCAATGAAAAAAGGACAGCCTCTTCAACAAATGGTGTTGGCTCAACTAGCACTCAGCATGCAGAAGAATGAAAATAGACCCTTTCTCATCTCCTTGTACAAAGCTCAAGTGCAAGTGGATCAAAGATCTCCACATTAAACCAGGTACACTGAAACTATTAGAAGAGAAAGTGGGAAAACCTTAGAACGCATAGGCACAGGTAAAAAATTCCTGAACAGAACCCCAATGGCTCATGCTCTAAGATCAAGGATCAAAAAAATGGAAATTAATGAGATTGCAAATTTTCTGTAAGACTAAGGACAATGTCAAGAAAACAAAGTGGCAGTTAACAGATTTGAAAATGATCATTACCAATTCCACATCTGATAGAGGTCTAATGTCCAATATATACAAAGAATTCGAGAAGTTTGACTCCATAGACTTAAACAATCCTATTAAAAATGGGGTTCAGAGCTAAACAAAGAATTCTCAATTGAGGAATATCGATTAGCTGAGAAGCATCTAAGAAAGTGCTCGACATCCCTAGTCATCAGGGAAATAAAAATCAAAACAATCCTGAGATTCCACCTCACACCAGTCAGAATGGCTAAGACCAAAAATTCAGATGACAGCAGATGCTGGTGAGGGTGCAGAGAAAGAGGGACACTCCTCCACTGTTGGTGGGGTTTTAAGCTGGTACAACCACTCTGGAAATCGGTCTGGTGGTTCCTCAGAAAATTGGACATATTCCTACTTGAAGACCCAGTAATTCCACTTCTGGACATATACCCTAAAGATACTCCAACAAACAATAAGGACATATGCTTCACCATGTTTATAGCAGCCTTATTTATAATAGAAAGAAGCTAGAAAGAACTCAGAACTTCAGTAGATAAATGGATACAAAAATTGTGGTATATTTGCTCAGCTATTAGAAACAATGACTTTATGAAATTCCTAAGAAAATGGTTGTATCTAGAGAATATCATCCTGAGTGAGGTAACCCAATCACAAATAACAGACATAATATGCAGTCACTGATAACTGGATACTAGCCCCAGAAAGCTTGAATACCCAATAAACAACTCACGGATCATATGAAGCTCAAAAAAAGAAAGGCCAAAAAGTAGAAGCCTCAGTTCTTTGTAGAAAAACAAAGACAAAAACAAAAAATAACAATTGTATAGCACCCTCTCAGAGTGGAGTACACCTAGACCTTAAATCATTAATAACTCAAGAGCTAAGAAGATACCCTTGTGGCAATTTTTGGAATTTAAAAATCATTATGTTTAATCTATACACACCAAGAAAACTTTGACTATTTCCATGTTATGTTTCGTTTTACATGTACTTTATGCTTATGGTAACTAGTAAGATTTCAGTGCATACCATCAAACTTTTTTTAAAAATCAAGTTCTGACAAAAATACATTCATATAGTTTTATGCTAGAATGATATTAAAAATCTGTACATGTATATCTCTTTCTTAAAAATTAAAATTGTTAAAAAAAAGAAAGAAAGAAAGAAAGAGAAAGAAAACTAATGCTAGGTCTAGCCTGTTAGTTTACCTGAGTTTAAACTTAGGTCAGGTTCTCTAAAATGGAGTTTGAACTTAAAAGAGTTGGCCTTTCAGGAGGATCTGACCATGCTACATCTTGATCTGAAGGCTGCTAACAGAATACTGACTTTCAGGAAGCTAGGATGAGGATCTCAAAGTCCATGTCCACAGAGACACACCTACTCCAACAAGGCTACACCTTTGAATAGTGCCACTCTCTGGACCAAGCATATACAAACCATGCCAGGGACCAACAAATGTTGGGAGTGTCCTGCTTTGTAATAGTCTCTTGAGAGGATGGGTGATTCCCCCTAAAGCCATCATTAATTCCTCTCCAGCCAATACCATTATAGCCTAAATGACCTCCTCTATACTCTCCCTCTTAAAGGTTCTATCACCCTAACACAAACTGGAGGCTAGTCTTCCAGTACATATGTCTTTCGTAATAACACTCAAACCTTACTCAGGCCATACTAGGAATATTTCCTGTGCCCATGACTCACAAACATTGGTGTAGAGCATAAGCATCCATACAGTTTATTTTTAAACTGTAGATTCCTAGATTCTACCTCAGAAATTCTGGCTACAGGCCTGATGCAGGGTCAGTGAATATACTTTCCCCCAATATCCAGGTGAGTCTAATGCAGGTGACTGACATTGTGAGTTAAGAGTCGGTTTAAACTATATCATGAGAATCTGTCCCCAAACAAACAAAAAAAAATGTACAAACACTGATTTGAAATGTAGGGAATGTAAGAGTAAGTACTCTCTTTCAGAAGTGTATTTCAGTGAGGAGAGGTAATATCACCCAACATGTCTCCTAGGAACAAATCATAAGTACTTGGAGCCTAGCTTCAGTAAAGTATAGAGTTGCAAAAAGAAGCTGAGCAAATCCGATGCAATCAATTTCCCCTCCAGCTAGATAAATACACAAATGTACAAGGTAGTTTCTGCTGTCAAGACCTGCTGGGAAAGCAAAAAAGAGGAAGCATGGTGCGTACGAGTGAATGCATGCACCAAACATAAGGGGACAAGACAACTCAGGAGAAACAATGATGAGAATACTTTAAACACTGAAAACAAAACATGCCTAGCACAATAATTAAAAGAATCACCCAGTGTTAAATGTGTTTAGGCTGTGAACTGTTACACACACACACACACACACACACACACACACACACACACACACACACACGACACAATCCAAATTCTAGCAAAAGGAGTGAAGATAGAATGGAATGGTTGGCAAAAGAACTGAACTTCTGGATCTATTCCTGAGGGAAATATCCATATACAGTGTTGTAGGGAGAAAGGGGCGCTGTTTTCTATCTGCTGCAGGCTTTGTGTGTTGAATCTATACCTTCTTCAAAAAGCTTTATCTGTCAGACTCACCAAGAAAATGTGAGGCCTGATTGTCCTGCTGCCATCTATCCATGTCTCTTAAGGAACCATAGCTTCCTGCTACTTTCTCAAGATAATGTATAACTGACATACATTACTGTTGTGACAAACATGGCCTGATGATGTATATAACCTGAGCTGCTAAGACAGCCAAGGCAAGAAACTTGCAAATGTAAACTCAGCCTCATCTACAGAGCAAGTTCAAGGACAGGATGACCACCAACTAAGATAAAAGCTTCCTCACAAAAATAAGAGAGCTTTAAAGGAGCCAGAATGAAGCTGAGCAGCTCAACCCTCAGTACCAAACCCAAACAGATGAAACTAAACTCAAAAGAAAAAGGAAAAATGGTTTTTGCTCATTCTCAAAATGAGAAAGTTATCTTTGTGAGCCCCAATAACATAACGATGCACCTAGTAGGAATAATGCGTTAAATCCAGAGGTAAAGTTATGATTTAGTCAGAGAACTGTAATTTACTTGGCCTACTATTTGATAGCACGTATTTCTCTGAAAACCTCTAACCCATTGCTCTCTTTGCATGAAAATGTGCCATTATGTTGGTAGGTAAGACCCTAAGCATCTCTGAGAGGAGTTTGACTAATAGCACCAGAGCCCTGGCACGTCATTCATCACGCTCTGAAGTTACTTTTCTTTACTCCTGGCATGGGATGTGGCTTCCAATTTTAACTAAGGTGTTGCAAAATAATTCCTGGACCAATCGGAAGTAATGTAACAATGAAAGATGATAGGAAGAGTTATATTAATGTGAACAGGTACTTTAGAAACATCCCCGAATCAGGGGGAAAAAATCAACATTTACTGAAAACTTGGGTGAATGTGTGAACATTTCATGAAGATAATGGAAGGTTTGCTTTCATTGAACCTCAAAAGCTAAATCAAAAGGAAGCACGATAAAGTCCATGAGAACAAAGCAATTGGTGCCATCTGATCTTTTTAATTACCTTGCATTTAAACTAAAGTAGATAAGATTACTGGTCTCCTCTGTAAGCACCTGTTCTTACTTACGAGGTCAAGGTCACCTGATATGACCAAAAGGAATTAAATCCGACCGACTTGAGGGGCCACCACACAACTGAGACTGGACAATTTTATTGAGAGCAATAAGACTTTATATATATATGTATATATATATATATATATTATCAGAAACAGAGCATAACAACAATTACCATAATCAGTACAATTCTAGTTGCCAGGATACAATGATGTTTTCAAGTTTAAGGGTACACAAGATTAATGTCGAAGACCAATTGTCCGGTTAAGCTTTTGTGATTTCTTGATTACTAAGGGAACACACAGAAACACGAAGCGGCCTGAATGCTTCGCTGCCTGAGGGAGTTACATCAGTCTCCCTGGAATACTCAGGTGTACATAGTAACCCTGGTGCCACAGACTCTTACCTGAAATTCCTTTGATGCCTGCCTGTCAAGGCACCAAGGCCAAGCTAACTTCATAGTTCCCTGTATTCACGTTGAATTTCAGTGCCCAAACCTAACTACATGATCCGGGCCAACCAGAAAGAAAACAAGACATGTTAAAACAGTCCTTTGCTATTTGAAAATTGTACTGTCACTTTCCTAAATCATGAGGTTGTGTTTTTCTGCCTACTATCCTCTGAATAATTGCTGAGAATTCATCCCTCCTCCAGCTTCCATTCCATCATAGTGAAATTATTCTACACTGTTATTATATCTTAATATAAAATATAGTCAGGAAAAACCTGAATTATTTCTTTAAGAGGAAATTGGACTTTTTCTGGGGACAAAGATTGCAAACTAGCTTTAGTTCCTAGAATAAATGATATGCCCCTTTTCCCTTATCTTTATAGGTGTGCCTAATCTCCTTACACTCAGCATTTCCTTCTAGTTTCTCATTTCGTTGGAGTTGATTTTCTCCTGGCACATGGTTCTGGGAATGAAACTCAAGTCATTGAGCTTGGCAGCATGTGAAACTATGAAGGTATTCTATGCCCTGTCTCTGGAATAATGACACAAGAGACCTGGTCATTTAGTATATTGCCCAAAAAGGCTTTGGATACTAAGCTGGGCAGATACTGATCTACTCTATCCTGACTATGCTCACTTGGCCTACTTCCTAGAATACTTTCCAGCCATGTGTCCCATTACCTGCCATCTTGGTTTCATGCTGGCCTCCTTCTTTTTCTTCCTCGAGATGACTCTCAACTCTTATTCTTCCACTCCTTTCACTCTCCAGCCTGGAAGTCCTGCCTTCTCTCCTGCCCAGCTATAGGCTGATCAGCTCCTTACTGACCAATTAGAAGATGATGGAAAACAATGTTTTACAAAAGCCTGAGTCAGAAAATGCTTAATAATAATAATAATAATAATAATAATAATATAATATAATATGATAATATAATAATAATAATACCAAGTCAATACCAAGTCTGCACTCCAACCAGATCTCCAGGCACAGAATCACCATGAGAATACGCAGTGCATAGAAACATCCCCAACAGTCAAAAGAAAGTGTCTTTACCTCCTGATGCCTCTCTCTGTCCCTCTGAATGTTTGGTTGTTTCTGTGACCAAGCTTTATGAGGAGACTCAGCTGATAGCAAAGAGAGATGATGTATAAAATTAAGGGTAAGACAATAATTATTAAAAGAACGAGTTTGTATATGATTTGTACAGAAGAGAAGGCTACAATAAATGGTGTGTGCCATTGAATTACATAATACATAAGTAATGTTAACATAGCAATAAATTATGATCCTATATAAGCAACCTGGGATTAAAAAGATTAGATACTGGAACATAAAAATTTTAATTCTGTTTATATCAGCTTGGATGAGAAATCAGCCGGGGAGCACCTTCACCCTTTAAAGGTGATGTCACCTTAAAGCAAATATTCCTTCTTTTTGTTTCATCAACTTAACAGTGCTTATACTCTGACTTTGCACAGGCAGACACAGCAGGTATTTCTTTTCTCCCATAAGGAATCCTCCCACAGAGAGCCCTGGGCATCTATCATTAAACTAGTTCATCAACTACACCTGCACTTACCAACTTGAAATAAGAAAGTAGAAGTGATACTATCTCACCTTCAGTTCGGGAAAATTAGGTCAAAGCAATAATCTTGTTATGCAAGCAACACCCCACCCTATCTATGTTCAGTGACTGAACATTGCTGGCTGAACAGAATCATCTGTGTTTGACTTTATCTCAACTGATACAATAGCAAATCTTGGTTTTTAATTGCTTGAACCAGGCATTAAGATTTATATACACCAATTGTTCTTTGTTGTTACTACATACTCTTGCCAAGACATAGCTAGATGTTCATAAGGACTCTGAAGAAACTATAAACAGAATTCTGTGTTGAAGATCTAATTAAATATTGTCATTCAGGGCAGTATCAATTACTGGGTGTGGGTTGCTTTTCTGTTCTTGTCACGACATATCACCACAAGTTTAATGCCATTAAACAATGAAGTTCTGCTTCAGATGGCAAATTCACCACAACCTCACAAGACAAATCAAAAAAGCTAGTGTGGCTTTATTATCTATTAGACATTCTGGGCTCTGCTTCTAGACTCAATAAAGCTATTGGTTGGTTCAAGGTGATGATTCCCATTTTCTTGCCAATAGACAGTCTAAGAGACACCCTCAAGGGATATCTTGGGGCATCTTGCATTCTTTGGCTTGTGTTACTCATAAACTGACAAAAAGATGTTACATATGGTATTTGCCAATGATTTAGAGATGGAAGAGAGTGTTGGCCAGGTGGAATACCCAAGGCTTTTAGGGCTATGAAACTATTCTCATTGATACTTTCATTGTAGATATAAAAATCTTATGCCTATATTAAACCCATTAAATTGCACAAAACAAGAAATGAGTTCTACTGTAAGATATGTTACTTGATTATATATTGACATCTATGGAAGCATACCTTTCACCTAGTATTTTAGCTCTATCTCATTGCTACAACCAAAGGCAGAAGTGTTGCAGAATTTTGATCACATTGTAAACCCCAAGATCGTGTTGTTTCCTGAAAAAAATCTTTTTTTAGTTATGGTGTGGCTCAACCATTAGCACAAACATTAATCCCAAACAACAAAGGAAAAGGTGGTTTGTATAAGGAAGCACCCATGTCTGACAGTGATGTCTAATTGTGTGGCAAACAAAGTGATAAATCAGAGAAAAATGTGACAGAATATGATATGTCTAACTCTCATGAGAAGGGGGAGGAAGAAAAGGCTATTTAAGAGAGAGCAGCTAGGGAAAAAGAAAAAAGGAGAAAAGGAGGCATTTTTACCAAGACAGTTATAGAGTGACAGGTTACAGAGAGATGGGGGGGAGGGAGAGAGAGAACAAGGTAAACACAGGTGAAGACAAAATGAGTCAGAGAATTAGAGGGAGACAGAAATTAGAATATATTGCTAAAGTTAGTATGAGGACCAGCAGAACAATTCAAGGTAAACTGAGAGAAGCCAGGTTGAATCAGTCAGCTTGGAGAGGAGTTTGAGCCAGAATAACTGAGTTGAACCAGCCAGCCTAAGTTCAGAAAGAACTAGGAGTGAGCTTATTTAGCAGGAAGTCTTAGAGACTGAAAATATTCTAGGCCTAGATTAGATTGTTTGGGGGCTAGCAGCTTCTAGGACTAGGACTAGGTTAGTAGAATGAGGCAGTAAGCTTCGGAGATGAAAATTGCATTGAGCAAATTAAAAGTACTTTTATACAGTAGCAACTTAAGAGTTTATGTACGCTCATAGCTTGAGAGGCTGTATATTGTTGTGGTAGAGAAAACATGGAAGTGGGTGTATAAGACTGCTGGTCGTGTTGAGTCTGCAGCTGGGAAGCAGAAACAGATGAATGCTCATGCTTAGTTTCCTTTCTCCTCTTTCTATTCAGTCTGTGACCTCAGCTATGGGTGCATCTTTATTCCAATTTCACTCCTCTCAAAACAGTCTCACTGAAATGCACAGAAGTATGTTACTCAGATGATCTAAAACCAAGCCAGGTTGACAATGTAGATTCCTCTGGTTAGTATTTTTGATCAACTTGACACATCTGGAAAGAGGGAACCTCAATAGAGAAAACACCTCCATCAAATTGACATGAAGGCAAGTCTGTTGATGTTCTTGGTAAATGATTGATGTAGAATGGTTGATATAGATGGGTTCAGACCATCTGTGTAGGTGGGCAGTCCAGGAACTATTACTCTTCCATCACATCTCCAGATGATAACATCTCCAGCTGATGCTGCCTTCTTTTTGCTTGGCTTTTTCCTCCTCTCTCCTGAGTATTTCACTTCCTTTATTCTCAGAGGACATCTTTAGTAAATAATTTTATAACAACTCTTTTCTCAGACTTTTGCTGTTAGGAAGTATTAAAGATTTCAACCAGTCTGAAAAGTTGTTTAAGAATAACAGAATAACAAAAGAAATGCCAGAAAGTGTTGCTTCTGTTTGACACAAAGTAACAGGTGCCAAAATTACCCTAGTACACTGTAGTGGTTTCAATATGCTTGGTTTATGAGAAGTCGTACTCTTTGGAGGTGTGGTCTTATTAGAGGAAGTGTAGCCTTCTTAGAGGAAGTATGTCACTATGGATGTGGGTTTTGAAGCTCCTGTGCTCAGGCCTCATCCTGTGCAGAATAACAGTTACTTTCTGGTTTCCTTTGGACCAAAATGTAGAACTCTCTGCTCTTCCAGCACCATATCTTCCTGGATTCTGCCATGCTTCCCACCATGATGACAGTGAACTAAACCTCTGAAACTGTAAGCCAGCCCAATTAAATGTTTTCCTTTATAAGTATTGCTGTGGTCATGGTGTCTCTTCACAGCAATGAAACCGTAAGTAATATTCATATATGCTTGGTTCATGGGAAATGGCACTATTAGGAGGTACAGCCTTGTGGGAGGAAATGTGTTACTGTGTAGGTAGCCTTTGAGGTTTCCGAGTGTTCAAGCACTACCCAGAGGGGAGCCGAGCCTCTTCCTAGTAGCCTGTGGATGACAGTCTCCTTCTGCTATCTGAGGATCAAGATGTAGAGCTGTAGACTCCTCCAGTATCATGTCTGCCTGGATGCTGCCATATTTTCTGCCATGATGATAATGGACTAAACTTCTAAAACTGTAGGTCAGCCCCAAGTAAACATTGTCCTTTATAAGAGTTGCATTGGTCATGTTATCTCTTCACAGCAGTGAAGCCCTAATTAAGATACACACCAACTACTGACAACTAAGGATATCTTATAGGAAAATTTCTGTTAGGTCTTAGATATATCAGGTAGTATTTTTTCATGACTCCCTTGAAAGTAAAAGTGAGGAAAACCATGCTGTTGCCTGAAAAGCTTCCAGGTTGTGCTTGGAGAGGCACCTACACTCTGGAGGCAGGTATGGGACTCTGAGTTGCAGCTAGAAATCCAACAGTTAGAATCTGTATCTGCTGTGATGTAGGGAAACAGGTCTACAAGGATCTCAAGAGAGCTAGAGTGTCTTGGCATGTTTCTCTACTAGTCTATGCCATGTCTGTCCCCAAAGAAACCAGACAGGACAGAAGAATTACAGGAAAAAAGCAGAGCCCAAAAAGCCCTCAAAACTTGGAGGGCCATCTAGGATTTGGACTGCCTGCTGCTGCAGCTCCTGAAAATTCCCCTGATCCATGATCATGCTTTTCAAATTCCTAGCAAGAGCTAAAAACATAAACAGAGACATGAGAAATTACCCACTGTACAAGCACAAGAATCTGAGTTTATATCCTCATCGCTCACCTAGAAACCAGGGCTTAATGTCAGGTTGAGTTTCCCTAACTCTAGAGCTGGATAGGAGATGAGAAGAGATAAGTAGGTTGAGGGAGGTAGATCACAGGAGTTTATTGTTCAGACAGCCAGCTGACCCAATCTGATTAGTGCTGGTTTCAGTTAAAGAAGTCACAAAAATATGAAGAACAATCAAGAAAGATGACCAGTGCCAATCTCTGGCTTTTACACACACACACACACACACACACACAAATGAAGATAAAATTACGAAATATATATATAGTGAGCATAAAGTGACAGTACTGCCATTATTTAATAGTGGTAAAACAATTGACTGTTTATTTAAAAGAATAAATCTCCTCTGGTCTGAACTTGTGCCCAGAGCAGAGCTTGGGTGCTGGCTCTGCACCTATTCCCACAGTACCCAGAGGAAGCCCATCAACCAAGTGCTCCAACATGCCCAGGAACATGGGATCACTGGATCACAGATGCACTAACAGACCCAAGATCACAGGAGCACAGAATCACAGAAGAAGTTTGACATCCAGGAGATTGGACACACCCAGAAGCACTGGACCTCTGACACACTCAAGGTCACAGTTGAGGCCACAACATCTTACCTACCACCCAGCATAACTGGAAACTACGCATACACACACACACACACACACACACACACACACACACACACACACACACACACACCAGGGAAACAAAAACCCCCACCTACCCAGAGGCATGGGTTTCTTCCAGCTTTTATCTGTGCTCCAAGCAAAATCAGGGCTCTGACCTCCCCCTACCCACTCATGCAATACCAAGAAAAAGCTTAACTCCCAGGAGCTCTGACACAACAGGACCTCAGGAACTTGGTCACACCAGGGCTTCAGTATCTTAGAGGCAGCTTGACTCTCAGGAGCTCTGACACACTCAGGATCCCAGGGTCACAGGATTCTAGAATCACAGAATCACAAAGACAGGGTAGACTTTGATGAGTTCTGACACAATCAGGATTACAAGAGGAACATGTTTCAGTCACAGACAGCAAGGGCAGGTAGCACTAGAGATACCCAGTGGTAAGAGGCAAACACAAGAACATAAGCAACAGAAACTAAGGCTACTTGGCCTCATCAGAATCCAGTTCTCTCACTATAGCAAGATTTGGATACCCCTGATAGAGGACTTTAAGAAGGACATGAATAACTAACTCTTAAAGAAATATGGAAGAGGGCTGGAGACATGGCTCAGTGGTTCCAAGCACTGACTGCTCTTCCAGAGGTCCTTAGTTCAAATCCTAGCAATCACATGGTGGCTCATAACCATCTGTAATGAGATCTGAAACCCTCTTCTGGTGTGTCTAAAGACAACTATGGTGTACTTATATATAATAAATAAATATATCTTTAAAAAAATACAAGAGAACACAATAAAACAGGTGAAGGAATTGAACAAAATCATCTGGAACCTAAAAATGGAAATAGAAACAGTAAAGAAATCACAAAAGAATACAACCCTTGAGATAGAAAACCTAGGAAAGAGATCAGGGTTAGGATTAGGGTTAAGGTTAGGGTTAGGGTTAGGGTTATCAGGAATCATAGATGTAAGCATCACCAATAGAATACAAGAGCTGGAAAAGAGAATCCCAGGTGCAGAAGATACAATTAAAAAAAAAAAAAAAACATTGACACAACAGTAAAAGAAAGTGCAAAAAGCAAAAAGCTCTTAACTCAAAATATCCAGGAAATCCAGGACATAAGGAGAAGACCAAACATAAGGATAATAGGTATAGAAGAGAGTGAAGATTCCTAACTTAAAGTGCCACTAGATACCGTCAATAAGATTATAGTAGAAAACTTTCATAACCTAAAGAAAGAGATGCCCATAAATGAGAAGTCTATAGAACTCCAAATAGATTGTACCAAAAAAGAAATTCTTCTTGTCACATAATAGTAAAAAGCAGTAAGGGAAAAAGGTCAAATAACGTATAAAGGCAGACCTATAGGACTGCAACAGACTTTTCAACAAAGACCACAAATGCTAGAAGATCCTGGACAGATGTCATCAGACCCTAAAAGAACACAAATGGCAACCCAGGCTACTACACCCAGCAAAACTCTCAATTACCATAGATGGAGAAACCAAGATATTCCATAAAAAAATTACACAACATCTTTCCACAAACCAATCCTACAAAGGATAAAAGATGGTAATCTACAACATAAGAAGGTTGGTCTTCAATAACAACAAAAACAATAAAAATTCCACATACACATGAAAGCTGAACAATGCTCTACTCAATGATAACTTGGTCAAGGATGAAATAAAGAAAAACATTAAAGACTTTCTAGAATTTGATGAAAAGGAAGGCACAATACACCCAAACTTATGGGACAGAATGAAAGTAGTGTTAAGAGGAAAACTCATAGCTCTGAGTGCCTCCAAAAAGAAACTAGAGAGATCAAACACCAGAAGCTCGACAGCACACCTGAAAGTTCTAGAACAAAAGGAAGCAGATACACCCAAGAGGAGTGGAAGGCAGGAAATAATCAAACTCAGGAACAAAATCAACCAAGTAAAAACAAAAAGAACTATACGAAGAATCAACAAACTAGGAGCTGGTCCTGAAAAAAAATCAACAAGATAGATAAACCGTTAGCCAGACTAACCAGAGGGCACACTGACAGTGTTCAAATTAATAACATGAGAAAAGAAAAGAGATACTTAACAACAGAAAATGTGGAAATTAAAAAATTAAAAAAAATCAGATTCTACTACAAAAGCCTATACTCAACAAAACTGGAAAATGGGGAGGAAATGGACAGTTTTCTACACAGAAACCAGATCTAAAGTTAAATCAGGATCAGGTAAACCTTTTAAACAGTCCCATAAACCCTAAAGAATAGAAGTAGTCATTAAAGGTCTCCCAACCATAAATAAATAAATAAATAAATAAATAAATAAATAAATAAATAAATAAATAAATAAAAGCCCAGGATCAGATGCATTTAGTGCAGAATTGAATCAGAACTTTATAGAAGACCTAATACCAATACTCTCTAAACTATTCCACAAAATAGAAACAGAAGAAACACTACCAAATTCCTTATATGAAGCCACAATTATGTTTATACCTGAACCACACAAAGACCCAACAAAGAAGGAGAACTTTAGACCAATCCCCCTTATGAACATCGATACAAACACAATAAAATGCTGGCAAACTGAATCCAAGAACACATCAAAATGATCATCCATCATGAACAAGTAGGCTTCATCTTAGGGATGTGAGAATGGTTCAATATATGGAAATCCATCAATGTAATCCACTGTAAAATACAACTGAAAGGAAAAAAAAAACCACACTATCGTTTCGCTAGATGCTGAGAAAGCATTTGACAAAATTTAGCACCCTTCATATTAACAGTCTTAGAAAGATCATGAATTCAAAGCCCATACTTAAACATAGTAAAAGCAATATATAACAAACCAGTAGCCAATTAATGGAGAGAAACGTGAATCGCTTCCATTAAAATCAGGGACTTAGACAAGGCTGCCCACTCTCTCCTTACCTATTTAATATAGTACTGGAAGTCCTAGCAAGAACAATTAGACAACAAAAAGAGGTCAAAGAGAAAAAATTGAAAAGAAAGAAGTAAAAATATCACTATTTGCAGATGATATGATAGTATACTTAAGTGACCTCAAAAAAATCCACCAGAGAACTCCTACAGCTGATAAACAACTTCAGCAAAGTGGCTGGATATAAAATTAACTCAAACAAATCAGTGGCTTTCCTCTACTCAAAGAATAAACAGGATGAGAAAAAAAATTAAGGACACAACACCCTTCACCATAGTCACAAACAATATGAAAATACCTTGGTGTGACTCTGACCAAGCAAGTGAAAGATCTGTATGAAAAGAACTTCAAGTCTCTGAAGACAAAAATCAAAGATCTCAGAAGATGGAAGGATCTCCCATGGTCATGGATTGGCAGAATTAACATAGTAAAAACGGCCATCTTACCTAAGGCAATCTACAGGTTCAGTGCAATCCCCATCAAAATTCCAGTGAATTATTTATAGAGTTAGAAAGAGCAATTTGAAAATTTATTTGGAATAACAAAAAAAAATCCCCAGGATATCAAGCTGTATTACAGAGCAATAGTCATAAAAATAGAGACAGACAGGTATATCAGTGGAACAGAATTGAAGACCCAGGAATGCACCCACACACCTATGGTCACTTGATATTTGACAAAGGAGCTAAAACAATCCCATGGAAAAAAGAAAATCATTTTCAGCAAATAGTGCTGATTTAGCTGAAGGTCAGCATGTAGAAGAAGGCAAATCTATCCCTTCTTCTCACCTTGTATAAAGCTCAATTTCAAGTGGATCAAGGACTTCCACATAAAACCTGATACACTGAAACTAATAGAAGAGAATGTGAGGAAGATTCTTGAACACATAGGCAAAGGGGAAATTTTCCTGAATATAATACTAATGGCATATGCTCTAAGTTCAAGAATCAACAAATGGGACCTCATAAAATTGCAAAACTTTTACAAGGCAAAGGACATTTTCAATAGGACAAAATGGCAATCAATTGATTGGGAAAAGATCTTTACCAATTCTACATCCTATAGAGGGTTAATATTCAATCTATACAAAGAACTCAAGAAGTAGCAATAGATCAAAAACTCAGATGGCAGCAGATGCTGACAAGGATGTGGAGTAAGAGGAACACTCCTCTACTGTTGGTGGGGTTGTAAGGTGGTACAACCACTCTGGAAATCAGTCTGGTGGTTCCTTAGAAAATTGGACATAGTACTATCTGAGGACCCAGCTATACCACTCCTGGGCATATACCCAAAAGATGCTCAAAAATATAATGAAGACTTATGCTCCACTATGTTCATAGCTGCCTTATTTATAATAGCCAGAAGCTGGAAAGAACCCAGATGTCCTTCAAGAAGGAATGGATACAGAAAATGTGGTACATTTACACAATGGAGTACTACTCAGTTATTAAAAACAATGACTTTTTGAAATTCTTAGCCAAATGAATGGAACTAGAAAATACCACCTTGTGTGTAACCCATTCACAAATGAACACACATGGTATGAACTAACTGATAAGTAAATGTTAGCCCCAAAGCTGGAAATACCCAAGATACAATCCATAGACCACATGAAGCTCAAGAACTTGGAAGACCAGAGTGGATGCTTCAGTCCTACTTAGCAGGGAGAACAAAATACTCAAGTGAGAAAATACAGAGGCAAAGTGTGGAGCAGAGACTGAAGGAAAGTTCATCCAAAGACGTGCCTCCCCCTACCCTCTTTAGTGGGGATCTATCCCATATACAATCAATAAACCCAGACAATATTGTGGATGCCAAGAAGTGCATGCTGACAGACAGGAGCCTGATATGCTGTGTTCAGAGGCTCTGCCAGAGTCTGAGAAATATAGTTAGATGCTCTCAACCAACCACTGGGCTGAAAACAGGGTCCCTAATGAAGGAGTTAGAAAAAGAACTGTAGAAGCTGAATGGGTTTTCACCCCATAGGACAAACAACAATATCAACCAACCAGAGCTCCCAGAGACTAAACCACTAACCAAAGAATACACATAAAAGGACCCCTGGCTCTAGCCACAGATGTTGGAGAAGATGGTCTTATTGGGCATCAAGGAGAAGAGAGGTCCTTGGGCCCATGAAATTTCAATGCCCCAGATTAAGGGAATTCCAGAGCGGAGAGATGGGTGGGTGTATTGGGGAACACTCTCATAGAAGCAGGGGGAGGAAGATAAGAGAAGAGGATTCCAGAGTGGAAACTGGGAAATGGAATAACATTTGAAATGTAAGTAAGTAAAATATACAATTTAAAAAAGAATAAATCTCCACTTTACATCATAAAAAATATAAACCATATAAAATTCTAGGTATTAAATCATATTTAGAAATAATAGCTAATATTTTTAAGATTTCATATTGGGATTTCCTCATTCCTTTAGTAAGTTTATGAAATAAGCATGCTGTGTTGTATAAATTACAGTGAGTAAAATTTCAGACTTGGTAGGGAAGGGTTTTTCTCTACTTTTATGACAAGTCCTTCTTTAGTTCTCAAGCCTAAAACCTGTTTTTCTATCTCTTTCATTAACTCTTACATTAAGTTCTACTGACTTTCTGTCTTTGTTGCTTTAATCTTTAATTCTAAGAAGTTAATCTTTATTCTTTCATCATCATTCTGTACCTTTTCTTTCTAGCTAATATTTATCTTAGTTGAATTTGGTACATCCATTCCCATCTTCTATGCCATTAGGTTCTTTGTGTTCCTCATGCATTCCTTTCTAGAAGAGTTGTCTTATATCACTAAGGTGTCCTATGGCTTTGTCCATCCTGAAAACTGCGGTACTTTTCTAATCAAGTATATTCACTTGGTTCCTTTTAAATAATGTTTGGTTGCTGAAACTAATATATTTGGTAGATGATGCCCAACCATAAATCATCATCTTTTCAAAGAAGGCTCAGTTGTTTAGCCTATCAGGAATAACAACACATTCATTTAGCAGACCAGTATTGTCAATATCAATAATATTGATGTAATAGTTCATCTGCTATACTGAGGACTGTAGTATCTATGGAAATTTCTTTTTCTCATTGTGTATGTGTCAATGAAAATGTCAACTGTTCAAGTTCAGTAGCTATATACTATGAAACCAAGTGAAGTGGTAGAAATTGTATTTTGATTTAATTAGTCAAAACCATTTTCTAAGACAGATGTTCCAAATGGACAATTAAGAGGGGAAGTAGGCCAAAAGAAGGGTTAGAGAATTGCCACAGAAAGAGACTACCGTAACATATGCTAAGGCACAGTACAAGTAATGTCCAGACTACATTTTGAAAGTTAGTGTGATAAAGCAGAATGCCAGACGAAAGAAAGAGAAGGAAATCAGATAAGAAAGACAATGTTATGAATTGTGCCCACCGCTTCCCCAATTTCATATATTGAAACCTAGAACAGAAGATGTTAACCTTTTGGCTGTCAGGGATTCTGATGTTTTATCCTGACTTGTCAAGTTGACTGGCTTTATTAATCACGTAGGAAACACTTCCTTGGGTGTGACTGAAGATATTTCTAGAAAAGATGTCTGAAGTGAAAAGACCACTCCTGAACGAGCGCAGTACCAGGAGCAGCACCATGTGTGGCACCATTGACTGGCACCCCAGGCTATCGACAAATAAAAAGGGAGAAAGTAGACCACATGCCAACTCTGCATTTCTTGACTGTCCGTGCAATGTGGCCTCACTTTCTGGCCACTGCAACTTCCTTGCTGTGATAGATTACATCCCCCAAACAGTGGACCAAAATAAACCCCTTTTCTTTATGTTTCTTTTTGTAAGGTATTTGGTCATGACCACAAAAAGTAATTAATATAGAATGTACCAAGGATAAGTAAATTAAAATGATGCTACTAAGGTGTGTTCTAATCCGCTTTAACTCATGTCTGATTAAGGAAAAAATTGGCCATACCAAAAAAAGCAAACAAAACAAAACAAAAAAGCAAAAAAAAAAAAAAAAAAGTATCTAAAAACAAAACAAAACAAATGCCCCTCAAAACATAAACAAAACAAACAAAAATCCAAAACAAAGACAGAAACACTACCATGGATGGATGGAACAAAATGATCGTGTAGGACACGAAGGGAAAGTTGCAACCCACAAGCTAAGAACAGACACCAGGGAAACTAAATCTACCATTACTTCAGTCTTGGATTTGTAGCTTTAGGTAGTAAGGAAATCAATGTCTTCTGTTCATAAAGGCAGTGGTGTTTTGCTGTAACAGTCTGGCCAACAAATACAGATAAACTGGAGCTGCTGAACAGAGATCTTTACTCACGGAATCTGGAATCACATGCTCCATTTGTTTTACTAATGGAAAATGTTCATTTTTCATTAACGTATAAAACTTACTGGAGTTTGGTGAGAATAACAGTTAAGAGTCAGTTTCTTTCCCCTGAGAGGACAGATAATAATCAATGGTGTGGGAATAATTATAAGTAATTTAGCTAAAGGTCCTGAAATAGCTACTAAGAAAAAGAGGGCATGTTAAGCAACATGAGAAGCTATGAAAATGTAAGTCCTACCTATGAGGGACAAAGGCCAATGCATAGAGGCATCACACTCTGTGTAAGACTTTGTATGACTGAGAATGACAAGCCTTAGGTCTTCCATGGTCAGAGTTGCTGGAGTCTGACCCCTCTTAACCACTCATCCTACTTATGGTAATATTCAGGGTCTGACTCCCTTCCAGCTAGTTCTAGATGAAGCCAAAACCTCAAAAGCTTGGGGAGTTTCATCTATAACCCAATCTTAAGCCATGCTAACTAGTAGATTTTGTTCTGAGTGCCTCTGCCAAAAAATAGTTTATACATGGGGAAAACTCAAGAAAGGGGGTACTGCTGAAATATCTAAAGAAGTTTGGTTTTGCCATTGAACCAGAAGCATGGGGTATCAGCTAGAGACCAAACCTGATGCTGCCATTATCTTGGTATCTCCCAATTATCATGTGAGCCTAAGCATTGCATAAATGAAACAGTTAAGGAATGATTGGAAATACAGTTCTAGGTACATAATTTGACCCCTAAATTCAGCCAGGCCTGATAGTTGTATTAGCCTCAAATCTATAGCTATAAAGGGTTACATTACTTTACTGATACTCTTGTATTTCACATTGTAAATGTCTTTTAGCTAGACTGTCAGACTCACAAATGTAATGAGTGTCTTCTCAGTTCTATTCCTAGTATCTGGCAAAGTACCTGACTCACAGAGGAAAGAGTCAACATATACTTCCTAAATGGACGCTGAGTTAATGATTTTCATACTCGAGTGTGTTAGAAACTATTCAACTTTCTGTGTATATATGACTTTATGCCATCACAGATATATTTAAGTTTTATTACTGCATGACTCAGAGAACTCAATATTATCCTCTAAATATCATGACTTGTATTTTTAGTGGATGATGTCATTCAATGCACTCAAACACCTCCGTAGCAAAAATCTACCCAAAAGATATATTTTCTACCCTTATCTGTGCACATCCTGTCTATCACCTCAGATCAGCAATAATATCGCTCTAATTTGGAAGCATCCTATAGATCCTTACTTGCCTTTCTCGTTCTTGGAAACCCTCTGTGAATTCTTTAGGCTCATGTTACTCATTTGTTAGTTCGCTCATCCATGTGTTAAACTGCCGAGTCATTAGTTTATTGCTATATAACGAACACCCTCGGGTCTACACGATTAAACAGTATCTTATTTGCTTCAAGACTGTGCCACCTGGCTGTTTCTACTGAGCTTCATACAGAGATTCTTTAGTCAGTAGATTCCTGTGTACCTGTACTCAGCTGCTGAGCTGACAGGCTCATGGTTACCTGGTCTGCAATGACCTTAGCTAGAACAGCAACAATTTGCTTTGCACACATTCCATTCCTTTATCCTGAATATTAACTTGAGACTAAATATATAAGCAAAACCCTCAAGTTCAGGACATAACAGGATAAGCAGCAGTAAAAGAAGTTACTGATGATATTGTGTAACAATGACACATCTAGACTCAATACAAGGAGGTTTTACTGAAAAGGGTTCCTGCTAGGGGAGAATGGAGGGAGGGAGGGGTTGCTGTAGGGGTTGACACTACAGTGACTCAAGAGTCAGGCAAAGACAAGGTCTTTTTTCTTACAGAGAGGAGTAAACAAAGTGAGTCAGTCACAGAAGCGGTGAAACAGCAAGGCCATAGCCAACGGTAGCAGAAACTATCCAATCTTAATACCTAGGCATGGAAGCTGAAATGGGAGCCAGCGAGGATGGCTGAGAAATACTCATATCCTAGGCCTACAGTGAGCTACCAATGCCTGGGTGCTAAGGGTTCAGGTACCACAGTGCTCCACAGGAGTGGGGTGGCAGCAGTGGAAGGCTACAACTACTCCTGCTCCCACCTGTCTGCTGCCACTGCTGGCTGCTACCCAAGGTCAAAGGATAGAAAAACTACGAAAGACAAGCCTTGGAAAAGTCCTCACCATGTTTCTATTCAGGTAGAGCCTGATGCCACCAACTGATGATTAACGTATTTGCTATGTTTTTGGGGGAAAATAATCAGAGCAGTTTCTAGACTCATGAAGAGTTCATTCATCATACATACAACACACATATTTACACTATCTCCTTAAATATTGGGAAAAACAGGTCTTTGTGAATTGTAAATCACTTCACCCCATAACAGTGACACTACTAACCTTAGGAATGATGTCTGTTTTGAGCTTTAGTAAAGTTTCTTTTATGAATGTGGTTGCCCTTGCATTTGGGGCATAGATGTTCAGAATTGAGACTTCCTCTTGGTGGATTTTCCTTTTGATGATTAAAAGTATCTTCCTTCATCATGCTTGATAAATTTTGCTTGAAAGTCTACTTTATTGGATATTAGGATGGCAACTCCAGCTTGTTTTTTGGGACCATTTGATTGAAGGCCTTTTTTCATCCGTCTACTCTGAGATAGTGTATGTTTCTTGTATGCAGCAAAATGCTGGATCTTGTTTATGTATCCAGTCTGTTAGTTTATGTCTTTTTATAGGTGAGTTGAGTCCATTAATCTTGAGAGATATTAAAGACAGATGACTGTTGGTTCCTGTTATAATTGTTTCTGTATGTGGCTTTATGTGCTTGGGCTTCTCTCCTTTTGGCTTTTTTGTGAAGTTCTTAATATCTTGTATTTCTTTGCTGTAGGTACTTGTGTTGGAGTTTTCCTTCTAGGATCCTCTGTAAGACTGAATTGGTAGATAGACACTGTTTGAATTTGTTTTTTTTTTTTTTGGTTTTCTTTCTGTAATATTTTGGTTTCTCCACTTAGGTTGATTGAGAGTTTTGATGGGTATAGTAGCCTGGGCTGGCATTTTCGTTCTCTTAGAGTCTGCATGACCTCTGACCAGGCCCTTCTGGTTTTCATAGTCTTTGTTTGGAAATCTGGTGTAATTCTGGTAAGTCAACTTTTGTATGTTACTTGGCCTTTTCCCTTGCAGCTTTTAATATTCTTTCTTTGTTCTCTGTGTTTAGTGCTTTGATTATTATGCAACAACAGTGTTTTCTTTTCTGGTCCCATTTATTTGGTGTTCTATAGGCTTCTTGTACATTTGTGACCATCTCTCTATTTAGGTTGGGAATTTTTTTCTCCCAATGATTTTGTTGAAGATGTTTTCAGGTCCTTTGATCTGGGAATCTTCATTTTACTCTATTCCAATTATTCTTAGATTTGGTGTTTTCATTGTGTCCTGGATTTCCTGGATGTTTAAGGTTAGGAGTTTTTTTATATTTTGAATTTTATTTGTCAGCTGTGTCAATCTCTTCTATGGTATCATCTATACCTGAGATTCTCTCTTTTATCTCTTTTATTCTTTTGGTGATACTTACATCTGTAATTCCTGACCTCTTTCCTAGGTTTTCCATTTCCAGGTCTTCCTCCATTTGTGTTCTTTTTTATTATTATTATTATTTCTACTTCTACCTTTAGGTCTTGAACTACTTTATGCAATTCCTTCATGTGTTTGATTGTGTTTTTCTGTATTTCTTTAAGGGATTTATTTGTTTCCTCTATAAGGGCTTCTACCTGTTTAGCTGTATTTACCTGTATTTCTTTCAGTGAGTTATTTATATACTCCTTAAAGGATTCTATTGTCTTCATGATATAGGATTTTAGGTTAGCTTCCTGATTTTCAGGTATGTTGGTGTATTCAGGGCTTGCTGTGATACGTGAACTGGGTTCTGATGATGCCCACATTTATTGGTTTCTGTTGGTCTTGCACCTGCCTCTCACCACCTGGTTATCCCTGGTGTTTTCTGGTCTGAGTGACTCTGTCTGGAGTCTGCCTCTTTTGTTCCTGGGCTGCTTCAGGTCTCCTGGTAGGCCTGCGGCCCTGGCTGTAGCAGACATCTTGTGGGGCCTTCCAACTTCAGAGGGATATAGAAGCTGCTGTTCTACTACCTCACTGCAGTAGATTGCCTGGGAGACCTTCAGACTGTTGAGTTATTAGAGGAGCATTCAAGCTGTTGTCCTATGTGAAGCTGTTCTTCAGGGGGCCGGTGGGGTGGTGGTGGTGGTGGCTATAGACTGTGGTTTATGCTGCCCTGTGTGAAGAAGAACTCCAGGGAGGCTTTCAGTCTTTTGGGTCAGTTGCCCTGCATGCCACAGAGCCCCAGGAGACCTTCAAACTGATTTTGGTTGCCCAGTTGCCCTGGGTACAGAGGAACTCCTGGGATGCCTTCAAGCTGTGATGTCTTGAGTGCAACTGATCCTCTGAAATGTCTCCAGCTGAGGTGTCAGATGCCAAGTGCAGCACGTCTCCTGGGATGCTTCAGAATGTGTTATCAAATGCCCTGAGTGCAGTGGATCCTCTGGGATGCTTCAGGATATGGTGCTTTCCAGGGAGCAGACAAGCTAGCAGTCTGCCCCAGCCAAAAGGACAGGGCTTTCTTATTTCAGATCCTATATGATTTAACTAATATATAGGTCCATTATTTTAATTTCTTCTTGATAGACACTGTCTCTTTGATAAAAATGCATTTGATTTTGGCTTTTTTTTTTTCTCTGAATGGTTTTTGAAGAGGGTGGTTTTGTTTGTTGGTATTTTGAAATAGGACATTGGTATGTAGCCCAAGCATGACTTACACACACGGTTCTATTGTCTCTGCCCCTCAAGCATGGGGCTTCTTGATGTATATCAACACAGGGAGATGGAACACTTGAGAATATGAGCCAAAATTGTCTTGTGCTATCTTTAGTCCTCTTTAAGAACTCTATTATGTTTACTTGTATGAATGTGTGCCACAGGTCAGAGAACAAATTGTAGAGATCCACTCTCTCTTTCGAACATGTTGGATTAGGGCTCAAACTCAGGTTGCCAGGCTTGTCCTCTCACTGGCCTATGTATATATTAATATGTCTGAGATTTACCAAACTAGCTCATGTGTCATTATTGGGTAAAACTGTTAGAATATAGTAACTTAGCATCTACCAACGCACAGGGTAATAATGTCATATGATAACATCTAAAGTGTGTAATGGAGCTTCTTCTGCTTCCCAGTAACCTTACTGCCAGAGGTTCCCATCAACGTATATGATAACTTCATGGATTCATGGCTTTTTTGTTCTGTGATTATAAAAATTCTTTCATAATATAATAAGTTATTTTGGACAGCCCAAGTTCATGTTCCTGGGCCATGGTAGCTCATATTTGGCTCAGAATAAGCCATATTTAATGCATTCACTTAAACAAGAAAAATGAAGATCCTTTTCTGGTTTCTGGGGAAAAAAATACTAGTAAAGTCAACCTCGTTAGTTCACAGACAGAAACTGGAAAAGTTTTGGTTGCTAGAAGGGAATACTTTATAAATGTGGACATCGTGATGCAGTAGGTGGTGGAGAGAATGAAGTGAAACATTCTAATAATACCAAAGGAACATGTGTGGGTGTCTGTGGTGCTGCTATTTCAAAGATGTATTAATGACTTAAATGACTGCTAGCACAAGGATGAGGACAATAATGTGAGTCACGGACAGCCATTGCAGTACATTGAGCTCCATAGAGACAGCACCAGGGCAAGCGAGAGCCACTGGGCAACTCTGTGTCTCGCGGAGGAAAATCAGCTAAACATGGCCAAAGGCGATCCTAAGAAGTCGAGAGGCAAAACGTCCTCATATGCATTCTTTGTGCAAACCTGCCGGGAGGAGCACAAGAAGAAGCACCCGGATGCTTCTGCCAACTTCTCAGAGTTCTCCAAGAAGTGCTCAGAGAGATGGAAGCCCATGTCTGCTAAAGGAAAGGGGACATTTGAAGATATGGCAAAGGTTGACAAGGCTTGTTATAAAAGAGGAATGAAAACCTACATTTCCCCCAAAGGGGACACCAAAAAGAAGTTCAAGGACCCCAATGCACACAAGAGGCTTCCTTTGGCCTTCTTCTTATTCTATTCTGAGAACCACCCCAAAATCATAGGCATCCTGGCTTCTCCATTGGTGATGTCGCAAAGAAACTAAGGGAGATGTGGAACAACACTGCCACAGATGACAAGCAGCCCTATGAGAAGAAGGTTGCTCAGCTGAAGGAGAAGTAGGAGAAAGATATTGCTGTCCACAGAGCTAAAGAAAAACCTGATGCAGTGAAAAAGGGGGTGGTCAAGGCTGAAAAGAGCAAGAAAAAGAAGGAAGAGGAAAATGAGACGGACGATGAGGAAGAGGACAAAGAAGAAGAAGAAGAGGAAGAAGAAGAAGAAGAAGAAGAAGAAGAAGAAGAAGAAGAAGAAGAAGAAGAAGAAGTAGAAGAAGAAGTAGAAGAAGAAGAAGAAGAAGAAGAAGAAGAAGAAGAAGAAGAAGAAGAAGAAGAAGTAGAAGAAGAAGTAGAAGAAGAAGTAGAAGACGAAGAAGAAGAAGAAGAAGAAGAAGAAGAAGAAGAAGAAGAAGAAGAAGAAGAAGAAGAAGAAGAAGAAGAAGAAGAAGAAGAAGAAGAAGTTGGTTCTAACGCAGTTTTTTTTTTTTTTTTTTTTTTTTTTTTTTTGTTTTTTTGTTTTTGTCTATAAAGCATTTAACCTCCCTGTACACAACTCACTCCTTTTAAAGGAAAAAAAATTGAAATGTAAGGTTGTGTAAGATTTGTTTTTAAACTGCACCGTGTTTTTTTGTATAGTCAACATACTACTGAATGTGTCTTTAGATAGCCCTGTTCTGGTGGTGTTTTCAATAGCCACTAAACTTGCATGGTACAGTTTGGGGGTTGTAAGTTCGTATGGAAATTTAAAGCAGGTTCTTGTTGGTGCACAGCACAAATTAGTTTTACATGGGGACAGTAGTTTGGTTGGCTTTGTTTGTTTGTTCTTTATTTTTTCCATTTTTTTCTTGTGTTTTTTTCATCTTCAGTTGTCTTTGATGCAGCTTATATGAAGATAATTGTTGTTCTGTTAACTGAATACCACTCTGTAATTATAAAAAAAAAAAAAGCGGCTGCTTTGTTGACATTTTGTATGCTTCTAAGTAAATACAATTAAAAAAATGTTAGTCATGAACAATCTAGGGCCCTGATCACAGTATGTCGATGATATCTTGATCCCAGAAACTGTGAGAGACACCCAAGCTGATGCCCTATTCACCTTAACCAATCAGTCAGTTCTAAGAGTAGGAGACAATCTTGTCCCTGTTCTCAACCCCATTACAAATCATTGCTTCAGACATTTTTCTTGGGGATAAGGAGCCTGTCATAAGAGAAAGTGCCTAACCTCTCTCAAAAGAACTGACTTCTAAAAGCTAAGGACACAAAAAGGAGAGGTGGTAGGGAGAAGAGAAATAGGGACAAGAATCATAATTTGAGGGCAGTATATGCTGGATGCTAAGCTAGTTGGTTGGTAAAAGAAATCTAGGGTCTAAACCACCAAAGAGAAGTCTTTCTGAGCTCAGAAATCTCTCAAGATCTGACATGAACCCAATCCCCCAAATCAATTTAAATTTGATTAAATTCTTAAAGAGCAATATAAACTCTCAGACATTATTAAAACAAGAGAACAAACAGCCAACAGCTAGTGAAATTTAAATTTTGGGTGAATGTGGTCATAATGAGAAAGAAATCAAGTGTCTTCCTAAGCTGAATGCTACACTTTCCAGAGGAGCAATATCCTAGATTTAATGTCTGTGCAAGTGTATGCATGGGTCTCTCTCTCTCTCTCTCTCTCTCTCTCTCTCTCTCTGTGTGTGTGTGTGTGTGTGTGTGTGTGTACTCACACACATTTGCATGGTATAAATGTGGCATTTATAATAGAAAACTGTGAAATTAAAGAGATAGGCCTGTGTCCTTGTGAGTTCTCTGTATTAATTACATGCAAAGTATATAATCTATAAAAATTGCTTTCCATTCTGTAGATTATCTCTACTTGGTTGAATACATCTTTTGTTTTATAGAAGCTTTAAGGTAGATATAATTTTGTTGTCCATATTTGTGTGTTCACTGTGCTTTGGTGCCCACCTCCAAACCTCCTCTCTGCTCCAAGGTCCTGAAGAGTTTCCTCTGGTTGTTATTGCCAGATATATTACTTGATTGTCTACAGGCATACCTCTTGCCTGGTGTGTTAATTACTTTTCTCATCGCTGTGGCAAAAGATGGAAGCCACATAAGGAAGATTATATGTAAGATTGTTCCATCATAGCAGTAAAAACATGCAGTAGGTGCATATTGTTGCTGGTCATGTTGAGTCTGCAGCTGGGAAGCAGGAAGAGATGAATGCTCATGCTTAGCTTCCTTTCTTCTCTTTCTATTCAGTCTGTGACCTCAGCTATGGGTGCTCCTCCCCTCTTCAGTGGAACCACTCTCTAAACACCCTCATACGTTTGCTCAGCTGTATGTCACCCAGGTAATTCTAAAGCCAGTCAAGTTGACAATGAGTGTCTTGCTGGTTGGTTCAGTGTCTGCTTCTCCACTTTCACTGTTTCTCCAGGGTCAGAACTCAGGTCATCACACATATGTAGCCAGTGTCTAACTGCCGAGTCATCTCCTGGAGTTACATGGTTTATGTTTATAGTTATTTTAAATGCAATTACTTACTTGATTTCTTTTCTTTTTTTTTAGATAATTGGTATGTACGTACAGAAATGCTCCTGACTTTTGCATGTTGATTTTGTGGCATTTGATTTAGAATATTTTAATACTTTTTGGTGGGTTTTTACATATAATGCTATCCTAAGTGACGGCTGTTTTGATTCTTTCTTTCTCAGTTGGACTCCTTTCACTTTTTTTCTTTGTATTATTGCTTTAGCTTCAATTTTTAATGCTGTACTGATATAATAAATAAATAAGTAAATACATGTATATTAAAAAAAACAGCATGACTGCCCTTTTCAGAACTTATAAAGCTTTCAGCCTTTGCTCAGTTTGATATTAGCTGCAGGACTATAGAAGAAGGCATTTCTGATGCTGTGCAGAGCTTTTCATTATGAAAAGAATGCCAGGTTTTATCACATGTATTTTTCTGCATCTACTAAGGTCAAATGGTACTTTCTCCTAAACTCTGTTGATATGGTAAATAACATTTATTTGTATGCATTCTATGTGTTAGACCATTCTTGCATCCCTGGATGAAACCTGTTTAATCATGATGATAATCTTTTAAAGGTGCTTTTATAATGTATTTGCTAATGTTTTATTAAGAAGATTTGTATATATATATATATTCATCAGATGTACTATTAGTAGAAATATTTGTCTATAGTTTGTGTGTGTGTGTATGTGTGTGTGTGTGTGTTATATTTGTGCCTACATGTCCTTGATTGTGGTATTTATGTAACCTTGAAAAAAATTCTCTTCCTCTTAACAGTTTTGAGAAAAATTCTTATTCATTTTTCTCTAACCATTTGATAGAATTTAGCAATTCTAACACACCCAGTTCCAGTCTTTTCTTTGATGGAAGACACCCTTTTTTTCCTGATTCAATTTAATTTCTCAATAGTGATGTGTTAAGAGTTTTTTAATTTTTGTAATTCAATATTGGTAAAGTTATGTGGCCTAGCAAAATATCTATATCCTCCGGAATGTCAAATTTGTTTGCATATATATATATTTATAATACTCTTCAATACGACTTTCATTTTCTGTGGTATCATTTCAGATACTTCTATTTCTATCTTTGTTATTTATTTAATTATTTTTCCTTTTGTTCTTTTTTTATTCTTTCCCTCCCAAGGATTGCTATAGAGTCTGGGATGAACTCACAGTTCTCCCACCCTAGTCTCTCAAGCACTGGGGTTAGAGATACACGCCATCTTAGTCTTTTTCTTCTTAATCCAAGGATGTAAACAAAAAATCATCTTTTTGTTTTCCTGTTTTCTTTTAAGTATTGAGGAGCAAACATGTCCTTGAGCATGCCAGGCAAGAGCCATAAAAAGTGGGCTATCAGTCCAAGACACTGCTCCTGTGGAGGAAGAGTTCGTTCAGGCAAAACAAGCTTATCCATTGCGATAGATAGACCCTTAAGTTTCTTTTGACCCTTGAATTATTTTACCACAATATACTGTGTTAATTGTGGATAGCAAGACTAACAAACATCAGATCAAATCAGCTGTGAAGACATTGTATCCCATTGACAGCATCAAGGCCAGTACCCTGACCAGGCTGCTAGAATGAAGGTCTTACTGGTTCCTATTTATAATGTTTTTATGTGTTGCTAACAAAATGGAGATAATATAAATTGAGTCCATCTGGCTAATTCTAAACACATATTTTTTCTCACCACAAAAACAAAATGATAGTAAATTAACAATTAGGAGAAATTAAAAAGAGAGAGAGAGAAAATACTATTTACAAACTCTATCATTGAACTGCATTCTTCCTCACATTTTAATTATTGTGTTGTATTTTTAAATATTTTTGTCTATTTATTTTAACATATTAATGAAGTTACTGCTTTGACTTACTTCACTTTTTAGTCTATCTGAAAAGGTATAAACATTTATGCCCCATGTTTGCAATCCTAAAACATTCTGAATTTGCCTGTATAGTCTTTCTGGTGAATAGTATACATTCTAGTCTGCCTCTTTAGTATCTCTTTCTGTTTGAAGAGTATCCTTTAATCTTTCTTGTAGAACAGGTTTGGCGATTATGTGTTTTTCTCTTGGCTGTTGTTTGAACATGTCTTTATCTCTCTTGTGGCTCAGAGGGGGCTTTGCTGTGGCTTAGTGTTCTTTTGAAAACAGAAGGTTTTACTTTTGTTTCTACCACTAGGGTAGTGCAGTTCCAAACTGTTCCTTAAAACTCCATTAGGTTAAGGTATTTAACATATTTCCCCAGATAGTCTACATGCTTACTGTTTTTTTTTTTTTTTTTTTGTCAATTTAAATAAAAGAAAATGAACCTTTCTACACTTGATTGTAAATCTGCCTACTTGTCCTTTAACAAAATTTTCTTTCTCAGTTTTAAAGCTCAGTTATTAACCTCCTATGTTTTAAAGTTACTATGTTTTCCTTATGAACAGATCTATTTATTATTATAAATGTCTCTGTGTATCTTTCTTCTTTTCCTTCTTCCTTCCTCATTCCTCCTCCTCCTCATCCTTCTTCTCTGCCTTTCTGTCTGCTTCTTCTTATTAAGACTTATCTTTATGTGTATGAGTGTTTGCATGAATGTGAGTATGTATGCCTGGGAACTGTGGAAGTCAGATTGGGTATCAGAGTCCCTGGAACTGATGTTAGTTACAGTTGTGAGCTACCATGTGGGTGCTGGGAACTGAACTCAGGTCTTCTGCAAAGTGTTCTTAACTACTGGGTCATGTCTTTGTTCCCCGTGTTTATTCATCTTATCCCAAAGTGTATTGTGTGTGTGATGTTGTTAGAATGCGATGGTTCAAATTCCACTAGGTATCTTGGGGCTATATCCTGGAACAGAAAATGTATATGATTTGAGAATATCTGGGGAAATATTTAAATACAGTTGGCAAGTTTATTTAATATTAATATATCAGCAGGGGAGGAGAACTTAGGAAATATATATGTATGAAAATATCATGATTAAATTCATTACTCTCTGTGTGAACCTTAAATATTAAATAAGAATATAACTATTATAAAGAAAATATGACACATATAGAAATGGATTCTTAATCCAATTGTAAAAAGAGTGAAAACAGATGAAACTAAAAATTTATGTTAAGTAAAAAAGACAGATACAGAAAGACAGGTATCATGTTGTTTCTCTTACAGAATAATCTAGATATCTAGGTATCTAGATACATAGATAGATAGATAGATAGATAATGTCAAAGTACAAAGAAGACTATGAGGGAACAAGAAAGAATCTTAAGAGAAAAGAGAGGAAAAATCCAAGAATAGAATACATGTGTCAAAAACGTGGAAGAGAAATTTGAGAGAAGAAAGGGGACAGCAAGAGGGGGACAGAGGAGGGAGGAAAGAGCAGTTAATCAGAACCAAACGTAATTATGTATAAAATGCTGTGAAACTCATTCATTTGTATGTTAGCAAAAATATGAATAAAAATATATTGAAAATATTAAATTTATAAGAACATAATTAACCCAGTTGAATTGCTTTTGGACTTTGAGGCTTCCTTAAGGGAGTGGGAGGCCATCAGCTTTCAGCAAGGAAGTGATATAACATGATTTGCATTTTCAGAAGGTTGGAAATTTATACATGATGACTCATGCATGAAAATATAGCTTTCTATAATGTAGCTCAACTAGCTTGAAATTCCTTACTTCCTCTTCCTACTAAAAAATAACTTGAAGGCATATTTTTAAGGGTACTAGTCATTCTGGAAAAAAAAAAAAAACAACTACTTTTCAATCCAGTTTCCCTTGGGATAAACATCTAGTGTTTATTTCTTCTCTTTCTTTTCTGTTCCTATCTCTTGGTTTAATGGCTAATTTGATTGTCAACTTTGCATCATCTAGAATCACCTACATGAGCTAATCTCTGGGCATGTCTGAAGAATTTCTAGATTAGACCACTTAAAGTGGGTCAGCACACCTTGAATACAGATAATATCTTTCCAGGTACTATGGTCCTGAATTGAACCAAAAGAGAAAGTGAGCTGGGCATCAGAATCACTCTCTCTGCTTCCTGACTGTGGATACGATGTAACCTGACACATGGCAGTTCAGCCTGCCAACCCAAATTTCCCACAATGATGGAATATATCTGCAAACTTTGAACCAGAGTGAACTTTACTTGCTTTTGGCAAGTAGTGCGTCATAGCAAGAAGAAACATGACTTGTAAGCTGAGCACTAACTGCTGAGTGGAGTCTGTGATAATCAGTTTTGAAAAATGAATGTGTGATGTAGGTGTCTCCCTTGTCATGGCCCTTAAGCAAACTGTCAATAATGAGCCATTTCTCATGCCTGGCCTTACGCATTGCAGAACAATATCTTCAAATACTAATATATATGCCACACTGTCTTCATCAATAGGTATGTTCTTAATTATATTTATAGTTAGTATACAGAATAATGGATTTTGTTATAGAGTTTGCATACACACATTTCGTTTTTTCTTCATGGTTAAACAGATTTCCTTTGTGCCTTACATTTTAATCCATTATCCATTTAACTATTAATGTGCATGTGTGCTGGTTCTCTTCTTAAACCTCTGTGAATCATTCAGAAATAAACACGAGTTTTCAAATATCTCTATAATATATTGACTTGGATTCATTTGGATATATACTCAGGAATATAAATAGTTCTATGTTTTATTTCTATTTGTGGTTTTGTTTATTTTTGTTGTTGTTTAGAAAATTCCGCACTGATCTCCATTGTGGCTATACATGTTTATACCCCCACCTTTTTCCTCATAGCATTTTCAGGTGGTTGCTTTTTGATAATCATCCTGCTGAGGGTGAGAGGGAAACCTAGCATTGTTTTAATTTAAATTATCTTAGTGGCTAAGAGCATTGGACAATTTCCAACTATTTATTGGTCATTTGTGATCCTTCCTTTGATAAATGCCTTCATCGGTCTTTATTGAACATTTGTGTCTAAATGTTCCAGTTCTTCATGTATACTAAATTCCAATCTCCTATCTAATACATACTTTTCAAATATTTTCCTCCATTATGTACCCACCTCTCCACTATGATAATTTTCTTTGCTGTGGAGAAACATTTTACCTTCATATTATCCCTTTTGTAAATTGTTAGGATTATTCCCTGTGGCATTATAAATCTTTTTGTAAAGTTTTTGCTTATAACTACATTTTGAAATCTTTTGCTTCCTCTTAACTTTAAGGTCTCTGGTGGTTTTGACTTTTGTTTCTTTGTGCAGGGTGAGTGAAATGAACGTAGTTTCATTTATCTACAGATGTCAATTCCCTTTCCCAGTAGCAGCACTTGTAGAGGCTGTTTTTTTTTTTTTTTTTTTTTTTTTTTTTTTTTTTTTTTTTTTTTTTTTTACCCATTTTGACACCTTTGGTGGAAATTGTGGGTTTATTTTTGGAGGTCCTCTATTCTATCCCATTAGTCTACATGTGGGTTTGTGTCCCAGCATCCTGCTGCTGTTGTTATTTTGGCTCCACTCTATACTTTGAAATCATGTACTTTTTTTTTATGCCTAGGATTGCTTAGGCTAATCAGGCTTTTTTGTACCTTCTTGTGATTCTTTTGGATTGCTTTTGTAGTTCTAAGATAAATGGCATTGACATTTTTTTTTCTAAAGCACGTACAGAGGAATTTTATCTAGCAACATGGCTGCTCTGGCAAGGGATCTCATCCTTCTAGGTCTGTGTGATCCAGCTGGAATGCAGACTCACCACACACCTTTAATCACTCTGACAGGAATACAAACACACCTTTAGATGAAGGAAGCAGCCATGTTTGAAAGTGACATCTAATTAAGAGGCAGATAAATTGATGAATCAGAGAAAGATTTGACAGAGTGAGTCAGATAGGCTACACCCAACAATCATGAGAAGAGACAAAAAAGAGAGGTGACTTAAGAGAGCAGCAGTGGGAGGGGGAGACAAAGATAGAGAGACAGAGACAGACAGACAGAGAGAGAGAAAGAGAGAGAGAGAGAGAGAGAGAGAGAGAGAGAGAGAGAGAGGGAGGGAGGGAGGGAGGGAGGGAGAGAGAGAGAGGGAGGGAGAGAGGGAGGGAGGGAGAGAGAGAGGGAGGGAGGGAGAGAGGGAGGGAGGGAGAGAGGGAGAGAGGGAGGGAGGGAGAGAGGGAGAGGAAGAGGGAGAGGGAGAGGGAGAGAGGGAGGGAGGGAGAGAGGGAGAGAAAGAGGGAGAGGGAGAGGGAGAGGGAGAGAGAGAGAGAGAACTAGAAAACAACTTTGGGAGAGAGTTGATTCTTTCCTTTTACCATGAGGGCCCTGGGGTTTGAGCTCAGATTATCAGGCTTGGCTTTTGTGAATTCTATGAGCTGATATAGTGAATAATTAACCTCAACAAGAGAGAAGTGAGAGCTCTAACTCATGACAGTTATTTGGAAATTTTAAAATGTGAACCAGAATTGCAAGTTTATAAGCAATCTCTGTATGGGTTACTTTCTGTTACTATAATACATTCCTGAGATAATTAGCTTACAAGGAGAAAGAACTTATGTTGGCAAATGATTTTAGAGGCACCAGTGGATGTTTAGTTGAACCTAGTGCGTTTAGCTCTTTATGGAGGTGGCATGTCAAGGAGGATCACATGGCAAAGCAAAACTATTCAGGTTATGGTAGGGAAGCAAAGAAAGACAATGAAGTCCCGTGACCACCTTTGAGGGCTTACTTCTAGTGACCTAAGAACTCCCACTATCCTCCAGCTCCTGGCATCATGCTAAGCATTTAATACCTGGGCTATTGTTCAACATTCAAGATTTCAACCATAACATCTGGTGTAAAATGACTGTCATAAATAGAAGGTGCCGAGAAGCCAAAGAAAGAGACATAGAATTGGAGATTAAACTGTCAAAAGAGAAGTTAGGAGTGGAACCAAGACTAGTGGATCCCTGCAGCTTGGGTCAGAGGTTGAGGCCTGCATTACAGAATAAAAGTTACTTTCATGTAAGATAGAATGTAACTGTCCATTCTTTACAATGATGGCATCAGAATATGGTTAGAAAGCTCCACATAACACTCCAGAATTATTTATACTATGTTGGGAAAGTATGTAGAAAAGGAATGGGGTGTAGGCTTGGGTAACTCAGAGCTAATATGGCTGTACTCAGGCTAAGTGAAATCTCTGCATCAATTGAGAGATGATTTTCTAGAAACATCAAGAACTTTATGTGGTATTTTCAGTGAACCCATGTTTGGGGAAAGGATTGATAATAAAATTCTTAAGTTGATAATAAAATGCCTTTGGTCACTAATGTAAAATGGGAAATAGCTTATTTCAACTTATGCTCTTAGAGGTTCCTCCCATCACAAAACAGTAAGTTATTCTTATTGTGCTGAATCTCCATAATGAAAGAAATTTGTAGAGGAAAAGATTTACTTGCCTCACACTTCCAAATCACATTCATCATTGAGGAAGTCAGGACAGAAACTCAAATAGGGCAGGGTCCTGGAAGCAGAAGCAAATACAGAGGCTATGAAGGGATTCTGTTGACTGGTTTGTTCCTTCTTGTTTGTTCAGTCTGCTGTTTTATAGAACCTGGACCACCAGCCCGGAGATGGTACCATCCATCCATAATGATTGTGCCCCCACCACCCATCAGTCACTAATTAAAAAGATGCCATACAGGCTTACCTACAATCTGATCTTATAGAGGCATTTTCTTAATTGAATTTTTCTCTTCTCAGATGACTTTACATCCATAGAAGATATTAATGGCATTGCTGTTCACTCCAGAGTATGATATTTCTCTCTCAGAACATCATATACGAAACCTCTCACAGCCTGGTGTGCATGCACAGGCCTTCCTTGAGGTTGAGTACTCTTCCCTGCTTCTTTTGATACCTTTTATAGTGTTTGCCCAAAGCAAGCTCTGGGTCATGGTGGTTCATAGGTTTCTTCTGATGCTCTGTGAAAGCTCCAGGTTCCAGATTAACTCCATATATCACTTTGCTTCATATTTCTCAGTCTGAAGCAGGTACAGCTCTAATTCCATTCACAGAGGATGGAAAACACCAAAATATGGGGTACATCTTTTGGATCATCTATTTTACAGCAAAATGGAAAGAAAGAAACATGAGTGATTTCCAAGAACACCTCCTTTCCATTGAAGAAAAAGACAAGAGTGGACAGAAGAAACCTCCCTCATCCTTAAAAATCCCATAATGTACTCTACTATTTACACATGGGAGTGGAGTCTCTAGTCAGGGTTTACTGGCTTCTCCGGGCCTCTGGATGGCCTCAGGCTATACCTTATATCAAGCCACCATCCATTTTGTTTATAAAAATGTTCTATGGTATAGATGTTTAATTTTTCAAAACCTACTTTTAATGATGGTTCTTAAATTCTTTAACCTCCCTTCTAACCCACCACCCATCAGAGGTATTGGAAAAGAAAGGATATGGGGAACTGGACCATTTTAGAATTCGTTCTTTGGAGCAAACCCCATCTGCACTATCAGAAAATCATCAGTTCAGTTCACAGGGCAGCAGCAGCAGTTTGACCCACAAGCAAACATTTCACAGAGATACCAGCAGTCCAATTCAGTAGTGTTGGGATAGCAGTGGAGGCATGACCTCCAGGAACATCCAGGTCTCAGCTGAATAGGCATAAGTCAGCAGGAGGGATTTGGGCCACCAGAAACACCAGGAGAAGCGAAGATCGTCGAATACATGAGACCAAGTAACGTTGCAAAGCTCGATGTATAAGCAAACCCTTCTCACAGTCTGTTGAGTCCTTTTAAATACTCCCTCCAAATATAACATGTTTTCCACAGGTCTTGCCTCAGCGTGTGAGTGAGTCTGACTTTGAAAGCTCCACAGGAGTCTGTCTCAGCTGACATCACTCTGCCCATAAGCCTGTGTCCATGGAAGTGGCAAGAAGCTGCAGCGTATCACCAGAAGTTTTTTGATACATCATTTCTCTCTATCGAGTCCCGACAAATGGAGCTCAATTTTGCAATGTAAGGCGGGCCAGTACTTGCCTGTAGTTAGCAAAGAATTCTCCATCACACCTCCTTTCACATGCTTGCTTTAAGAAAATATTCCTCCACCTGTATATGCTTCAGTGAAACTTTTCTTCGAGAGTCAGCATTTGTGAAACATTCTTTCACCTGTGTCCACTTCGGGAAAACACTTCTTCATGTGGATCCAACACAACCGACTTTCCAAAGAACCTTTAAGTTTCCACTTCATGTGAAGGTGCTGAATAACCTTATAACTTTAAATTCGTGCAAAAAGCATCCTCATCTTCATCTTCCTCTCCAAAGTATTCTCTGAGCTGAGGATCTCATGCATATATAGTAGCATATACAAGAACATATATGTTTTCTGTCTCTCAGGTGCAAGCTAAACTGTGCCTTCTACCTGACTTATCTCCTGTACATCTGCACCATTTTCTAGGACCCTATGAAGTACAGGTTCTCTTTCTTCCATGTAAAGTCTACGGAGTGTGGCCTTGACCTTTCCACATTCTTGTTTTGTGTTCCTGAGTTTATTTTCTACACAGTATGTTTGGCAAGTTTCATTGTGTTGTGAGCTGCATGTCCATTTTTTTTCCTGGGTAGTGAGGCACAAAGTTATTTTGTGGTAAATTTGACTAGACACTCAGTAGGTTCTTGTAAGTTCTAGATTTTGCCACAAAGAGAGGAAGGAGTCACAGACTTCATCTGGGGACCTACTTCTATTGCTGGTTCTTTGGCTTCAGGAAGAGGCCACAGGCTATGCTGGAGGCTGTTTTATGTTTGATTGTCCTCATTTGTGGGTTTGATAGGGGGCTGGCAAACATATTAGCTATTCTAAAAGTGTTTGGCCCAGTATCATAGTGTTTCTCAGACTGCTGGTTTCTGGATTAGAAAGCAGAATAAAATAAAATGGAACTTGGTCATGTGGATGAATTTTCACTGTCTTTGAGATCTCTGGAAGGTAATGGCTGTGTGGTACAACTACCCACACAGCCATTGTAGTCTTAGATTTAATAGGTACCCATGGCTTTACATCTGAGCTAGATCCTTGGTACAATGTCACCCAGATCTATTTCTCCTATGGTCTAAGATAATATGATCTTTGGGTTTAGAGACATCTTTGCCTTAGTTATTCCTCCTAGCTAATACTTATACATGGATCTCTTAATGGTATTCTTTGAGGTGTCTCTCACTGTATTTGAAGAAAAACAGTTTTTCTAGATTATCATACTTAAGGACATGAAAGAAATGTCACATATGCTACCAAGTATTTGTTATCACAGTTTTCAGAAATTGTTTCTCATCAAAGGAAGGTACCATAGTCCAGAAGATAACACTAGGCTTCACATGTTCATTGGAGGGTCATTGTACTGTGATCCCTAAATAATTCTGAACAGAAAAGGGGAATTTCTGTATAGATAGTCAGCTTGTGGCCAGCAGTGAACCTATTAGAGCCACAGCCAGACAGTTTTAGAGGTCAGCATCTAAAACCAAGTCTCTGGCTTTAGGCTTCTTTGGAAAATACTTCCTTGAGAAAATATTTTATAACAGATAAGAAATTTCCCTTGGGCCTCTTTCTCTCTGATCACCACCAGATCACAGGGGACAATAGAATCCTACTCACGCATTAGCAAATTCCAAGACTCAATTTTTTTATGTGTTTCAATGACTGCAAATAGTTTTATGATGTAATTATTTAGATAACTATTTTAAATACTTAGTATTTATAGTATCTAATTTTAGTTTTAGTTTATAGCATCTAATAAGCATTAATATATTAAGCACTATGTATAGAACAATGTTATACACTAAGAATAGCAGCAATTCTTTTATTACATATGACTTCAAGGAGGAAATTGTTAGCGTTTTAACATTAATTGTGATGTCTAACAGAAGCAGACTTCTTTTGAATGAAACTTCAGATACCATATTATTACACATGTATTCAAAGTCCCTGGACAATGTGTTCACATTATCATGCATGGTTTTGTAAAGTTTGAAAAAGAAAACCAATTGAATGCCATTGTATAAGATCACCACCATCTTATCCTGCCTTCCCTGCCATATTTTCACTATTCTCATTTGTTGTTGGAATTACAATAATACCACCAGGCACAGTGATACATTCTTATAATTCTTATATTCCAAACTATGTAATCAGCTAAAGGAGAAGAACCCATGAATTAGAGCATAGGCTGGGCATCTTGGTGAGTTCAAGGAGAGTTTGGACAACTAAGAGAGATGTGGTGCTACACACATGGAATCTTAGCATTGGGTGAAGGTGAAGGCAGAAGCTTACCCTGGGCTTTATAAAAAGTTTGAAGCTAAACCAAGCTATGATTCACTATCTGAAAAGCCAGAATGAGAGAGACAGACACACAGATACACACAGACACACACACACACACACAGACACACACACACACACACACACACACACACACACACACACACACACAGATTCTCAAAATTTACTGTTATATCAATTCTCTACTGTTGGGTAAAAGTACTAAGATAATCATCAGCCCTTCAGATTTCCGTGAGTGGGCAATGTTAGCTGACGGTTTCTACTGGCCGCTTCTGCTGCCCTTTCCTGGGCTCTCCTGGGGCTGCACGGGGATGGAGCAGTAGGAGAAATCTCCTAATGGTTTTACACGTATGTCTGTGGTTATGGAGGAACGTGGGTGATTTTCTGACTTTAGTAGCCTTCTGGTCTTACGGCTTTCTTCACGTGACAGCTAATATCAAATTGTTCTGATTTATTATAGTCTTGAGTTTTAAGCTTTCTTGTTTTAGAACTTTCTTGGTGGTTCTATTACCATTTCATATAAAACTTTATATGAACTTTAGAAGTTTCTCAACAAGAATCTTGCACAGGCGTCTACCCAGACTGTGTTGTACTCATAGATGAAATTTGGAGCTTATACTTTGACAGTAGAGTATTTTATTTTGTAAATGTACTATGCCTTTCTATTTATTTAAATCCCTCCTCTCAGTTCCCCTTCTCCTCTGTTTCCTTTCAGAATGCTTGGTTTCAAACTCACCCCATAGACCTTCCTGGCCTTGCGCTCTAAATCCTCTTGCCTTTACTTCTCAAATTCCAGATTTTACATCTGCTTCACCATGTTTGATTTTTCTGCTATGGTAGTTAGCATTTGTTTTGTTTTCTTGAAATATCAATTAGTACAATAGATATATAGTAATATGGTTGACTTTAATATTCACATTGAACCTCACCTCCCTGCAAAGTTTATATAGATATTTTGTAAATTATTTGTGTTTTTCTGTATACTCCAAAAGGTCATGCTCACTGGATAAAGGTGTTTACCATCAAGTTTGATGAGTTGAATTAAATCCCAGTGACTCAGATGGTGGAAGGACAGAAGCAACTCTGGCAGACTTGTTCTATGACCTGTATAGATGTGCCGTGATTCATGTGAGCACCTTTCTATATATACATTCTATAAATAAATGAGAAAAAGTTATGTGTAAATAGTTGTATTTTCTTCTTTCCAATTTGTATGCCTTTAATTTTTTATCACCTTACACTGAGCAAAAATGTCATTCTGTGAGTTTGATATGAATACATTCTTATAATCTTATACTTTGCTTGTTTCTATTTCTACCATTTTGGTTTGTTTTGTTTTGTTTTAAAACCTGGGCATACTTAGGCAGCATAGAGCGTCTGGATATACCCCATCTCTAAATACACTGTCTGCTTTCTAGTTGGATAAATTGGAATGAGGAGGGGAAAGTAGGATTTACAGGACCCAAATAAGTTTCCTGGTGCAAAGACCATAGAATGTGATTTAATTACTGTAACAGGACTCACAATAGATGAGATGGAGTGCTGGATTCCACTTATTGAAACTGTTTTGACTTGAGGCCAAGGGGGAACCACAAGGACCCAAGATACAGGAAAATTTCCCTTTCGGGAAGGGAACTTTCTATGATCTTTTATTCAGATTATGAAATACGTGATTGATAATATAAAAATGCTTTCTAATCTACTTTGACAATGAAAGTGAACAGGACTTCCCTTCCAACTTGCAATTTGTTCTCTTTTGTAGTTTACAATGTTAACTGTTGGACTTTCTCTTGTTGTTTCTATTTGGTTATGGAGTTTTACTGCTGAGTTGAGTAGGAGGAGTGGTAACAGACAAGGCTAGTGTGTTGTCATACAAATACCCTGAAAGCATCCTAGTGCTGGACGGTTGGCTTGTTAAGAGCACAGGTTGCTCTTCCAGAGGACCTGGCTTTGGTTCCTAGCTCCCACATGACAACTCACAACAATTACTTGTAACACCAGATCTTAGGATCTAACACTCTCTTATGGGTTCTGCAGCCACACACAAAAATTCTGAGGTTTATAAAGTAATTAATACAAAGTCATATATTAAATTTATATTTAAACTTATTTCGTTTAGTCTCTTATGTTCAGAGATCACAATGAATCTTTAAAACATTCAAAACAGTGAAATAAAAAAAAAGTGTTGTATAGAAACACAGGTTAATTAATATAAAGGTAACACAATGTTCTGTAAGAAATCCAAGCCAAGTGGAGCGGTGTTATTGTGTAAACTGGTGGGAAGGGTTAGTCGTTTTCATTGGGGTGGGGGTTTTAAACACCACTATTCAGTTAGGTGGATAGCTAAGTGTTTAAGCCAAGATTAGTTCATGAGCTGCAGAAATCAGAAACAGTAGCGTGACCAGTAAGTATTGGCAATAAGGGTGGTAAAAGGTTGCTATGAGTTGTTGATAGAAATTTGAAGCACAGATCATTCATAATTTCAACTCTTCCTGTTGCTCAATCACGTAAGGAAAAAAAAAAAACTAACTTCCACTTGTGGAGGAGGCCACAGGGCGGTCATTTTATCAGAGTGTAGACATGTTTTAGTTTGGGGAACATTTGTGGAAAGTTTTGAAACTCTGTAAGACAGTCTGTCCTTCTCTTGTGTAACCCCCTTGAGGCTTCTTGGGTCCCTGTGGTTCCCCTTTTGGCCCCAGGTCAAAACGGTTTTAGAATCACTGGGATCCTGCACTCCATTTCTGACCTCTTGTGAGTTCAGCTACAGGGATTAGATCTGTTGTCTTTGCATGAAGAAATGGACTTAGGCACCACTAATTCTATTTTTGTCCACCAGTTGTAGTTTTACCCAAATAACTTGCTTTTGTTTTTAATCCCCTGAGCCTTTCTATTTTTTGCCCCCTGGGCCACACCCCTGGCTTTTCATTGATTTGAGTCCACTCACAAAGCCATTTATAGTGTGCTTTCTTCACTAGTAGAGTGAATTATATCCTCCCATGTTTTCATCAGCTCGATGGAATGTGGGACAGCGAAAGACACCCTGGTTCCGGGTTGAGATGAGGCTTGAAACCCTGCTGACCCTGAAGAGTCTCACTTTACTCCCCAAACCAGGCCCTGTCAGTAGCCACAGACCTCCATAAATTTTTGGCAATCAGTCACATAAGGGCAGCACCCCAAGACTCTCCATAGGTAGAATACATGACCACAGGTCTCATAGGCTCAAGAGAGATCTCCATTATAATGAGGTACCTAAAGGCCTGGAGGCTTCTTAGCCAATTAGCTTTACTTCCCAGACACTCCTTTCTGCAAAAGGTATTTAATCTCAGGCCCACCTTGAGAAGTGGGGAACAGTTTTACTCACCCACTTTTTTCCGTGACAATAAATGCCTCAAAACTGGGGACTGTCTCTTTTCATTGGGATCCACCATGGGGAGCCATGGAGAACTGCTTCACCTACAGAGCTGCCTGCTGTCTAATCTCCAGTAGAAGGGTTGCTTCTCTGTGCTCCCAGCTGCTGCCAGCGCCACCAAAACCAAGCCTGCAGCCAACTGCTGACAAGACAAGGACCCCACTACCTCGAGACCAGCCTGAGTTCCCCTTCTTCCCCCTCACCCTGGCCTAGACTCAGCCCGCGGACCCGCACTCTGTTCTCAGCTCTTCCGTGGCATCCAGCGGCGCCAGGGTGTCCAAGAGCCTAAGAACCAGATAGCTTCGACCTTGTCGCTGGCTGGCTCAGGGACCCATAAGCCTAAGACTGTGCTTCCTCACTCCTTGAGAGGTGCCCTAGGGCTTCCCACAGTCTGATGGCATGGAGTAAACCCAGTCAGAGCAGCCCTGCCCTGAGTAAGAGCCCCCCTCCCCCTTAACCCAACAATGGAAGATCTCCTCTCCCTCTCATCCAGATCTTTTGTTACTGCTGCTGTATGTTTAGGACTCAAGCATCCTTCTTGTCCTTTCTTTAGGGAAGAAAGTGGAAGATACACGCTGATGCGCTGCTTTCTAGTAAGCTGAGAATACCCGCAGTGACACTTTTGAAGATGTTTGCCCAGCTTTATTTATGAGCTGAGAATGTCCTTCAAGGCTAGAATTAAAGTTTGATTTTTTTCCCCCTTCCCATCAAGAATGATTGACAGTCTGCTGTGAAATGTAATATACACGTCTGTCTTATTAATCCTTCACAAAGCCCCACTGACTCTCCACTCACTGAGCCTCTAATGAATGAATATATATATATATATATATATATATATATATATATATATATATATATATATATTTTTTTTTTTTTTTGAGGTACCTAAAGATGACTTTTTAAGTTAAATCCTCCATTTTTCTCTTTAGAGGTAGGGGCTATAAATGTCATTCTTCAGACTCTAGGCTTTATATTTGTCCTTCATGGGTTTAGAAAGATTGTCTCTACTATAAGTACAAGACCTGTCTTAATATCCCCTGGGCTGCACTGTAGGGGCATGCAGATCTAAAATACCAATTGTCTTCAGTGTGTAACTCCCTTCTCTCTTAATTTTCACTGACTTTGTATCTGATTGCACAGGTGGTGGAAATTCTGACCACGGTGGGACCTTTCCACAGGCTTCCTCTACAGACTCATTTGTAGAAAAAAGTGAAAACAATTGTCTCAGACCTTTGTCTTCTCTGCTCACAGTCTGCATTCTGAGGTGAGATGGTAGGGTAACAGAGGTATTTAAAAACCCTAGAAATAAGGCCTGATAGAATGTCCACCCCCCCCCCCGTGTGTGTGTGTGTGTGTACATCTAATCTCTTATTTCATCACTGATTTTTTTTTTTTTTTAGAAAATTGGCTAAGGAAGCATAATTTAACATTTTATATTGAAAGATTCTCGTTTGATACTTTGTTCTCTCAGTAAGCCTAACCCAGCGTCTTCCTCTGTGTTTGTTTCTTTCCCACAGCCGAATTTACTTAAATGGTTTATTAAATGAATTTAGAAAAAGCAGGAAGCACTCTAACTTGTGTGTGTGTGTGTGTGTGTGTGTGTGTGTGTGTGTGTGTTACTAGGAGTTACACCCAGAGTCTCATGGGTACTAGGAAATGCTCTACAATTGAACTATTGCCATAGCCCACAAATTACTTCTTGTTCTTTCCAGCCTCTGTGATGAGACCTGTTCCAAGGATTTTTGTTGTTGTTGTTAAATAATAAAAAAGACAGTATAGACATAAATCAAAAGTCCAAAATTTTGTTCAACTTAAAAATTTCCCTCTTAGGTATGCCGTGGGCTTAAGAGAATTGAAAGGTTATGTAGGAAGAGTCTGTACATGTGCAGTTTCCTAGTTTATTTCATGCTCCACTAATTGCTGCTGCAGGCCTCTTGTTAGTAGCCCAGAAGAGGGAAGGAACCAGAAGAAACCTTCATACACACTGTATTGGTGTAAGGCAGTGATGACGCTGTGTAGCTATGGAGACACCTAGGGCTCAGTGGGAGACCCAGTTATTCCCCTTCTGGGCATATACCCCAGAGATGCTCCAACATACAACAAAGACACATGCTCCACCATGTTCATCGCAGCCCTATTTGTAATAGCCAGAAGCTGGAACGAACCCACATGTCCTTCAGTAGATGAATGGATACAAAAATTGTGGTACATTTACACAATGGAGTACTTACTACTCAGCTATCAGAAACAATGACTTTATAAAATTCTTAAGAAAATGGATGCATCTAGAGAATATCATCCTGAGTGAGATAACCCAGTCACAAAAGAACAGACATAATATGCAGTCAGTGATAATGGGATACTAACCCCAGAAAGCTCTGAACACCCCAGAAACAACTCACAGATCATATGAAGCTCAAAAAAAGGAAGGTCAAAAAGTGGAAGCCTCAGTCCTTCTTAGAAAAACAACAACAACAGCCGCAGCAACAAGCGTATAGCATCCTCTCAGAGTGGGGATACACCTAGACCTTAAATCATTAATACCTCAAGAGCTAAGAAGATAGCCTTGTGGCAACTTTTGGTATTTAAAAATCATTATGTTTAATCTATACACACCAAGAAAACTTTGACTATTTCCAGGTTATGTTTTCTTTTACATGTACTTTATGCTCATTGTAACTAGTAAGATTTCAATACATACTATCAAACCTTTAAAAAATCAAGTAATGACAAACATATTTATATAGTTTTATGCCAAAATGC